>NW_017729028.1:37667650-37674202 GCF_001723915.1 Gavialis gangeticus
TTTTTTTTTATGCCCTGAAACCAATTCTGCGGACCCACATTTAAATTTGGTATTGCATCAGACCCTCCCCTTTGTTTCTTCCATAACTGGATTTTGCATATCATCTGAAATCATGCAAAAACTTCAAGGATTGACATATTTTTACTTACATAAAGCTCAAACAAAATAGGAAGGAAGGAAACCACTGAATGCTCAGATGATTCCTAACTAATACTTTATTAAAATCAGTGTTTTTGTTTTCGGTATCCTAGTCCAGTGGGGTAATTCTTTTTGGGAGACATGCCACAAAGTAGCTCCACTTGCTCACCAAGTGCCACTCTGAACTCCCTCCCTGCCCGCTCAGCTGCTCTGCTTTCTGCTTCTTGCCCTGTGCTTCCTGCCCAACCTACGGGTTACTTTCTGCTTCCTGCCATATCTACCACTCTACTTCCTTCCCCTCCATGATCTGCCATATTTCACACAGAGGCTACCCATGCCACTTTTTGGCATGTGCCACAGGCTAGCCAGTAGCCACCTCTCTTAGTCTATATTATGACTTCAGTCAAAAAACAAAAAAAGTCACTTTTGAGCCTATTGTATGCGTGTGCTCAGGACTGGGCAGTAAACAGTGTAAAAAAGGTCCCTGCTTCTTACAGTACAGGAACATTTCAACTAACTGCACGTATTCAGGACTTTGATTTTATGCTGTCATCCAAAAAATCAGCTCTATTAAATGGATACACACACAAAATGGTTTCAGAAGCATAACCTAGCTTCCAAAAAAAGTATCAACAAAAGACAGACAGCTGGGAGAGGAAGAAAGGGGTACACAAAGTATATATCAGAAGACACAGTGTTTCACTTACACTCTATTCCTTCCAAAAGGATCTGAAATCTGAAACCCAAGATCCTAACATCTGAGCCTTTACTTAAATTCTCCTGGAGGTGCACTAGCAGGTTTAAACTGAAGATGTTCTAGAGTAAAGTGACCTAGCTATATATAACAAAAGTATGACTCAAATGCTAGAAATACCAATTCTGACACGTAATCATAGCATAAGATGCAACACTCCTTTATCAAGATTTAAGTATAAACTGTTCTGCTGATACCTGTGACCATTACCAACAGAGTTCTACTCTACATGATGCATGTAATGGCATGTAGCAGGTAAAAGTAAGACCAGCCACTCCTGCATTTCTGAGACTTAGCCTGTTATTAGACAAGCAGATAATGCAAAAAGAACAGAGTTCAAGATGAACCAATCCTTGTGAGAATGGATCTGGAAGTAGCAGCAGTCTGCGAGCGGACAACGATGACATCTGCATCACCGTCTGTATGCAATAACGTTGTTCAAAGCTGGGGATGTTATCAAAGTAATCTAAGCCTTCTTTCTGATTAGTTTATGAAGAAGTATAAAACAAAATGCATATGCTGGTAGTAGAATTCATGCCAGTAAAGAACATATTACATCTGCTGTTCTTACTGCCTCCTCTGATTATTTGATGCATTAAATTCTTATTTTACTGCTTTCTTTCAAGGTAGTAACAAAACCAAGAAAAAAAAAATTACCTTCCATTTGGCAGTGCACCATCTTCCAATTCAACAATGACCCTGGATACAGCAGTGGCCTGAACAGCCAATCTTCATTTGTCTCATAAGTCATGTTTGGGTGCTCCAAGTCCTGCCCAGCCTGGTGCACTGATTCCACAAGCATCCTCCTCTTTTCCACTAGTGAGATAAATCATGCAAGCCCAACATCTACTCTAATTCAGTAATTCAAAAAGCTATGTGGATTTCAGAAGGCCAGCAGGGCACAATACACTTTTCAACTCCAAGACATCTATCCTGCATAGACTGTGAACTAAATTCCACCTCTAGATGCAGTCCCAAAAGACTTCAGTAGGAACAACATGTACATATGCAAGAATAAGTTTTAGATACTAATTTTTTTCTTCAAAAACTGTTCTCTCCACAATCCCCAAATAAGCTGTCTATATGGATCGTGCTGGACAAAAGTCTCTTTGCATATTTATTTTCCTCAAGACAGTTTAAAGCTGAAATCCTATATGACTACAGGATTCGAGAGAGATGGGTGCAACAAAAGTTCTCCTTCTTAATCAGTTTTCCAAATACTTTGATGGGGAAAGGGGGGGGGGGGGTGGAAATCAGCTTGACCTGACCAATCACATCCCCAAGCATTAAAAACTTGCTCTTTTAGAAACCATTTAATCTTTCATCCTATATGGTAAGGGTTGCCAAAATATGGAATGGGCTTCCAAGGGAGGTGGTGCTCGCCCCAACCCTGGAGGAGGCTAGACAGGCACGTGGCTGGGGTGGTCTGACCCCAGCACTCTTTCCTGCCCAGGGCAGGGGATCAGACTCAATGATCTGCTAAGGTCCCTTCAGACCCAGACATCTATGAATCTATCTTTTTAAATTAAACAAATCCAACTTTCCTCCTATGGCCCTATTTTAAAGCTGCAATTTTTCCAAGTATGAATGCTGCATGAATATTCTTTAAATCACCTTACAAAGGTCTAGGCCCTCTACTAAAACATATATGGGTTTCAGATATCCAGATGAAAAGTCAGACAATGAATGCAGGATTTTGTAGTATAAGATACTGATAAGGTTACAGTAATTTTTTTCTTGAGGTTCAATTTGAAATGCCAGAAGCAGATGTCTTTATATTTATGTTAAGAGGAGAAGGCAGGGATTAATCTAAACCTTCTGCCATCTCTCTTCGCAGAATGTGTTGCGTCTATGCTGGTTCTGGCACTACAAATTAAGCACCAACAATTTTTCCTTGCCTCCTACCGATGGTATTAAACTGGCACAAAGACTAAATATTCGGTAAGGAGCCCAACTCAAGAAATCTGAGACTGCAAACTTCCTGTAATTTCCTACTTCTGCCTAGTTTAAGGGCTATCCTCAATGTTGGATGCTAAATATTGGTGAATTCCTTATAAGAGATGCAGAGGAACTGTTGCACACAAAAAAGTAAATCTCAACATCTCTAAAGGAAAAGACAAGAAGGCTGCATGCCACATTTTTCTCCAAGTTTTTCAAAACTTGGGCTCTGCTGGTGGCCTTGTAAGTCTAGCTTACTACTTTATGGACACAGAAATGTGCATCATAACAGCCATTTTTTTCCCTCCCAGGTAACCACAGGCAACTTCCAGTAGAGTAAACAGGAGCAGTGCCTGCCAGTTTAAGGGTACAGGCTGGCCTCAAAGCCTTAATTCTAGCATGATATAGTGTGGCCAAATCCTGAACGGCATAACCAATTAAGCATTTTGCCTTTCTGAGTAATAAAATTAATACAAATAAAGTAATAAAACTCCTACATAAACCCATTTAGGAGTATTTTAGTGTATAGCATTGTCTAACGCTTAAAAAAAAATACCACTGTAAGATTCAAAGCTATCACCTAATTTTCCTTCTTTCTGTCAAAGAGTTAGCTCTACCACAGAGTATCTTACTATAAAACACTTTATGGAACGTGACAGCAACGCAGACTTTGGCTTTTGAGAGTTTATCTAAACAGTCTTTGTAGGCAGTTAAAAAACTGACATTTTACACTTCACCATTTACAAGCCTAACCTTACAGCTTATTCCACCTCCAATTTACTGCCACTGAATTTAGGTAATTTTTTTTTTTTTTTTAATTTGGACTACAGCCTACCCAGCATAATTATGTTTTGTTCACTTCTCTAGACCAGTGGTCTCCAAAGTGGGGTGCGCACACCCCAAGGGGGGGAAAAGACAATCCATTGGGCTGCAGGAAGAAAATATTAGAATTTATATTTATTTTTTATCTAAAAAAAATAAGAAAGAAATTAAGCTTTACTAATATTTAATATACAGATTGACACTGGCGCCCGTATGTCAGATGGTCACGTGTCACGTACAGTATGCAAGGTATCCTGAGGGAAGAGTGGGAGTTCCACAATGCGGAGGGGTTGACAGTGGCGCCCTCACTCGTTTGTTCACTTTCAGCGCATTGCAACGTATATATTGGGGGTGCATGCTCAAAAATTTTTTACTGATGGGGTGCGCGATCAAAAAAGTTTGGAGACTACTGCTCTAAACCACTTCTATTTTTACTAGCTCTTTTTCAAATGGAGCAACCTAAAATAAACACAGGATATTCACGTGAAGGGAGCATCACAGCATTATATAATGGCATATTTAGTATTTCTGGCCTGTTCTTTATACATCTTAACATTTCATTTGTTTTGATTGTCGTTGTGCACCAAAAACGAGGGTTGGAATGAACCCCAGGTCACATCTAGTCCATCCCCCTGTTCAAAACAGGACCAGCCCCAACTAGATCATCCCACCCAAGGCTTTATCTAATCCAAGTCTTAAAAACCTCTAAGGATGGAGCTTCCACCACCTCTCTAGGTAACCAGTTTCAGTGCTTTACTACTCTCCTAGTGAGAGAGTTCTTCCTGATAATGAATGCAAGAGAAGCTCAGGTTAGTTAACAAGAATATCCAGTCCACCACTGTGCTCCACATTCACCTGTTCCATCAATGCAGAGTTCCCAAAGGTTAATTTAAGATTAAGATTATTAGCCAAGATTGGAATAATCTGAAAAATGTGACCTCACTGTGCACATTTATCTTTAGATTTAGTTTTCCAAGTTTTCAACCTTTTTTGTCACCTTCTTGTCCTCTGTACCTCAACAGGAGCAATTTTACCCTCTCCTCAGTGGCTTTCAAAACACTACTAAGATCATCTTCCTGGATCATTACTGGATACCACCTTCCTTTTTCATACTTCTAGCGTACCAGTTTTCAACCTTTTTTCATTTGCGGGCCTCTGAAACAATGTTGAATGGAAGGGCAGACCCCTTTGAATTGTAAGTGTGAGTATTCACATACTTTCAATTGATCATAATCATCTTTCCAGAACCTGTTAGACAATCTGCAGCCTCCCAGGGTCTGTGGATCACAGGTTGAAAACCACTGTTCCAGTGTCCCTGCAGAGACTAGCACACAAAACACAAGCTTCTATCTTTGCCTTTAAGGCCCATCAATCTCCCCTGCTCATCGGCTGCCACCTCCATTTTTCCTCACTTTTTCACTCTTTTATGTACTTACTACCAGTGCTGCTCATAATCCACAAAGCTATTACTTCATCCTCCAAAAGAAGTGTTTCGTAGCTTTAAAAATGACTATGCTACTGGAAAACTTGAGGCATGTGTTGTTACAGTATATAGAGTATATATCCCATTTTAACTTCTTGCCTTCCCCAAGCATTCCCCCCTCTTTTACCACCTATTCCTTGCTTTTTTCTCTTGCAAATTTTAAGAAGGTGTTCTGATTATAAAAGGTTTCTGAGGCTATAAGAACATTATAGTGAGAATTGCTGTTTTACCTATAGTTCTCTAGACAGATTTCTGCATTGCTACCTGTGCTTTCATAATCAAAGCACTAATGCCCAACACAGTGGAAAGCACAGGTCTAACCAGTTTGCTTTTCCTCCTTGTGTTTCACAATAGCATCAACAATTAACTTCTGTGGGATTATCACAGAAATTTTTAGGTTTGGCCCGGTGCCTTAAAACACCCTTTGAGGTGCACTCTAATCACCTAGTAACACACTGTCTAGCAGGTCTCATTGCTTAAGGGTATCATGTAGAAGTAGCATCAACAGCCAAACCAGCATTCAATGATGTCTAAGATTATTATGCAAATATAATTGCTAAAGCATGTGTAGTTTACAAAATTATAGCTTCCTTATGCTGACAAGTTACTAACTGACTAATCAAAGTTCAGGCAGTTAAATTCTATATTATTCAAAAAATCAGCCCGTAAGAGCGATTCAGCTGGTTCTAACACTTTGAGGCTCTGTGAATATGCTTGTGAGCATTCAAGGGCCAGCAAATCCTACAAAATCTCAATCTGTATTGCCAATATTGAGGGTTCAAGAACTCCTCACTCAAACACCTCCCACCCGAGAAACCAGGCTTCATTTTTCTGCTTCCTAACTTCCAAGTCAGTAGGATATACTTTTGTCACAATTCAACCAGAATCATCAGGAATAGAAATGTATGAATGGTTTGACCTCCCCTCCCCCCTCACTCACCCGAATAAAATTATCAAATTCCAGGAGCTGGGATTTAGGAAAAACCACCGAATAGTCTACGAGTTGGCAACACTAGTTGGAACACCACCATTGTTACTAATGCAGCAACCATAAACAGGATGAAAAAAAAATCATTAAAAGAGACTCCTGTTCCAAATGGCAGTTACCAACTTGGCAACATAAGGCCTAACCTAAACCCACTGAAATCAGAGGAAATACTGTCACTGTCTCAGTGATTCTCAAGCCAGGGTGCCATGGCATGCTACAAAATGCTTTTAAGGGTGCAGCACAATACTAATGCTATTAGATATGCAAAGATGCACACAATTCACAAGACATACCCAGAGATTTCAAATAGGAATCCACAGTAACAAAAGTAGATACCAGAAGTTACCCAAAGAACCCTGTCTGCCCAGTTTACCCACACACACACACACACACACACACACACACACACACACACACACACACACACAC
>NW_017729028.1:37674357-37675387 GCF_001723915.1 Gavialis gangeticus
TCACACACACACACACACACACACACACACACACACACACACACACACACACACACACACACACACACACACACACACACACACACACACACTAAACACCTTGTATCTACACACACACAGCCTTGTATCTTGTTGTTCTTTCCATCCACAGTTCAAAGATTTTAGTGATATGTTTGTAAATTTTCTAAGACTGGCAACAAACAGACTAGTATAACAGATCTGGTAAAAGATTAACAAAAGGCCCTGAAAATTTATGGAGAAGTCCAACAAAAAACAGAGTCCTTCGGACATCGGAAGTTATTAAACACTGCGAATGTGGGAACAGGTAGTTTCATATCAGAACTGAATCTGGGGGCTTTCCTGTATAAAATAAATACCACGCACAATTTAAATAAAACATGCCTGGAAAAGGTTGCGGGACAAGGACTATCTCAGTCTCAGGACAGCAGCAGAAAAACAGTCAAGCAGGCCTAGCACTCCCTAGGCCAAGTATTTCTTGACTCCAGTTTAACCAAAAGTCCTAGAGAACCAGGGCTAGGAAGGACTCCAGAAGTCGTCTAGTCCAGTGGTTTTCAGTTTATTTCCATTTGTGGACCCCTAAAGATTTTGAACAGAGGTGCCCAGCATTGAATGGAGGCACCCAACGTACTCCTTGGTAAATTTTGAACGGAAGCATGGACGCCTTTGTATCATACACACGGGTATTCGCATACTTTCGATGGATCGTAATTATCTTTTGCCGACCCCTTTGACAACGTAGGGGACCGCAGGATGAAAACCACCAACTAGTCCAACCCCCATCCGAGGCAGGACCGTCCCTATCCGAACCGCAACCTAAACTCGACTGAAGAAGTCAGAGCCCGGTCCTTTATAAGCGGTTCACGGAAAGGCAGAGGCGGCTGGTTACAAGCAGGGCCCAGAGCAACACAACCCCCCAAAAACCCAGCGGTCGTTGGTGCCTGCATGCAGGGGGCCGACCCCTGTACGGTCCCATCCAGCCCCCAACCAGGCCGAGACCTGGCGGGAGGGG
>NW_017729028.1:37680801-37681098 GCF_001723915.1 Gavialis gangeticus
GACCTGGCGGGAGGGGACCGAGGGCTCAGGGAGCCCCGCTCCCACCACCCTGTCGCCAGTGCCCAGCTGCATTGGGCGCCCACATTGTTCACAGCTGCTGTTGCTATTCAAACCCACTGGCCTTGCGGGCAACCAGCACCCACAAGACCAACAGCCCCCACAACAAGCCGCCCTCAAACGCTTTGAGGGAGGAAGCAGGGGCTGGGGGGGGGCTCTGACATGGCCCCACAGGTGGCTCAGGTGGGGGGGGGGCTGCCCCTACCCCCCCGCAAGAGGCCCCATGGGGGCCCGGGCCCA
>NW_017729028.1:37681856-37682564 GCF_001723915.1 Gavialis gangeticus
GGAGCCGACCTTGGTCCCCGTCGCCGGGGAGGGGCCGCACCTGGGTCGGCGCCGCGTGTGCACGCGTGCACCCCGACCTGACCCCCCCCCGTGCCTGTATAGAAGAGTGCGTGATTATAACTCACGCTATATTATATACACACACACACACTATAAACACACAGACTCTCACACATTACATATATACATATATCACACTATACATATATCACTGTGTATATATAGTCTACAGAGAGAGAGACACGCTATATATACACACACATACATATATAAAATATGTACCCACCCACACTACATACATGGTGTATAGATGGATATAGCCAGCTTTTGTGAACCCAAGTTCACTTCATCAGGTGCTGCCTCACTTTCTGCCTGGCTTCAGACTAACAGGGCTAGCCACCTCTCTCTCGCTAGGGAAGTTACTGCTATGTATGGCAGTAGTTACATGCAGCACGTGTACACACGCACATGCACATATACAGGAAACGGCCAAGGGTTCGGAATTGGTTGTCCCCCCGGCAGGGTTTGAATTACAGGGGAGCTGAAGCCCCCCATAATAGATGAAAGCCCCCCTATAAGATTTGAAAACCATAACCTGGGAGGTGTCTCATTTTATGAGGACATCATGACGGGCAGCCCAATTTTTCTTTTGCAGACCCTCCCCCCCCCCCCCCCCCACAAACAAAACAGAAATTAAAACCCTACCCC
>NW_017729028.1:37682972-37684703 GCF_001723915.1 Gavialis gangeticus
TTTGCAGACCCTCCCCCCCCACCCACCCAAAAGTCAAAGTGCAATTCAAACCCATCCCCATCTCTAAACAGCAGCCCTGTGGGCATGCAGTAAACCACGCAGCACCTTCCTTCGCACGCTTCAGACTCCATCCATCCACCCTTGCATCCCCGTGGGCCTGAGCTTTGAGTGAGTCACCACCAGAGCAAGTGAGCCCTCGGCTCGTTGCTATTGCTCGACTAATGTAGGTGAACCCAAGTTCACTTCTTCAGATGCTGCCTGACTTCTGTTTGCTTTCATCAGATACTGCCTGACTTCTGCTTGGCTTTGTCACATTATATATAATATCCATGTCTGTATCTTATTTAGTTAGTCTATAAAAGTACAAATGGCCAACCATTTTGGGTGCCTAAATTATTTGGACAATTCAGACCAAACAGCAGGGTTGCAGACCCTGCAGCCGCCATTAAAATCACCTAGACTTGCAGGGGATCAGAGCCTCATCCACTTCCTCCCACCTACCCACCAAGACCTCCAGTACCTGAAAAGAGGCAGCCTCTTCTTAAAATCCTGTGTGGGAACCAGGGGACACAGCATTTGGGAAGGGGCCTGTGGAGGTTACCTAGGCTGACCCACGGGAAGCAGGGCACTACAGACAGCTCTGGCAGGAGTCCATGCCCCACCTCGGTCAGAAGCAGCTGCATTTGGGACAGTGTAGTGCCAGCAACCAATCAGTGGCAACACTCCTGTGACAAAGCAAGCTGAAGCAAGCAACCTCTGAAACGTGGGCAAAATTTAGATTCGCTGCCTTCCCCAATGCCCCAAGCCCCAAAAGCTAGAGAACAGACGACCCACATAGTGGATTAATGTTGTAAAGCTTCCCTGCTATGTTAGTTAGGCAATAGCAACACACGGTTGGCTTGCTTGCTCTTGTGGGTGACACACAAAAGCTCAGACCCAGAGGAATGGATCAATCTGAGCTTTTTATTGAGCCTTCTATTGTAGTAAGTGCCCTTCTAACCTCTTAAAGATGCCCACAATAAGGGGTTAGACCAGAAATCCTCAACCAGGGTGTTCTGCCACCTGGGGGTGTCCTGAGATCTTTTCAGGGGTGCTGCAGAGTGCCATGTTAGTACTGTGAGGTATGCAAACATAATTCACAAGATAAACCCAGAGATTTCAAATAGGCATCCATAATGTTAAAAGACTTCTGACTGGTTGGGGTCTGAGTGCTTTGCAACGAAAGAACTGGTCTATTATTTTTCGTTGCCAATAAATGAGTGAAAACTAAGAGGTGACATTTTCTAAGGGGTGCCTCGAGTCTAGTGAAGGATACCTTGAGTCTTGCAAAGAACACTTTGGGTGCGTCCAGAAAAGCGTGCATCTGTTTTATCCCAGGGACAAATAGCAGCAGCACAATATGTGCCACTGCTACCTGTCCCTGGAGAATGCCAGTACATGTGTGCTCTGGCACGTAGCAAGTTGCCCCAGGTGGGGTAGGAGAGGCTGAAGCCAGCACCTGGGCTGGCCCTAGCACCCTTACCTGGGATTCTGGGGGCCTCCCAGGGCTCCACTGGTAGCAATCTGGCAGCAGGGAGCCTGGGCAGCTGTCACAGTGTGGCTCCGGCAGGTCAGGCTCCTGTTTCAGACAGTGCAGGCTGCCACCACATGTGCCACCCCGCTTTTCTCAGGAGCACGTTTTTTTGACATCAGGATTCCTGCCGCCACCCCCCCCCCCACACACACACACAC
>NW_017729028.1:37684826-37703219 GCF_001723915.1 Gavialis gangeticus
CACACACACACACGCACTTCACATTAGCACCATGGAGAACACCTGCACGTGCGGCACAGGCAGTGTGCAGCACTGCAGATGGGTCTGTGGCACTGCATACTGGACAGGCATGTAGGGTTGCCAACTCTGTTTGAATCTATTCCAGGAGGTTTCATCACATGATATAATGACATTAAGGACTTTACATCAAGAAGGTAAATGAACATTACTATTACATTTTAAAAACCCGGTGGACTACTGTATAAATCATATTCAACATTTAATATTTATTTTAATGAATGCGCTATCATTTATCTCCCAGGAGACTCTCAGCAGTCTCCTGGAGATTTATATTTAACTCCTCGAGAGTCCAAGGCAATCCTGGAGGGTTGGCAACCCGACATGCGTGCTTGCCTGGACCCACCCCTTGAGTCTAACAAGGTTGACAACCACTGGCTTAGTCCACAATGGTGTAACTAGAAGTGGTAATACTTTTGACCTGAAAAAGGATCATAAGCAATGCATGGGTGGGGGGCACGTGCTTCCCCAGAATACCCTGATGACAGGGTATAGGGATAAGCCCAGCCAGAGCCAGGGCCCAGCAACAGCAGGGATAATGGCAGCAAAGGCAGTGGTGCGGTTTCTGCGCTGACAGGAGAAAGGGGCTGCAGCCCAGCCGGAGCCAGAGCTTGGCAGCAGTGGGGCAGGGGCAGGGGCAGGGGCAGGGGTGGCAGCACAGAGCTGTGGCCTCCCCTCCACCCACTGTCAACTCTTACGTGTTATCTCTGAGAAGGATGCTTTGTCTAACTACGCCATCTATACAGTTTGTCCAATAAAAGATAGCACTCCCAATAAAATTTCGTCTCTCTCATAATATTTTTGAATACAGGCAAGTTCTAAATTTTCCCTCTTGGTTTCATCCCATTCATTCCACTCCATCCTTGGGATCTGCCTTTTCCTAATACTTGCATGCTGTGACCACTGAGGGAAGGCATCACTCATGATAATTAGTCAATTTTAGTGCTCTATTAATCTTTCCTTATAATACCATCCTCTACCTTCTCCTCTGCATCCACAAATAATCTTGGCTGTTCCTCTATGAATTTATTCATGTTCCTTCGTATTTTTTTCTGAAACAGGGAACAGATCTCTAAGATGCTGACTTGCCATATTTGGGATCAGGGAGCAATTTTATCCCATGGTCAGACTGGTATTGACTGTGTGGGGTTTTGCGTTCCTCTGTAATGGAAGGTGTGGGCCTCTTCCTAGCATCTCTACAGTATTTTAACAGCCTTTGCCACAGCAGAACATAGGCTGTTGTGGTCCCTGGCAGCACTTGTAATAACTAAGTTAGGGTGTTATGTCCTGTCGTTGTGTCAGGGTTGACTGTGCAGTTTTGCTAATAGGTTAGAAATTCAGTTTGTGTAGAATGATTGGAGAGAGACGACCCTGCCTCAGGAAGAGATTGGACTAGATGACTTCTGGAGGTCCCTTCCAGCCCTACTTTTCTATAAGCACATCTACACGTACTATGAAGGCAAAGCAATAAACTCTAGCACTTATTGCTCTAGTATTTATTGCTCCCAGACACCAGATTTACATGTGCACCTGGGTCTGCAGCACATTGAGCCATGTCAGAGCAGCCCTGACTGGCAGGGGGCATGGAGGGTCAGCCTGCCAGCCTGGAGCTGCTCTGACCCAGCTCAACGTGCTGCGGTGCTCCTGTGCGGGGCTAACTAGCAGGCAGCCCCTGCACCCTCGTGCCACAGCCAGCCACATGAGCATCTGCATGTGCACTGGTGTGGAGTAAATAACTTTGTAGCAGGATAGTATTTATAGTTACAAACACTATCTGCTTCAGAGTTAATTAGTTTACTCCAGCCTAATAGGGCCACATGTGTAGACACAAGATGTTTATTGTGGTGCTAATTAGTCTTCTCTGCAGTAAACATGTCATGTAGACGCGCCCTATGATTCTATGAACAGGAGTTATTTGGGAGGGGCTGTGTACCATCCCAAATAGCATATGATATATGCCCCTGCTATGGATACAAATAAGTATCAAATTCTTCCTATCATTCTATAATCCTATGCAAAGTCTATAAATGGGAATTATTAGATGTGACCAGCAAAGGAGAAATAAGAAAGTAGCTATGTCTGTGCCTTTTCTTCCTTCTTTAGGATACATAGCAAAAAACTCCACCCATTAGCAATGTTTGAAAACTTGCATAGAATTGTAACTTAACAACATTTTTAGTCAAACAGTCTATAAATTTACAATCTGTCAGTCTTTTAGTTTCACTTATGTTAACACCTGTTCAGCTCACACTCCTGCACAGTTGCCATCATGTACAAAAAGTTTGCCAGTATGAGAGCAACTGTACAATTATGGATGCACTGTGATAAATTTTACATTATTTTTGCCCACAGGCAAGAGACAAAAGTAGGGATTTCCTAATATTCTCTAAAATTAACTCTCCATGGGCTACCCGAATTCTGACTTGTTTGAAAGTCATCTTGAATTAATGTTACATATTTCTCCCTTTGCTCCTTCATGCTTCCCCTGCTTTTTTCCCCGCTTTGTCCTCCCACCATGACCCCAAATAAATATTCTACTGCCTCCAACACAAATCCTTCTATTTGCCCCTTCCTGAGGTCTTTCCTGCCTTCTGTCCTTTTTCCTTTCCATCTACCAAAATCATGTTGGGGAAACTGAGAGATGTTGCAACTCACCTCCAGCTTACCAAATGTTCAAGGCAGCTCTTGTCATTTCTACTGTGACCTTTGATTGTAGAGGTAGAGCTGAAAACAGCCCAAGCATTGATATCATCAAGGCAAATCACTCAGCCAGACTAACCCAAGGAGTTAGGATTGGATCTTCAGTAGCAAGATTGCCAGCGCCCTTGAGCTATTGAACAGGTCTGTTCATCCATTCCATTAAATTTTAAAATACCTGCACAGATCCAACTAAATCAGGACTTTGGGCAAAGATTCTGCTGCACGGCCCTTCTCCCATTCTCACTACAGGTCTATTGGCTTGCAATTAATCTTTTAAGAAAACAGAGAAAGCAAGGCTTAACATTCCTGATCCTTCTAAGCTACAAAAACAGCCACAAAAATATTGTGTTATCAGTATGGTAGTACTTATGCAAATTAAATGAGTTAATCTTGGTATGAAAATGGCTAGGCTAACATGCGCCAATTGTGATCTCCATTTCATGGAAGTAGGGACAGAATTTGTGTGGCTTGATAGGACATTGTTGCCTAAGACAGTGAAGATCATGCTCAGTTTTATATTTCAATGAATGCTTGAGCAGTTAATAAAACGATAGCTCCTGCTCCCTACACAATATGTCCAAGTACTTACTCAATTTACTGGTGGGGAGGAGGGTGATAGAAAGGCTTTTTTATGCATGACAAGCCCCCAAAAAAAGGCACAAATGAAATTATTTTTCCCTTTGCAGATCACCTTTTAGATACTTAGGTCATGATAAACTGTCTCAGCACTTTCAAAAGCTGGAGTCTGCTCAAGCCATAATGCATACAAAGTTTCACTTTTGAGTGGGCCTGATTTTCTTCTGTCATTTGTTTTCACTTTTATTTCTCTGCAAAACATAAAAAGATTTTATTTCCCCCTACATATCATATAATTTACATCAATCATCCCAGAAGGTCAGTACTGCTGGGGTGTCATTTAAATGCAATGAATATAAAGTAATAAAGCTCTTGCCGAAGTGGATGGCCACAGCTTCTCAGTGAAAGAGAGAGAGTTTCCAAAGCATGTGGGGAAAACACAACGGGAGACCGAGTGAATTCATCACACCACAAAAATGTCTCCATCCTTTCGACAAAGTCATTAAAAGAAAATGAACCATTGTTACTCTAGACGTTTGCATGCCTTTGGCACAATAACTTCAGGAGAGATGTACTAGCACAAAGAGAATTTGTACCTTCTAAGGGAAAATCTTTTTTAACAAATTATTTTAGAAAAGAAAGTGTCTGGATCATGTAATTAAAAAAAAAAAAATCCTCCAGGATCTGAAAAAGAGCTGGAGCCCCTGCAGACGCCACAAGAAATAAGGAACCAACTGCAGTGGGACCGAGCAGTTGCTTTTCCTCCAGCCAACAAGTCAGAACAAATGCCAACAAAGACAATTCGTTTCAGATGACCCACCAATGATGCCCTCCTTTAATTACATAAACACTTCTACCCTTTGCTGATCCATGACAATCTTCATTTTTAAAATGCTGCGTCAAGGTTCCCCTCTACTACCACCACCTCCTTTTCTGTAACTTACTTTGTTTGCTTTCACTAATGCTTTGCAGTCTCCATAGAAACTATCTGGGAGGAATGTGGGGATTAGAGAGGTTTTCTGTATTCAATTTTATTTAATTTTCTAGCAAAAGGTGTCCAAATTATAGAAAAATGCCACTAGCATACCCAATAAATGGTAGCAGATATCAGTTTCAGGTGCTAGGTTATTCTTTTAGAGACCGATTTCTCTTATCACAGAAGCACTACTTTTAAATTGAGAGGGACCACTATGCAGTCCACAGTACTAAAGGTAGCTCTAGCAGGCTGCAGCAGAAATGTTCACATATGTGTCTTTATATAAAATCATGTATTCCAAAATAAAGTCAGGTCCTCTCCACTAATAGCCTAACTTTAAAAGAAACATGTTCATTAAGTAATCACCTTGACTATCACAGGCTCCTACAGTTAAAACCACTCCTGTTCCATTGATTTATTTGAAAAATAACAGACAACATGTTAAACCATTGTGAACAACTACAGTAAGGGATATTTTTATTATTGTGGCAGTTCAAAAGAACAGAAAACCTGCCTAAAGGAAAAAGAGCTGCACAGGAAGAGACATATACCAACAAACACCAGATCACACCTGTTAACTACTACAACTGAGCTTGCAGAAAATTGTAAGCATGCTTTTTATCCTTACAGCCAGTGAAGTTCACTGAACTAAATTTTTTCCTTGGCAATTGTCCCAATTAATTGGATGTGCTGTTTATTAGGGTGCTGATTAAAGAGTACTCTTCAATAGAATAGTTAAGTATGCAGTTGCCAACTCTCATTCCCTCCCTGCACATATGGATAAAAGCAGGAGAGTAGACAAACACGTTGTGAAAATAATGATGTATTTTGTGCCAAAAAGGAATAAAGGATATGAACTACCACTGGCTGAAATCTAAGGATTTGGAGACCCCGCACTAGGTAGCATAACTTATTATTAAGATAGAACAGGTTATGTTATGTAAGCCAGTTATGGTCTAGACACAATTTGTAATAATCATGTTACATGCAGCCTAACACCCTCTCTTTACTAGGCCCACAGGCCATACAAACAGACTTAAACAAGGAATATACTTATTGCAAGTTGCAGTGGTATTTCCAAATGGTTACACAGATCTCGAGGAATCCACTGCAGCTGGAAGCAAAAGGGACTTGCAGAGAGAGCCATTGTCCATGCACTACCTCCTGCTGCTTTCCCCACCCAGCTGCCTGTGCCCCTTTCGTTGAAAACAGTTCAGTGCCCTGGATATACAACCATGGTTTCTGTTTAGTTTGGGCTTTATGCATCAGTGAGGAAAAGGCATATACCTTTAATCTGAAGTAAGTCCTTGGAGTGAGCACTAATTCAGCTAACAGTGTCTAACAACCAAAGTAACAACTCCAGGGCAAAATCGTGTTTTGCACCAACTGAACATCCCCTGTACATTTGTATCTTTTTTGTTTGTATCTGTGCACCTATACTAATGGATGAATACCAAGTATAGATAAGGCCTTACTTGCTCTGATTTGCCCCACATTACACCTGTGGCAGCTCTTATTTCCATCTCTTATTTTCTGTTCCCTGAATTATTAGTAGTCCCAGCCAATACCAAAAAGATCCTGATTTGGGAAGCAGTGTAACATGCTTAGGCTGGACCTCTATGTTTGGGATTTGATAGGACAAGGATTGACAAACTATGGCCCATGGCCAGATCTAGCCCATGGATATGGGGCTTCAGCTGCATTTGGGGATATGGGGCTTTGGCTGTGGTTGCTCTCCGCATGCCACTATGGGGACAAGCACCGGCTGCAGATATTCTCCCCTTGATGCTAGCAAGAAGCAGCAGCAGGGACTAGGGCCCACGCACCTCTGGCATGGGACGGGTTATTCCAGGCAACAGACAGAAAAGTTTGCCTATTCCTACTCTAGGCTGATCTCTATGGTTAGCAAGAGGGCCCCTATTGGGGTATCTCAAACACTAGAAACTAAAACCAGTTGTACAATCACCGCAAATGCTAATGGATGTTGATTTGGAGCTAGAACTAGAGAAACACTGAAGTACTCTAGTCATTTATGTCTGGCAACTGAAAGCAGACTTAGGCAACAGCAGACCCCTTCAATTAGGGATCAAGGAACAGCCTGGAATAGGCACTTAATCAGGGGAAGCAAGAACCAGCCAAAAGCAGAGCTATTCTTTTATTAACAGGATAAATTCAGGTGATTGGGTAATTGGCTATTATTTTTCCAAATAACATAGATACATCTGATCCAAAAATTAAAGCATTGAGTAATTTCATAAAATCTACACACGTCTGAACCAGCAGCCTTAACCAGGTATGTGTTTGGGATTAGGGTTTGGCACAGAGAACACTTAGTCCTACACATTCCCAAATCACACATCTGGATTGATGTGAACTCTTGACAGGGGCCTTTGACAGGTAGGGAAGAGTAAATCAGAGGACTCAAATCTTGCCCCTCTCATCCCTAGTCAGAAGCAGAGAGGCATATGAAGTCTTGTGACCTCCTTCTGGCCTGCATATCAGTATCATGAAAGCTGCTAGAATTAGGCACATTCAAAACAGTAAATTTTTAGAAGTACAGGATGAGTGCCAAGGAGTTGCATCAAATTACTCCTAGACTGCAGAGTAAATAACATCAACCACAGGTTGTGAAGGATTTAATTTCCTCAATGTCCTGAAACAAATTAATACTGCTTGACCACCCAGGGCAGACAGAATCCTGAGTTTATGGTTTCAGCCGCCAGATATTTCATTCTCTAGTTTTGGTGTCCAGTAGTGTTCTGCGTGCATTAGATATTAATTATGAACACAATTATATTTAGTCCTGAGATGCAATTTTCTCAAGTTCAATGTTTAGATATGTAGGGTCAAATTCCACCACTATATGTATGAACACAGCTCTCTTTGACTTCATTAGGAGTTGTGCATGTGTAGCTAAGAAAAGAGCTTGTCCCTTATGTTTGGATTTTTGCACTAAGCTACCAGTGGAAAGAAATCTATGATCTGTAACACACAGGAAAGTGGTATGACCTACTTTAAATGTGAGGGTAAAATTGTACATTTCTTTCTTTCTTTTGGATATAAAGCACTACCTTTAGTAAAGCTCCTAGGAATGTTCTTCCATCCTTTCTAAATAGTCTTCCTTTTATTTACAAGGTATTCCTCATATGTGGACCTTTGATCATTTATATGACAAGCAAACCAAGTGGGATACATTTTATTTCTCTCCTTCTCCGTCTCCGTAATTTCCATCCTGCCAGTTTAAATTCAGCATCTTGATGGTATGGAAATAGACATTCAAAAATATTCTTATACAAATTACATTAGATCAACTATTACTTTACAATTATGAAAAGATGATGGTGATTTTAACTATCAAATCCTATCTTTGACAGCTGTGACATGAAGTATCTTCCTTTCTCATGAATCAATGTAGCAGGTCAAACCAATCAGAGGAACTTCTTCTGCTGCCCCTGTCTATATTTAAATATATAGGACTATTACTATGGCATTTCAAATGGAGAATTCTTTATCCTAGAAAATGTCCTTTCCTGTTTCTCTCTCCTTTCTAAATAATCTAGACATTTATTCCATGCTTATCATAGAGCATCTCAGTGCCTGTGATGCCTCAGAGCCTTTTGATTTTGATGCCTCAGACACAGCCTTTTGATTTTCATGGCTTAGTATAAGGCTTATCTATTTATATGGGTATCTGGTATGAGGGAGTGAAAAAATGTGTGCAATAAGGGCATGGTACTACTTTGGTGAGTACAGCATGGTGCAGACTCCAGTAAGGACAGGAGTAGTCTACTGACAGGTATAGAGTATAACATCTGCCACGCCAGAAGTTTCTTCATCAGTTGGTATCTAAATTATGCTGTGAACCATAAGGCTTTATATAGTCTTTAATAATTATGCAGAAAGCAGGACAGGGATTAAGTAAGCCTTAATTCCTGGCCACAATTAGATTTTACAATAGTTAGTTTCAGAAGTTAATTGTGCATTATATATAAAAATATAATCTTCTTTATCAGTTTTTAAAAAGTTGCCTTACAATTTCACTGAATATCTCCTTCATCTTATGCTTGTCTAGTTTTTCCACAACTTCCACAATTAATACAAAAAGGGGGAAAAACACCTCTCATGATCATTTTTCCCCCCATGATACTTGCAAGAAATTAACCAACTACTAACTGATGAGATGAGGGGTCCAGGTTTCTAGCTGGAATTTATTTATTTCATAAATAAAACCAAACTTCAGTGTACATACAAAAATGCATTTGACACAAAAATTGTACACAGTGAGATTGTATCCCACACACACCCTTTGTATGTTGCCTATCTTAAATGATAGTTCTTGTTTGCAGGGACTATGTGTGTGCATGCGTGTGCATGTATGTAGTGCCTAGCACATTGTGGCCACAAACAATAAATAGGATAGAAAAAACAATGAGAGCAGGGAAGGGAGGGGAAGAAAAGAACATAGAAAAAGCAGGAGACAGAAGTGGAAAGAAAAATAAGAGAGACAAGCATGAAGATGAGGAACAAATCTGATGGGGGCAGGAACAGCGGACAGAGCACCACACTAGACATGAACATGGTCACTTAGGTCCAGATCAACAAAGGGATATAGGCATACAAAATAGGACACAGGTAGAATTTAGCCTCTTAAATGCTGGAGGAAGATCCTCAAAAACCCTGTCCAGCCCCTTTAGTGCATCCACAGCGTCCGGCATCAACCATCCATAGGTGCCTATGTTTTTGCCAATAAGCACCTACAGCACTACTACTGTACATATCCAGATATGCATTTATTCTAGTAAAGGAGAGCAGCTCAGTGTCCATCTCATTCCAAAAGCGGTTTGTATTCCTCCTGCTAGGTCTTCTCCACCTCAGTTGCCTGAGGAGCCTAATCTGATAAGACATTCTCTGAACATATCGAACCACATTCTGACATAGCGGAGGTCTCCACGAAACAGAGCAACCCTGGCCACTTTCATCCAAAACACAGCTGGAAGAAGTGGTGGTGCTTCACCCCTTACCCGCATTATACAAAAATTCAGTGGTCAGAATACTTGTCCTAAGAAATAGAAGACCCAGGTTCTAACTATTTTTAGTCTGAAGGGGTTCAAACACACATATCTTACCTGCTAGGCAAGTGCCCTAAAGCCAAACTATGAGCTGGTTGGGAAGAGGCGGGCATTCTCTAACCTTTCTCTTGAAGCTATATCATTTGTTAAAAACAATTCAAAAATCTTAGGGCAAGAAAGAAAGAAAGAATTAGTAGCAGCATGGCTCTGTGGCTCTAATCCTCGGGCTATAATGTAGGCAGCTCCCCAGTCAACCCAGTGTTTCCCTTGAATCCAGTGCTAAAACACCTTAGCCTCCTCATGCGTTGTATAGGGAACTCAGACACTAACTGAGGGCTATAGACTCTCTTCTGGGAGCCAGGTGTCTAAATGTTAGGCACTGTGAAGCTGAGCATCCCTCAGCACCACTTAAGCCCTTTTGTGAGGCTATCTATGATGATCTATGGATTGCTGAAAAGATAAATGCATCAATGGAGGAGCAGTGGTCCAATATGGTGTAGCAAATCATCTGCTTCTTCAGCCTTTTCTTAGTAAGAACTCCTAGTTAAATACATTGACAGGCTGCAGGATTAGACCACATAAATTACAATAATCATCATCATATGCTAACTAGTAAATTAAATTGGTGATCATCTCATCTCTAATCTCCAACATAACAGAGGCTATAGATTTTCAGTAATTCCTGCAGTAATAACTTTTGACTGAATACTTAGAAAGACATTGCAGAACTTGCTGCTTGGCTTGCTTCCTTGCATACAATAGTTATGTGGATACTAGATCATAATGTAATTAAAAACCCTAACAATTGTTAATCACTTGACATACTGTAAGTATATTAAGGCATGGAAATTTATAGTTGATGCTGATGTTGCAGACTTAACACTGTTCCAGGTTCAAAAAGTTGTGCCTTTAATATTGCTGATATTTCAGAATAGCAAAATATTTCAGAAATACGCCAAAAAAATGAGCTGTTTTTGACAACTGATGGCGAAACACCTGCCCTCCTTCCATGCATGTTCAAATGGTGTTAAAAACAATTGCCCCACTAGTGTGGACAAGGTCAGTTGAGTTCAACACCCATTGTAACAAACAGTTTTATACACCCTGAGCCAAATCTTACTTGCCTTATTTATGCAAGTGGTCCCATGTGCCCTAGTCAAGCATGATTTGCTACAGTAAGCAGTGAACTTGGTTGACCCCATCCACACTGGCCAGGCAATCATTTTCAACACTACTTCAGGTGGGTTTGGGGGCAGGAAACGGTTTTAGAAACCCCTTGTCAGAACAGCTAATTTTTCTAGAGTAGACAAAGCCCCAGTGTCATTACATAGCATATGTGCGGAAATACAATGGGGTGAGCTGAGGACAAGAGGTAGTCACCCCAAAATCTGCATTTCCTTGTTTTACATTCAAAACCCCCCCCACTTCAACATAGTGAACTGCACTGGGAATTCCACACCTTCTCTTGAAGAACATGAATCAATCTACTATCTACTGGTAGTATGTGAGAAAGATTTAATAGATAAGGGCCTGGGTCTTTTCTTACATCAATGTAAACCAAAAGTGACTTCACTGAAGTTGGTAGGGTTACCCTGGTATAAAATGGATGAGAATGGGTGCATCTACATGAGAGACTACTGTGCAGTGGTTATTGTACATTTATTTACTTATTTGCTTATACAAGTACTAAATAAATGCACAGTAACCAGAGTTACTGCACAGTAGCTCCAGCAAATGCCTTTTAAATGACACTACTGCACAGTAGCCTAATACTATTGAGCAGTAGCATCTCGGCATGGCTTTTGCCACACAACGCTACTGCGCAGTCAGTGTCTCATGTAGATGCACCCAATAAGAAGAGCGATGGTCCTTAAGAGCTGTGAACAGCCTATCATACAAATACCTATCCCCCGATTTGAACCACTCTTGAGCAATTACATTTGACTGCATTGCCCAGAAAATAAAATACAGGATGTAAGTTATTTTGTGACTTTGAGCAAGTGACTTAATCTTTTTGTCCCTCAGTTTCACCATGTATACCTAGCTGATAAGGGTGTTTGGAGGCTTGGTTAGTATTTAGCAATTCACTTTAAGATCTACCTCTACCTGTTTCAGCTTTATGAAAAGCCCTGACTCACTATAGCCTGCAGGTCTGACTAGGCATGCAAGTCCTTGTGTGGAGACCGTATATTAATTAAAATAATTTGTATTGCAATTATTGTCTGTCTCATTAGCTATAGGACATCTTTTCATCAGTAGGGATGTGTCATACTCCATCAGGAAGCCCATGATAAGTAAATGTTAAAAATGGCTTTAGTTTTTCTGATCTGTCAGTTCGTTATCTATTTTAGGCATACTGCTATCCAGCACTGCGGTATCCAAGCACCTTCCACATAGAAAGCAATAGCAATCATGAGGTTTCTAATGGGCTTCAGCTGGTGATCAAACAAGCATGACTGATACAGCATGTGGATTTCTTAACAGGAAAGGGATTTGTTTGCTTCCTTCAGCTCACAAAGTTCTTCAGAAAAATCATAGGTGGCAGGACGTACGTGATGTTTAGCAAGTAGAGTTTTCTATTAATCCCTTCATTCCCTTTCCCTAAACTGTCAAAAGCAGTCCAAGCTTAACTTTCTTGCAATTAAAAAGACCCAAGAACTAGAGTGCTTTTAAATCAGACCACACAAACACTCTGCAACAACTAAGACACAGAGAAGTGGAAATGATGAGAGGCTGCACAGCATAACCACAAGGGGCAAATTCATAAAGGCTGGTCTCTGTCATTCGTACTCGTACTTATTCTGTGAAGACTCCCATTGAAATCAGTGGGACTACATACAGCTTGGGGTACTGCACAACCTGAAAAAGGTAAATCTACCTTTTATGTGACAGACCCTTAACTAGTCAGTATGTATTCAGGCATTTTTTTTTTAAATATGAATAATTTATTCAGTGGATGATAATTCTTTGCTAAAGGATACCAGCAGCAGAAAGGGGCCTCCCGAATTGCCTCTGCAATTTCAGGAATGATTTTTACATTTTTTTACATTTGCAGAAGTTCAGATTTGCATATGAAACTGAATTTGTAAAGCCAATGCTTTTTGTAGAGGAGGGAAACATGGATACAAAAAACTGTTCACGAACTTTTGGCTTTGAACAATTTGGACACAGATTTAGAGCACATTGAAACTGCTTTGAAATGTAGCTGCTTCAGGCCCAGTTGTCCCACTTCCCTTGCTCACCTTGGTGGGCACTTATTCACAGAAATAAATGATCTCACTAAAATCAGCCAAGCTGCTCATATGAATAAGTACTCACTGATGTGGAGAGGTATTCTTAGTATTTTTAAATGCAACCCGAAACTTTTATTCAATCAGAGCTCCTAGTGGGATTGGCTTGTGTTTTAAAACACATATTTTGATAATTTGTTCAATTAATATTTATTAGGGGCTACTGACTGTTTATAGTCTTATTACTTCATGCACACTCCCTGTATCATTAGCGAATATTATTTCATGTCAGTCCAGCAGAGAGAGAATATGCTTTGCATCTGTATTGTAAGTGTTAACAAATTTAGGATTTAAAGTATTTTGGTTTCCTTGAATAGGCTGATTGACAGATGAGGCAGAGAGCTTGATCTGCATGTTAAGTGTTAACAAATTTAGGATTTTAATTATTTTGGTTTCCTTAAATAGGCTGATTAACATATGAGGCAGAGCGCTTGCAAACTATCCTTTTCACAAATCTATTTTTGAGTTATTAAAGTGCTATATAGGAAAAGTGTCTAAACTAAATAAACATCTATTTTCTCCAGTTCTACAACTTTAAAAAAGAGTCTAATAAAACACACACACACACACACAAAACTTCATAACATTTGACTTCTGAACTGAGACATCATATGCCAGTTTTCAGCCTGAAAGGAATTTTTACGGTTGAGTTATAAACTTCTGAAAAGCTAAGTTGAAAACAGCACTGCTGACAGTCTTTCTAATCGTATTTTTCAAACTATTGGGGATTAAGATGAGATCTTTATGGGACAACAGATCTCATACCTATCTGCCAACTCTGGGGTATCTTATACCTTCTTCCGAAGCATCTGATGCAGGTTATGGTCAGAGACAGAACGCTGGACTAAAATGACCATGGGTTGGATCTAGTCTAATAATTCCTCTGTTCTTACGGACTCTTTGGAGAATTGAGCTGCCAGCCATTATGTCTGCTGAGTAAAGATTTTAAAAATAACCCCAAAACTTACAATTCAGCTGAGTTTGGGTTGAATCTCATTGAGGGTATAGCTAAAATACTGCCTTATCCCAGAGTAATTCCTCTCCCAACAAAATTTCAGTCCCTTCTTCAAAATGTGAGTCAGAACTGTAGTAAAAATGTTGTTAACATTTAAAAACCCATGTGTTTTTTCCTATCATCCTTCTTTGATGTGGCTGAACTATTTTTACTAAGACTTGTGGGGTGGAGGGGAGAGGAAAAATGAGCTGTGACAGGCACCTACAATGGAAAATGTCATCCCAAACAATTAACATTTAGCAAAGTTAGAAGCAACTGAAATCAGGTCTTATACCAAAAGCATCAGACAACCTTAACTGTAGATGCTTCTCTCAGCTTTACCACTCATTAACTAGGGGTACCAGTCTTTGCTGAGGTCAACAAACTGTGAAGATCCTGCACCAGACTGTTTTGATATATGGTGAAGGGGAAAAAAAAGGCAGGGGGGAAATATGAACCCTATTTTTTTTAGGTGTCATAGCTCAAAAATAATTTGTCCAGTTTTCCTGGAACTTTCCAGGAAACCCCCCCCCCCCATGGTGGCAATAAGATCATGCATTCATTTACAGTTAAACTGTGGGGAGGCTCAATGGAGAGGGGCCAAACTGTGTTTGTTAGAGAGTCAGTTTTATCCTTAATAATGAAGAGCCCAACAAGTCTCCATAATTAAATTTTTGATTTGCAGGGTCCAAAATATATATATATATGATTTTCTTGACAGACCAAAATGAGAAATCCCTCTAATTAAAATGCATAGGTCAAACTTTGCTTTCCAATCAAAAGCACAGGGTAGACTTTCTCATTGATATATTATTATAATGCAATGGTTGGAATCGCAAACCTGCATCAGGAACCACAAAGATTGTCACCCACATCTGCAAGCCTCACTGAAGCAGATGCAACTCCAAGATGGCACTAGAGCCTAAGGGAAAAGCAAGACCTAGGTTTGCAACCATCTATTTTTAAACCAGCAGGAGACAAACTATTTAGAAAAAAAAAGTGACGATTTCTATTTGTGGTTCAGGCTATGTTCATTTTAGAGCATGCCATACAGAAGTCAATAGGAGTCAGATCACAACACATTTCATTATTGATCCAGCAGGTTTATTATTAGCTGCTTGAAAAACATAGTAATAATACTTTACACTAGCGCAGCACCTTTCATCTTTGGATTTCAAAGCTCTGTGCAAACATTCTTTAAGTCTCACAAGAGGTGAGGTAATTATTATTATCCCCATTTTACAATGAAGCACAGAGACATTAAGTGATGTTCCCAAGGCCTGACAACAAACTGAAACAGAAATGAGGAGTACCAACTCGCAGTCCTCACTGGACAATATGGACAATACTGGACAATATGGACAGTATGGACAATATGGACTCACCGGACAATATGGACAATATTGTCCTACTGGACAATATTGTGTGAAACAATAATACTATTCATGTCAATAAATTCTCGGTTAGGTAGTTCTGTCTTACATTTTTTCATATTATGCTACAAGCTGTAAACACAGATCAGTGTATGGTGCTGAGTTATTAAATGCTTACAGCAAGCTTCTGGATACAAAGAATTTTCTTTTATTTAGGTCATAAATCAGTGGGATAGGCACATGGTAGCTAAAATAAAGAGACTGAAGTAGTCTATGTATTTTTGTAAGAGTTCTCATCAGCATGGTAAACAACCCATCAAAAATGTCAGATGCAATTGTAAGTATCCCACTGACATTTAATTCAAAGAACAGTTGGACAAGTATGCAGCTTGTAAGCAAAAGGAGAGCAAAGTGCTTCTGTGAGACACTGGGCCTCACCATGCTTCCAGTGATGCCAGTGGAAATCTAGGCATTGATTTCTGAAGGATCAGGACCACCCTACTTTCACACCACAGTGCAATTTGATGTACATTTTGAGTGAGTCAGAAGCTCCTGGAAGGTGGAATTTGGAAAGAAAATATTGGCAAGCTCTTAACTATAATAGCAATTGCTGACCTAGCTACAATCCTCCCACTCCAAATATCTGATACAATAACAAACCTGTTAAACACATTAATTTATTCTATTTTCCTTCAAGGCTATTCACACGTAGAGAGAACGGTTAGAAGAGACTCAGTGGTATCATGTTGACAGCACATTCCAGTCCCGCACACTAGCATCAACAACTATTTTTAGGAAACATCATCCAGCACAGAAACTTTCAACATTTGCCAATTATTTTTCACCTTGATCCTATGATGTTTACACCACGAGACTTTTGATGGGATCAGAGATTGCTGGACCCATATTTTAGAAGTCAATAGATAGGGAACCACTTCAAACAGGTTATTTTCTAGCAAAAAAATCTTGCCTATACTACAGTTATAATAGAAAGACAAGCCGAAGTTTAAAAAAAACAAAAGCGAAAAGATCATCAAAATGGGCTTCTGCAGCTGTCACAGCTGAATTAATTACTGGTAAAATCTTATTTTTATATGGTAAAGTTGGAAGTGATTTTTTGACATAATTTCCAAAGAAGCCAGCTTTTTGCTCTAAAATCCTAAGGCTCCCTAACAGCTTTCAATGTGATCCATCGTGAGATTATCAAAAGAACAAGCTGAGGATGGCCAGAGTACAGGTTTGCCCCACGTATCTTCCAGCTAAATCCAAGCCATAGTCATAGATTCTGCATATAATTACATAAACTACATTAAAAAAAAAAAAACGCTGAAGGCTTTATGCAGGTCAATAAACGCTAGGAGTAGTTTTATTAAGGTGTCCCTAGCTATTTAAATAAAATTCTAGTGCTCTCAGATGTGATATGTTCCAGGCGTTAGTGAGTTCCTGTTAAATGTATAAATGTTCAGAAGAAAGATATTTTTGCAAGGAGACGGAGAATCACTGTGCCAGATACCTGAAACTTTGTTAGGGCGTTCAGTGGAAAATTTCATTTCTACATTATAAATAACCATGGACTATTTTAAGCCAACCGGCACCGGGAGCTTCCAATAAGTCTCTTAGTTTATCCTGATTGACTTTTGATGTTATTGCGGTGGGTAGAGGTAATAGTAAAACTACTGATTTGACTCATTAAAAAGTAGGAAGATGATCTTGTCAGTTTTTTTTAAAAAAAGGAAATCCCTCTTGTCAAGTTACCCTTGTGTGTTGGAAACAAGATGCCTGTCATCCAGCTCAAATCTCCTCCCCCCACCCGGGTGTCTAAACCTGCTTGGGCCCTAAAGAAAGGGAGTTAGGAAGCAGACAAGGTTCTTTGGGTGAATCTGATATCTTTTATTAGACCAACTTAAATAGTTGGAGAACAATTTTTAAGCAAGCTAGGAAGCATGCACTCTTCCAAAATAACTATTTAAATGCATGCATATCTATCTATCTATCTATCTAGCTATCTGTTTGACTATTTTTTTTGGTAGATATCTCTCTCTATGTAAAGCTGTATATAGATAGATATATAGTCATGGTTATACATAGGAGCGTGTGTGTTCACTGTGCTGAAGCTATGCTCAGCTAGAGGCGTCTACATGAGTCAGCTCCTTGTAGATGACGCCAGATCTCTCTTTTGGGAGAACGGATCTCACTTCTCCTTGTGGCCCGCCCGGATCAGAGAGAAATCGGGGTGGCTTGCTAGGAAAGGGAGCCGCTAAGTCTAATAATGACACTTCCCTGTAGGAATAAGGAACTTCTGCGCGCTCCGTGTTTGAGAAGTGTAGAGAGGGGACAGAGAGGGGGGAAAGAGAGAAAAGGAACTCACTGCCAGGCTCCATGGAGGGGGACCACGCACCATATGGAGCCGGGAGAGAGATGGGCAGGAGGAGGAAAGAAGTGCAGAAGCAGGGATCCTGCAGGCGAGCCAGAGCCGCTTCCCCGGCCGGCCCGCGGTGCACAGAGCGCGAGCTCTCCCCTGCGACCGAACTGGAAAGAAAAAGCGAAAGAAAAGCGCCTTTCTTGATTTAAAAGACACGGCAAAGAAAAGAAAAGAAAAGCCCCGCGGAAGCGCCCCCCTGCCCCGCGTGCAGGCACTCGCTGCTTCCTGCATGGCCAGCTCCCCGTGCGGAGGCAGGGCAGGGCAGGGCAGCTGGGCAGGGGCGGGGGGAAGCCGCCGGGCTGCGAGCGCTGCCCCCGGCCGCACGTGTGGACGCGGCTGAACCGCAGCGGGGCGGGAACGCGCCGGCTCCTGCTCCCGCTGCCCTGCGCCCCGCTCCGCGCCCGCCGCTCCCCGTGCCCGGTCCCTAGCCGAGCACTCCCGGCCCCGGGGCTCATCCCCATCCCCATCCCCATCCCGACAGCACATGGGCCGCGGCTTCCAGGAAGGTGGGAGTCGGCAGGCGAAGCAAAGCCTTAGAAATTAAAGGCCAGGCTTTGATAGGTCCTTATCTGCCCCGGGAGGCGTTCACCCGCCCTTACCATTGGGTATGGGAATGGCTTTTAATAAGATCAGCCTTTTTCTTTCCTTTTCTCCCTTTTTTTTTTTAAAGGCAGCAAACAAACCAGGCTCTTTCCCTGCCTAGCCGGGGGAGGAGGGGAGGGCTATAGGTTTCATTCATCCAAGGTTTAGGCTACAGGAGACCGGGGGGGGGTACCCCCTTTCTTTGGCACCAGGCTATTATTTTGGGGAGCTTTTATTTATTTGTACTTGTTAACAAACCGACTCGCCCCGAAGTGTGACGGGGGTAAAAGCAAGGCGGGCGGGGAAGCGGCGCGGCCCAGCGGGCCCGGGAGCGCCCTTGCGCGGGGGCTGCGC
>NW_017729028.1:37703754-37704223 GCF_001723915.1 Gavialis gangeticus
GCAGAGACGCCTCGCAGCCCCCTGCCCCTGCGAAGCCCCAAGCAACACTAGGAGAAGCGGAGAAGCTCCCTGGCATCTCGACTCGAGCCGATCCCGAGGTTTTTTTTTCCTCCTGGAGGGGGAAGGCTTCCCTGGAGGCGAAAGCAGCCCCGCTCAGACTTGAAGACTCCCCTCCTCTGCTCACTGCTGCTCCTCCAGCAGCCGCCGCTGCAATCTCGCTGCCTGGGCACCCTGCACGAGTCGTCGTCGTCGTCGTCTCCGTCTTCTTCTTACTTTTTTTTTCGGGAGCATCCAGCGAGGGGAAGAGGGAAGCAGAAGAGAGGCGGACAGACAGCCCCAGCCCGGGGGGAAGAAGCGGTGGCTGGAAGGAGAGGGAGGGGGCACAATAAAACAAGCGCAAAGAAGGAAGGAAGGAGGAGGAGGAGGAGGAGGAGGAGAAGCGCCTCGCAGCCTGCAGCAGCCGGGACCA
>NW_017729028.1:37709223-37710388 GCF_001723915.1 Gavialis gangeticus
CCCCCCGCCGGCTCCTTTATCCTTCCCAGCCTGGACTTTTGGGGGACCCAAAAGATTAATATTTCTTTTTCCAGCTGATTTTCAAAGCGGGGGGACATCTGAATGCTTTTTAATATATATATATATATCATATACAATTTCATTTTTTTCACGGCCGCTGTTCCCCCCCCCCCCCAATGCCCCGCGTTAGCCTGCTCAGCTCAGCGGACTCGGACCTGGCAGCGGCTTAATTAAAGCCCCCGAAGCCGGGATCGCGCATCGCCTCGCTCCGCGCCTGCTCTTTGACTCCCGGGAGCCAGAAGTTTGTGACTTGGCGTCTCTCCTCCCCGGGGACCCAGCCCCAATAGCCACTCCCACCTCGCCTCAGGGAGGAGCCGCTGCCTGTCCCACACCGCTCTCCCTCCCCATGGGGATGCCGGTGCGGTGAGAAGTGGAGCTGAGCGGAGTGGCCCCCTGCACAGCTGAAGTAACTTACTGCCGGCAAGAGTCCCATGCCGGCCCCAGTGCCTCCACCCCGAGCTGCACTCTGGGGGCAGCACCTAAAGCTTCCAGGAAGCCGCAGTCCTGCTCCTCTCTGGGCAGGTGCACAGCATTAAAAAGTTAGTGCGCAGAAGGATTTTTTATTGTGCGCGGTCGCACACATGTGCAGCTTAGAGGAAACCTTGGTACGGAAGGCTGGGGCCAGCACTGGACTGGCCCCAGCAGCCTTACCTGGGGTCCCGGGGTCTTCCTGGGGCTGCAGCAGTTGCAATTCTGCTGTGCAGAGCCTGGCCAGCAGCCAAATCATGGCTCTCAGCAACCCAGCTCCCCTTTTGAGCAGTGCAAGCTTCCCTTGTGTGCGCTGCTTCGCTGTCTTTTTCCACAGGGTTTTTTGCCCCCTGGATATCCAGGGGGCAAAAAAACCCATGGAAATAAAAAGCAGAGCAGCACATGTATGGGCAGCATGCCGTTGCAGCACAGAGAACATCTAAATGTGCAGTATGTGGCACTGCAGATGTTTGTTTGCAGTGCCACATACTGCACAGCTGCACTCATCTGGACATGGCTAAGATGGCTATAAATAAGCTTAAAAGTAGCCATGTACTGAAGATGTATGGAAGTTGCATCTCCGACCAGCTTTCTATGATTCTTACTTGAAATATAAAAGTAAGAACATTTGAATTAG
>NW_017729028.1:37715388-37748433 GCF_001723915.1 Gavialis gangeticus
GAAGACTCCCCTCCTCTGCTCACTGCTGCTCCTCCAGCAGCCGCCGCTGCAATCTCGCTGCCTGGGCACCCTGCACGAGTCGTCGTCGTCGTCGTCTCCGTCTTCTTCTTACTTTTTTTTTCGGGAGCATCCAGCGAGGGGAAGAGGGAAGCAGAAGAGAGGCGGACAGACAGCCCCAGCCCGGGGGGAAGAAGCGGTGGCTGGAAGGAGAGGGAGGGGGCACAATAAAACAAGCGCAAAGAAGGAAGGAAGGAGGAGGAGGAGGAGGAGGAGGAGAAGCGCCTCGCAGCCTGCAGCAGCCGGGACCATGCCTTCCCCCGCCGGGCTGTGCTGAGCGGGGCGCCCGCTCCCTCCTCCGCTCCGCTCCCTCCCGCCTGGCACCCGGGCTGCTCCGAGCACACCCCCCGCCTTTCATTTTCTTTTTTCATTTTTTCCCCTTCTTCTCCTTTTTTATTTTTTATTATTATTCTCATCATCATCATCATCCCCCCTTGCACACACACACTGCACGCCCCCCCTCCGCCCGCCCCAGGTCGCTAACTTGTGGCTGTTGTGATGCGTATTCCCGTAGATCCCAGCACCAGCCGGAGGTTCAGCCCCCCCTCCAGCAGCCTGCAGCCCGGCAAGATGAGCGAGGTGAGCCCGGCCGCGGTGCAGCAGCAGCAGCAGCAGCAGCAGCAGCAGGAGGCGGCGGCCGCGGTGCCCCGGCTGCGCCCGCACGACAACCGCACCATGGTGGAGATCATCGCGGACCACCCCGCCGAGCTGGTGCGCACCGACAGCCCCAACTTCCTGTGCTCCGTGCTGCCCTCGCACTGGCGCTGCAACAAGACCCTCCCGGTGGCATTCAAGGTAAAGCCCGCGGGTCCCGTCTCCCCCCCCCGGCTGGACAGGGCACCTGCCCGCAGCTCTCCCCGCCCTCTGCCCCGCAGCCCCCCAAACCGCGCTCCGACGGGCTGCGGGCACCGCCCCGGGTTGGCAGCCAGGGAGTCCCCCCACCTTGCAAAGCAGGGGACACCCCTCTTCTTCCAGGACTGGCGGGGAAAGCGGGAAAGGAGGCGGGGGGGGTCTGGTCTGGATGGACCCCCCCCTCCAGGGTGCACAGCCCTCAGGTGTGCTGCCCAGCACCTCTGGGAGTGCGGGCGGCAGAGGGGACCCGTCACCCTTGGTGGCTGGGGCTCCTTGGACCTGTCAGCTAGGGAAGGTCCCTCTCTCAGGGTGCTCACACCCTGCTGGAAGTGTGGACCAACCCCTGAGAAATGCTGGTGGCAAAGCTTGGGTGCAGACACCATAGTTAAACCTCACCAAAGGGCAAGAGATGTCTTTTGCGTGCTTTGCAGCAGCGCTTTCTTTATGCCCGTGCTAGCTAAACACTTGATTCAGTGTGAGATGCCATGTGATTACCAGCTATCCTGCCCAAAAGGACTGGGATTGTCTTGAGGCAGCAGTTATGCTGAAGTGGCCTTAGTCAGCCCATCGCAGCTGTCCAGCGTGTCTGCATTTCCATGCATCTGTATTTTACATGCGTAATATCTGTGCACGTATGCTCTCACATGAATAGCCAGTGTACCTGACCTTGATTTGCCACGCAATGATGTTGTAAGTTCCTGTTTTGCGTTTGGTCAAAAAGATCTTGAGCAAATAAAAAAATATACATGGATTTGTTGTCACTGAGGTGAAATTCTGTTTCGTTACAGTAGTTTCCAACTAAAAGAGTACAGGTCTAGATATCATATAAAAAAAACTTTTCACTGGAACTTAACAGAGAACAAAAGCAATTATCTTTAAAAAAGAAAGACCATCTGGGCTGTCCAGTAACTCAAGAGTAAAACGGTGCGCATGGAGCACGCATTATGAAAAGTGGAACTGAAGTTTTATTGGCAATAAATAATATGTTGATGATAATATTTTGAATGGTGTGCTAAGTATATCATAATTCTCTTACAGGGATCTCTGGTTAAAAAGTGCTTTGGACATACCACTGTTTTAATTTAAAAAACAGATATAAATCACATGTAGGAAAGGAAGTATGTTGTAAACTGTGCTGGTTTTGATTATAATTTTAAAAAATCATGTTGGCTAAGTATTGCACTTGAATTTAAGCATTAATATTTATGTGAGCTGATGAGGGAGTTCTTGTTGAATGTTCTCAGTAGTAAGATTAAATTTGTGCATATCATTTTTTAGAGTGAAGAATGTTAACAACACACTTATTAACATAGCTTTATAACTGCTTAATCATGTGCAGGTAGGTAAGATATATAGGAAACGGAGCCTGTGGGCCCGGGTCCAAACTATGTTCACCTTATTCATAGTCAGAGTTTTATGGTAGACAGCAGTGCTACTTCTTTGAGTACTACACCCAGCATTTGGCCCCCTATTGACATGTCTTTCTGGAGCTCCTTACATAGGGTTCTTGCACCAGGCTTGCATTTGCTTTGTTGGCCCTGCCTGATACTGATAATAGCACGAAGTCTTAGTCAATGTATGATGGCAGCAAAGAATCAATGTACAGTATTAACGCTATACCCAGTAGCACCAAGTAGTTAAGGGGCTGTCAACATTTCCACTCCAAGCCCCAGTTTTCAGAGTTTATAACTCAGCTGTTTTAAATAGCTTCAAGCTGAAACTTGGTATATAAATTATCAGCCCAGATGTATATTTTTAAACAAAAAGTAGTGCAAATAAGCCATTCTGTTTTAAGTTACAGAGCATTAAAATATTTTTTTAATAGTATCAGATGCTCTTTTGTCAAACTCCAGGAAAAACATTTTTAATATGGCACACTTTGCTTTTCAGGGGCCCATTTGATGCAAATGATGCCTTTCAGTATTTTGCGAGAGCAAGTATTGAAATGATAGCCACATTAGTGTGTGAAAACAGCTATTTAGCTTCTTCACGAGCTCATTTTTTAAACAATAGTTTTACTATTCAAAAAGCCTTATTACCTAATATTATTGCGTAGTATTTTTGCTTTGCATGTATAACTTCAGCCTTCAGAGCAAATACCTTGGCCTTTTCAAGTCCCATTGGACTGAAACTGGGCAAACAGGTTGCCAGACCAGATGTGAATTGTTATATGAAAAATATGTAAATTGATAAGTAATTTTCAAGTTGTCAGAATATTTTTTTTGTGTGTGTTATGCCTTTATGTGCTTTTTTCCTGAGCCCTCATAGAAAAACCATGCTTAATTTTAGTCATCAGAATTTATAGGTAGTTTAATATGGATTGGTGCCTTCTGGAAAGTAAATATTTTGAAATGGTGGAGATATTTATGTTTGAAAAATAGCTAACCAGCCTACATACTAGTAGCTACTTTTCATTCTTTTTCAAATTGTGCTTAGTACTACTGTCCCATGTTTTTTTAACAATACATTTATAATCTTTCATTTTCTAGGATATTGTAAGTTGTTTTAAATTGTGATGTGTGGCACAGAAGTGGCCAAGTGGAGTTTGCATTTTTTACACACAAAGTTTCCTGGCATAAACAGTTATTTTTAATTTACAAAGTGCCTAAATGCTGTATATTTTTCTCGGTTTCAATTTTTTTGTAAAGCTCTGGGCCAGAACACCGACATGACATACGTACTATAGTCTTTGGATATTTCATTACAAAAATGTGAAACCACAGTGGCAAAAGTATTACTCTTAACTCTGTAGTAGAGCAACTGTTGGTGCAGAGTGACTGAACTTTGTTTTAATTGGACACAGCTCAGGTTTGCACCCCAGATTTCAGTCTGTCTTTTCAATTCGTCTTTCCCTAGTAAGAATAACATACAGTGATGTTACGTAATACCGTGCCAATGGATGTTGTGCATTAAGAATAGTAAAGTTGCAGGTTAGAGATGAACAATACTATGACCTGGAAGTGTCATAGTCAAATTGTGCTGTGGTTGAGAGTGATGAAATTGAATTTAAATTAACAATGAGTATTTGAAAAAGAAAAAAAATATTAAGGACCACAAGGAAACCTATAAAAAATAAAGACACTTAGTGTTCTGGGTAGATGGGCCTTCAAAGAGGATTTAGTCTCATGCAGACTCAGTTCATTGTCTCCAGGTATTGTCAGCTATGCTATATTTTATCAGAAAAAAGGATTGATTAATTTTAAGAAACAGGAGATCTGCATACCTAGACAGAAGGAGGTGGGCTGAGGATACAGTAATTTCACTGCCTCATCTGAGGCCCCTTGACACACTTGCACTTCCTCCTTTGCTCTGAGTTTCTTTGCATTTCTAGACTTAATGTTATTTTTGTTTTGTAAGATGTTCTAAACATATTTTTAACTTACAGTCAGTGGAGATTTCCCCAGATAACAAGAGTACCTAGATCTATAACAGTACATCTTTGAACAATAAGCAGGGGCAGAAATGATATCACATCTCAAGTGTCAAGGTTTAGGCCATTTTAAGTGAGTGGTAGGAGCGGATGCAACTGGGCAGCAGATGGTCCTGCATCTTCCTGTTCTGGGGTTTCTTACACCTCACTCTGCAGCATGTAGTGCTGGCTGCTGTCAGACACACAATATTGGACTCGATGGCCCAGATGGGTCTTGGCCAATATGGCAGTTCCTATGTTCTTATGATCAGTAGCATTAAAATCACTTTAAAGTGAAATCTTTGCATGAAATCCTGACCACACAGAAGGCAAAGGCAAAAGTCTTTTTGGATTTTCGGTCGTGTTACCTGATGGTGTTTGGAAAGACATAAAAACATCATTTTAATCCATTGTATATAGCGCCTCAGCTTTGCTCTGTGCTTGCTCCAAATCAAATAATCTAAGCAATAATTTTCAGTAATGAAATCCACCAATTAAAATATTTTTTCAGATTTGCTATACATTTGACATTCATTTTGTTGTTCAAGATAAATATGGTGCACAGCAAAAGGCCATATAATGCCAACCAGATTTATGTAGAGCTCTTAATTGTTTCCACTTAATAAATTGATGGTACAATTAGTTTCAGACATAACCATTCCTGGAAATCGCATTTAAAGTTGGGGTCATGACAAAGTATAATAAAATATATTTCTGGAGAAAGAGTTGATAACTCTAATGCAAAAAAGCAATAATTTACCATAAGGTGATAACAATTATATGGGCCAGGAGTAACAGTATATATTTTTTCAATGTTTAATACCCAGAATTGCAAACCTTTCAAATCTGTATTTTTTATACCTTTTTCTTCTTATCATTACTATTATGATAACATAAGCATAGGGCAGTTATTTCCTTTGGACTGTTATGGAGAATCTTTGCTTCCTATATGAAGTATCATTTACATAAATCTGACTGAATTAGTGCTCCTGTTCTAATGTTACATTTGTTTTAAAAACTTGCAGTATACTAATCCTTATGTGCATCGCAAAGCATTTTCATAACAGACTATAAATAACTCTTTTACCTCTCTGCCTGCCATACAGCAGCTGTTTAATAACCCCCAATAGCACCACACCAACTTAGGACAAGAAGTCATCATCTTCTCATGTCCTGTCTGAGATAGTTGCTGACGGGTCTTAGCAGAATTTGCAGATTCATTATAATCTGACAGGGCTGCAACGTGGGGGCGTCTGCTATGGCCATTATGGCAGCTGGAATTCACAAAAGGTGAAAATCCTATATGTATTTGACATGCAAAAGGAAATATGCTGGTGCAGTGCAGACATGTACTAGGGCTGACCACAGTCTACTCTTGTTAGAAGCATTGTGAGATCTTTCAGAGGTACGAGTAGATAAGTCCTCGGTTTTACAATGCATCTGAAAAAATGTCAGTCCCAACAGCACAGTGTTCCTTAATAGCATGTTGGGGAACGCTCCAAAATGGGAAGTACAAACTGCCGATGCCCCAACATGACTCCTCACACCAGCAAGATGTTACTGGAAGTCTCCTGTCAATTTTGCCAAACCTTACTCTATCTGACGTGATCCAGTGCTCAGGATCCCACAGTGATGGGAACAGCCTTAGCGTTTAAACAGAACACAATTGCAGCACGATATGGCTGCTAACAATAATATCCAACTTTCTATTTCAAATGAAGTCTCGTGTATGATTTATGGACGTGAGCCATACTTCGTGTTTCCCCATTGCACTCTGGTTACTCAGAACAAAGTTGGCCTTCAAGATGAATTAAACCGTATATTCGACATAGGGATGCTGACTGTGTCTGAAGAGTTAAAACAAAAAAGGAACTCCCTATTAGACTACGAGAAAGGGAGACAATACAAGATGTTTCTTTGTTTGATGTGGCATTTTGTTCCGTGTTCAGCTAGTTCATGACCATTCACCACAGTTAGCTGGAGTATCTGCCACAGAGCCTAATGTTTCGGCATGTAAAGCTGTAACAAATACACATTTTCTGTGTCATTTCAAGAGTCGTTGCTGTCTCCTCCTTTTCACAGGTGGTGGCCTTAGGAGAGGTGCCTGATGGGACAGTGGTTACTGTCATGGCTGGAAACGATGAAAACTATTCTGCAGAGCTGAGAAATGCCTCTGCTGTGATGAAGAACCAAGTGGCCAGGTTTAATGACCTGAGATTTGTGGGCAGAAGTGGAAGAGGTAGGCCACTGCATTTTACATTTTTATAATGAAGTAAAAACAAAGTCTAGACATTAAACTGGTTCCACAATGAAATACTGATTAGCCTGTAAATAAATCATCATCGGCCTTTCATCTTCGGGGATAAATACAGGTTTTATTTGCAAACTTCAGCATTTGTCCAAACCAAGTTTGTTGTCTTTCTGTCTTGCCAAGTTTGTCTGACTCCTTACATTTTTTGGTGTTTTTATGAGATCTGAATTTTGAAAAAAAGATATATTTACAGAAGACATGGTGCCCTCTTTTGACCTCACTGGCAGAGTAGAAAGAATGAAGAGCCCGTGTTCTGAGCTATATGTAGTCAGATAAAAAGATTCAGGGCATGGCAAAGAAAAAAAATTACTATTTTGTCTTTAACTGTAAAGCCACCTCTTAAGTTTTCATAGGAAGAAATATCAGTATGGTTTTTTGCATCTCACACGTGCTATAGGCTATACACTTCATGGTCTGTTCTAGTAATTGGAAAGCCTTCCAGTGACTTCAGTTCACTTTGGGCAAGCTAGTTATGCGCTGAAAAAATAAGTCTCATATTCTCCATTAGTAACTTATTTAACATTATAGACCTTCATGGTGAGCTTTTTATATGAGTGAAATGTAACTTCTAATACATTGCTTACTTCAGAATAGCCCTGAAAATCAAAACTTTCTATTTCCCTAGAGATTTAGAGCCCTGAAGTTGACTCTGCTGCTTAGGAGCTTCCTATAATCTGAAATCTATACTCCAGTCATAGGAAGCTTTTATAAAGATAGCAGGATTAACAAGAATTTCCTTTCACGTTTCTTGCAACTGCTTTAACATTTGAGTTAATGACTGAAAGGATGTCTTAAAGGAAACTGACACTTTGGTCTTTGCTGAAGGGATCCTCAAAGGGGCTCGTGATATCAGCTTCCGATTCAGTCGAAACATTTTATTTATTTAACATAGATTTTCATTTTTATAAACCAGCTCTGAAAAAAGAATGCAAAGTCTATGCTGCAAAATTATCAGAAAAAATCAAATTTTAAAATAATATACTCTGCAAAACAGTTAGAATATATCTTTGAGAGAGAGACCATTTGTCAGAGCAAGTGAAACATCTGACAACTGTCTCTATAGTTTAAATCAGATGGCACATTGTTACAATTAGAAGCATTTGATAAAAGTGATTCCGTAAGGGTTGTTTCCAGAGACTACTTTTCATTTTAGGAACATGGCCAATAATGTGTACTTCTCAGCTTCTAACTTTTCATTAAAAAACCTTCATAATAAAGCACAATTCTCCTGCAAAGGAAATAGCATATGAAAATGGAGTGTGTGAAAAGGATAACACCTTCCTAAGAGAAGGCGTTAGTCTCCTGTTCCAGTTCTCTTGCTCTCCTTTTAAAAATATTAGTGTCTCCTTTGTCTTTATGTTGATGGATTAGATGTGAAGTTTCTCTGGCTCCATCGCCAGTTCTGCTTTTCAATAAAAGAGCAGTAGTATATCCCATAACAAGTGCTGAAAAATAACTGGAATATGATGTACTACCTGTGCACTGTGAATCTCATTTGAAACCTATGAAATATAGTTTCTGTTAAAACATAGAACATGATGACGAGTGTCTAAGGAATCAGGCTATATAGATATACACACACACAAAACTTCTTTAATTTGGCCACACCCAAGGGCTTTAATTTATCTTTTATATTCTACAGACTTTGCACAAGAAGTTTTCTCTGATCAATCTGGGTAAAATCTATGGAAAAGCGATAGTGTACATTGCAAACCCTCAACATATTTATTTAAGAAACTTCAAAGAAAAACAAAGGGTGTGCACTGTTTTACTATATTGGCTTTCTGAGTTTTGGCTAGTTTCCCAAATAGCAATTTTTATATTTAAAAAAAAGAAGAAGAAAAAAGACAGACTTAACTGCTTGCAGACTTTTCACGCATGGAAGATGAAGAAAGCTTCTTTTGATGAAGTGTAATTATGTCCAAACAGAGCTGACCCCCTCCCCCTATATTTCTTATGATCTTAACGGAAGAAAGTAGGGTTTTTCCTTTGAAGCAGCCGGGACTTGGTGGAGGATCTGAAATACTACATTCTGCTGCCAGAGGCAGGATGGAGAAATTGGTCCAGACTTGTCTTCCAGACTAAGACAGAACAGAGAGGGAGAGAGAGTGTTATCATTAATGATAGATTTTTATAACTCCACTTAAAATAGCAGGGAAAGAAAGAGTAGTAGCAAACAGAAGTGAGAAAGTGACACCATAGAGCACAGACGTGTACTGGTAGGTGTGTGTCTTGAAGTTGTCAGTGACAAGAAACTAATCCACACCTGCTCCTGACTTTACATTTACATCTTTCTGAGCAGCTCCCCCTTTGATCATTGTATCTCTAAACTTGATTGTGAAGTCTGAATCATCAACTTACCATTTTGCCTTCTCTCCCACATTTTCCTTGGTTCTGGTGGTCCAATGGCGAAATTTGATTTTTTTTGCATGTTTTTCTCTGCTGTTGATCCAGCGTAAGTTGGCAGCTTCATAGTTTTGTTTACGTGTTCTCTTGCACACACCTGAAAACTAAGCACCCTTGATACAGGGCCTTTGAGGTGTAGGAGTAGGAGTAGGAGTCCCACAGATCTCAGTCAAAGCTGTTTTATGTGAGGTTTTGAGGTAGTAGCTAACATTTGGGCCTGACTGAAAGTCCACAGAAGTCATGGGTGGGACTCCCACCTTCAGTAGACTGCGGATCTGGACCTTAATGTTTTTGTGTCTTGATGTTTTGAATTAGCATCTGGCTGGAAAATATGCAACACGCTCAAGTTCCTGAGTTTGCCTCTAAGATAATTTCTCTCTCGGCCTTGTACTTAAGCATATGCCAGTCCTGTTCATTACTATGTCAGCTACACTTGCATATGTTAATGACAAAGGATGAATGGTTTGGGAGACACTAAAGAAACAGTGCCAGAAGATTTCCAAGCCAATTAGATTAATAAAAGAGTGTTAACATTAGTCCTTAGCTACAACAAATAATAGCTTACATTTTAAGGGCACAGAGAAAGCTACTAAAAAAATCATGTAGGTTTGGTCGATGATAAAAGATAACCATGAAACCAATGAAATCTGTCTTTGGAAAAGTAAGCACGCTTGCAAACATATACCATTATGGTATATGAGCCCGATCCTGTGACACAGTTTACTTTCTATGAAGTGTTGGGTGCCTTTAATCACATTTGACGTCATTGGAAATGGAAGCACTCGTGACCCTGCAGTACTGGGCTCTCACAGGACAATAATGTGATCTATTATTTATTAAGAGGGGTTGGCTCCCAAAATACTGCTTCATTCCACTTTGGCAGTGCAGTCACTCGGATGCTGGCCCAGGCTGAAGGCCAAATGCAGCCCTTTGTGTAGCGGGGTGGATGTTTTTGGTCATTTTATGGGGGTGGGATTTTTTAGCTAGAAAATCTTGCAGTACTTGTCTAATGAATGAATTTTCCAATGGTCACCAGCACAGCATATCATCCTGGTAGATTTTCATTGACAGGCTTTCATGCCTGCTTGAGATATTAATAAAGGGATAAAACTCTAGGGCCAAATTCTGCCTGGAGGCACACATGGAAGCTCCCTTGGATGTCCGTGGCAGCTGCCTCAGCACGAATGAATGAAATGTCACGGGTGAATATAGATATAAGCAGTGGGCTGAATTCCAGGGGGGGTAGGAGAAATGGCATGAAACCTTGTTAATACACAAATAAGCACACATGCAGCATATGCTGACTTAGTAACATTATGACGTGTCTGGATTCTCCCTTTCCACAGCTGCCTTTTGTACTTTGTCTCTGCAAAGAGACAAGGCATAGGGACCACTGCCTGGCCTGGGCACCACCATATGTGTATGCGTTAGGACCGTGTCCGTGGTTCTGTTGCTGTTTTCTTCTATCGTGGTTGTTCTTGAGGCCATTGAAAGAGCTTTTTCCCTCCCGCCACCGAGGGTTTAGGGCAACAGTTTCTGCCTGTTGTCAGAATTTAGCTTCTTAAATTTTCCAGAGCCTGGCCTGAGTCTCGAACTCCCAGATTTCAACCTAACCTGTGTCTCTTGGTGAAGGGGGCACAGCTGGAGCACAGTTGCACCTGGAAAGTCATTTTACTCTAAATGACAGTTATATTCCCTTTAAGCAGTCTCTGTCACATTCTTACTCTTAAAAAATATGGCCAAGACCATCTAAAGTCGCACGCCTGATAATAAATGATGCGTGTCCCAAGCAGGTTTGGAAAGTATAAGACTTGGGTTAAAAAGAAAGGGCAATGACTGTATTTGACAGCCAAAGTTCTGTTCTGTATTATGCCGTATATGTAACCTGTTCTAGATTAGGCTTTGAAAAGATTGCATTAAGTTTGTGCTGTTACATATTGTTTAAGATTTGTGTTTTGATTGAATACCTTCGGAGTTCAACAAGGGGAAAAACAGGCACCAGCAAAAAAAAAAAAAAAAAAAGGGAAAAGAAAAGAAAAGTTAAAAAAAAAAAAAGTTTTAAAATTCTGGTAAAGTATCAGCTTAAATGAGCAGTAAAGCCTGAGATTGCTGACTGTTTTATTGAGTCACTGTTGTACGCCCACCTTTTCCTGTCTTGAAATAGTTTTCAGTTTTGACTATCTGACATGACTAACCGTTGCATATCTAACTGATTACAACTGTCAGTGAGTCTCCAGAACAGAGGCCCGTGTCTTCTTGTGAGAACGCATGCTGAAATCCAGGCTGCTGGATTTATTTCTTTATTTTTAATTCCTTCAGTGTGCCAAAGGCTCCAGATCACCATGTTCAAGAGTTGGGTGAAATATAGCATTGAACGTTTAAGATGCAGATCTGCGGCATGCAATATTTTGTCCTTGCACAAAACAGTTTTTCACTGTCCGTGGATAATTATTTCAAGATTTAATAAATGGAATATGTGTAAAGGGGGGGGGAAAAAATCTTTGTTCCAGTAATGATGATATCATCATATTACCACAGGCTTATTAAGGACGGGAGATGCTAGCTCCCTGTTAAAATGACTCCCATGAGGAATATATATTCTTTCCTCATCTTATTGTAGTCAATTGAAAAAAATGAAATGATAAAACCATGTGAAGTAAATACCATAGGGCCACGTTCTGCTTTCTGTCTCACTTTTGGAGAATTGAGTAACTCTTAACATTAACTGAATGGTTTTGAATTCACACCACTTTGAACAAGGGGAGAATTTGGCTTAGCAGCAGCAGCAAATTACTCTTATTCTACTATTATATAATGACCCAATATTAAATAAGGGGTGTTTAAACTGTCAACACCCAGATATATTCCTGACAGCAGAGTAAAACTGAAGGAGAAGAAAACTCCTATAGCCAGCTATGTAAACACCCAAGATTTTTTATTGAGTATGCATGGGTCTTCTTTTCATATTATAATAAACCGTTCCTTTTTTCCTCCCTTTTTTGTAGGGAAGAGCTTTACCTTGACAATAACTGTCCTTACAAATCCCCCTCAAGTTGCTACATACCACAGAGCTATCAAGGTTACCGTGGACGGACCAAGGGAACCAAGGAGTAAGTTTCATAGTCCTATTTTATGCTTTTGCTGTCTGCTGGTGGGAGTCTGTACAAGTAAAACCACTTGCTGTTGTTTAATATCATACATTTCTTTGGCAAGCATATGTCCCCATTCGGCAAAATAGATGAGCTTAGACTTAATTTTAATCACGCTTAATTTGAAAACCACTGGATTATTCACATGCTTCAAGTTAAACATGCTTAAATGCTTTGCTGACTTATGGCAATATTGAGCCTGATTCTCATTTCAGCCGAGGCTTGGTACACCACACTGACACTCTTAAAGGCCCTGAGCGTCAATGAGAATCAGGCCCGTTGTTTTGATATATAATTTGAATTATGAACAACAGACCCAACCTTGCAGGGCATTGAATGCCCTCAGCAGGCATTAGCTTCAAGCTGGGGATGTTCAGAAACTGATGGGAGATAGTCAGCATCTTGCAAGATCTGTTCCAACATATGGGGAAAAATGCAAAGTAGGTATTTTGCCTGTGAGTTCTTTTGCCACCTGACAATAAATGCATCGAACACCCTGATTATTGAGAGCCTCCTCTCGCTGAAAACTGGGTTTTCCTGGCATCATGTCATTTTTCATCCGTGGACTCACCCCAGACCCTTGAGAGCAAAATGAGTAATCATAAAAGCACTGGAGTGTCAGCACAGCAATCTTTGAGTGTTTCCCATGTAAAGAAAATGTGGGTTTTTAAATAAATACAAGGAAAACACCACCATCCTGTCACTCACCCGCATATATTTTTTATAACATGTACACTCCTTATTTATCAAGAATCTAGCTGTAGTGATTGCTGACTTTATTGTTCAAACAGTTGTGTTTTGTCATGTTCCAGTAATTATTATAGCTAGCACCTACTATTAGATACAGTCAGGTCTGGTTAATCCATCTTGATCTGTCTGTCTGTCTGTCTAGCAGCTTTAACTGGTAATCAATCTTACATCATCAGGTACCACTAACAAGCCAATCCTAGGCTTCTTAATCTAACTAGAAACTCTTTTCAAATTGATTGGGATTAACCCGGTCTGCCTGTATTTTAAATTATATTTAGAGATTAAGGATTATTTGATGAGTAACCACATAAAAAATCCTGGTAATGAAGTATTTTGAATTATTGCTTTGCCTTTGATCAGCAGCTATAGATGAGATCTTTTGGGAGCTCTTAGGGAGTTTCATTTAAAATACTGCAAAGTTACCAGTAGACAGAATTGTAAACAAAGAAGTGGTTCCCCTGCCAAGACAGCCAGCTTTGCAGGATCATTTACAAATGAGAGAAGAGACTTAAAAGGTCTTCTGCTTTATGTAAGAATTGCCTTATCTTTGTATTTTCTCCCCGATCAGCAAGTGAGAACAGTCAAGCAGCTCTGCTCCTATAAAAATATTTTATTCCATAGATGCCTCTGGTGTTGCCTGCTTGGTTTCTTGCTTTTTTTGGTCCTGTCCACTCTCCCTTGTTAAATTAACTGCACTACAAGGATGCTGTGTTCATTTGTGACAGCTGCTCTATCTGGCCTGCTGGGGGATTTGGGATTAAATGAACCCTTGGCGTAACACCGACGGAGTTAGTGAAGTCAGGAATGATGTGCACATTTTTATTTGGATGCTGCTTCCACGTGTTGTTGCATCAGTGAAACAGGAAATCTCCATGCGAAGTAGATAGCACAGCATGAGGAGGTGGGAGGAGGAGAGTGTAGAGAGAGTAATATGTGAATAGGCTGGGATGGCTCAGACTGTGGTAGAGTAATCTAATTAGGCTGGGATGGCACTATGCCAGAAACCACCGGAGCCAAGGTAAATCTATGTTAAAAGAGCTAAGTAGGACTTCCAGGATTCACCTACATTTTTTATTTTAGTTGCTATGGGCTAGATTTCCATAGGTATTGGGCACCTGCTCTTACTGACTTCACTTGGGCCTGTGTATGTTCGCTAGCTCTGAAAGTCAGTTCCTGTACCCTAGCTGGAGTTCTTGTGTATCTAGTTTCCCTTTTTCTTTTGAAAATAAGTCAGTCGATTGTGGCCAGAAGGGTTTGCTTTGAGCTTAAAATAATATCTGCTTGGTTTGCTCTTCAAGTCAGTTGGTTTGTCATTTTGGAGCAGTACAGGATCATAATACCTAGAGACCCAGTGTGGGAGTCATTAATGTGAATGATAGAAAAATAGTTCTGGAAAAGGAATTATTCAGTAGAAATTTCACTTAAAGAAATTTCTGTTCTTTTGTGAATCCCTCCACTAATTTTTGGCCCAGCAGTGATTTCTATTAATCTCTGCAGTAAACAAGAACAGCTGGAATCCACATTGCACAAGGAAAGCTAGGTGATTGGGAGAAATAATGAATCTTAAACCAGTGGCTCCAATAGCAAATGTATTTTTCTTAATGAGTTATGTTTCAGAAAACAGTGCCCCTCTCTGCCAGGACCTGCATTTTGCTCAGACGTCCAAACCATGCTATCCTATTTTTTCTTCTCTCTGGCAGCTAAACCAGGGCTGTCACATCACAAACAACTTCTTTTCTTAATATACACATCTGGCGTTGGCAGTTGGACCAACTTCATAAGAGCACATGATCATCATTCATTACAAGATTAAAAAGTACCCCATGGCATCATTGATGTTTTTTAGCTTTGATCTTTTGCAGTTGTGATTCATCTCAGTTATAAAACTTCCCTTGAAAAGAACACAACCAATGACTTATTAGAACCTTCATCCTAAGTAGCATAAACATAAAATTATGCACATCTTTACAAAATGTCATTTACTTTGCTTGCCAGCTTATCATTTTAAGACATGACATCATGCTTAAGATCCTGAATTTGTAAGACTTGTTTATAGGCAAAGCACTTTGACCTTCTGTTGGCAAGTTGATTGGAGAGAACAAATGCTGTATGCTTTCCAGCAGCAGCCGTAGGAGCAGTGGCCATACCACAACAGACATCCCAATCATTTAGAGCCTGACTTTAAGAGGTGCTGAACAGTCACGACACCCAAGGACTTCACTTGGTGTTTTGGATGCTCAGCACTTTGGAAAGTCAGGCTGTATAACATATTCGCTCTCTGTATTGTGTTAAAATATCTTCCTGTGGAAGTTTGCTGCCTTCATTTCTCTGTTATTATTAGTGTAAAATATTTTAAATAGAGACAGTGATGTGAGGAAGAGCTGTACATTTCTACTTGGGGGAGAAAGTAAACATCTTCCTGTGCCTTTTCCAAGGAAAGAGAGTTTTTTCTTTCACAAATTAACTCACTATGAGCACGAGTACAGGCCAGGAAGTTTATACTGCTGGCTAGGCTTTGTGTTAGATCAAATCATAGCACTGGTAGTGGAGGCTGAAGTGCAGAAAGGGTAGGACAAATTAATGCTTTCTCAAATACCTTATTTATTCACATTAAGTAACCTCCTTTCTTTTATATATATAGACCTATCCTCCAGCTCCAAGACCTGAAAGGAGGTCTGCCTAAGGGCCTACTGCTCATGAACTAATCACTGACCTACAGATATAACTGTAGAAGAACACAAAATGAACCACCTGGTTTCCTCTGGGGCTCAGTTGTATGCAGCCTCGGTTGTACTAAATGAGTCTTGGGAGGAAGTCAATCCCAAGTCTGTCTTGGGAGGAAACAAGAAACTCTGCCTTGTCAGCCCATCGTGGCACCTTTCGAACCACAAAAAGGTTTTGCTGTCTTACACTGCTTCTGGTTGAAGTAAGTGGCTATTGGCAAGCACAGAGCAGGAGCCATAACAGGGAACAGGTTGTGGGGTATATACTTTTTATGTGTTGCTTCGGTTTTCAGACTGTAGTCCAGGTCTCATTAAATGTAGTCTCCAAACTGATTGACTGCATTTTGTGATAGTCTCATACAAGAGAGGTTCCAAACTTTCTGCTGAAATGAATTGCTGGGGAAAAATCTGCCTGCATTTCACTTGCAGGTAGAAAATATATATAATCTGCGGCCAAAGCCTTGCAAGGTACATAAGCAATGAAAGGTATGAGCAAACACGGCCCTTTTGTCTCTGCATGTTACAAAAGACAAGCAAAAGCTAGCAAGAGGAGCTGGTTGTCCTGAGTATTAACTGTTTGACTGACTGGCTTATAAAATACAGAGCAATGACTGAGATTTTTGAGATTCCTAGACTTAGAAGCGTAACAGTTTTTAGGAAGCTCTCTCTCTCTCTTCTTTCAAGGGCTGCGAGTGGAGGGATATGTCTGAGGCTGGTGGAATGTGCTTTTGAGTAGAATAGCTTTAAATCTCCTTCATTTTTTATTTTTTTTGTTGTTGACTGACTGTCAGGAGCTGGGCTGGTGGCCAAGCAGGAAATGACACATCGAGAGGCATTTGTGTTGTGCAACATTTTGTGGAACTGATGCAAGGATACATTGCCTGTTTACGCATTCCTTCACTAACAGACTGCATGGCAGTAATTTTATTCAGCGACACATGGCACACTACAGCAAGGAGCTAGATCCTTAACATCTCTTTATGCAAAATTATCACAGCAGTTAAAACATGCTGTGTGTCCCCTGTTTAGAATGTTCCCTGGCTCACCTTCAAAAACCACTACACCAGCCCCTTTCTTCCCTCGGCGTGTATTGATTTGAATATGTTTTTCCACTGTGGTAGGTTTGTACAGTCCAGGGCAATGCCTTTTTTCGGAACAAAAGTGTGTTTTGCACAGGCAGGTTCCACTTTATGCATACGTATTGTATTAAATGTAGTTTAGCAATTCCTCAAGCAGTAGGTATTCCAGAAGCCGAGTATCGATTTTTATATGAACGCGGTAATATTCTGGCACACTCAGGAAACTTTAATTGAAATCGACACTGAGAACGTTGAGGTATTCTAAAAAGAGTGGATTTCTGCCTAAGCCAAAGTTAGAGCATCTGAGCCTGTTTGTGATCTTTCTCACACTGGTAAATCTCCGTTGAAATCAGTTCGGTTATTTCAGATTCCTACCAGCATACACGAGAAAACAAGGCACAGAAAGAACCTCTAACACAGCGGGGGCAACTTTTTTAGCAGATGTGTCACAAATTAACCATACGCCTTCTCTAAGTGCCATTCTGGCCCCCTTCCTCTACCCCAGCGGTTCTGAACCTTTTTCAGTCGGCGTACCCCTCGGTCTCGGAGTCAGACCTCACGTACCCCCTTTCAATGGGAAAGTAATTTTTTTTAGGCCCTTCGACCGTTTTTAGGCCCTTTTTATGTACCCCCTGATGAGGCTTCACGTACCCCCTGGGGGTACATGTACCCCTTGTTCAGAACCGCTGCTCTACCCCATCTGCTGCTCCGCCTTCTGCTCCTGGCCGTGGGCTCCTTGCCCAACGTGCTGCTCTGTTTTCTGCTCCCTGCCCTATCTGCCACAGTACTGCTGTCCCTTCCCTCATCTGCTGTGTGCCACATGCAGAGGCTGTCCACGCCACTTGTGTCACACATGCTACAGGTTGGCTGTCCCTGCTCTTAATGGGTTGAAAGTTGCTGCTGCGTTGCCTTTTATAGATATTTATATTCCCTAGTGTTGCAAGCAATGCCACTTCACAAGAAGTGAGCTGAAATGTGATTATTTGGGCCAGGGACTGGCAACATACAGCCTGTGGGCCAGATTCAGCAGCAGAGCCACTGGATTCAGGTTGGTGGAGCTGGAGGGCTTTGTGCCTGTACCTGGCATAGCGAGGGCTGGGCTGGACAGTGTCCAGGTGTACTTGTGCTGCTGTCACTTGTCCTCACCCTCCTGGCTCCAGACTGACACAGCCCAGGTGGTTTCACCCATGCATCAGCAGTGGGGGCTTTGCCTGCACCCAAAATGGGGCCAGACAGCTGGGAGCTGTGCCTGCACTGCCCCTATCACTGCTTCTTCCAGTTCCCTGTGTCCTAGCTGCAGCATGAGTGCAGCTTCCAGCTGGTGGGAAACTGCACTGGGCCTGGGCAGATTCCAGCTGTTTCCATATTGCAGTCCAGGGGCAGGGGAGGGAGATGGGGAGAATCACCAGCAGCGCAGATGCAGTTTGCAGATATTTGATCCCAGTGCAGCTCCCTACAGGTTGGAAGCAGCACTGGGAGCTGGGAGAAGTGGTGGTGTCATGGCTTGTCCCCAGCATGGGCACAGGGAAGGCCTCCTCTGCTGATGGACCTAGCCTTTGTTGGAGCGACACTGGTTGCAAAAGGTTGACAGCTTCTGATCTAGACTTAGCTGTTCAACTTCCTGTGAGATTCAGTTGGTATTTTTATACCATGACTATCACTGTTGTGCCTGAGACTAGTTTCTGCTACATTAGGTAATACACTTAGGCCCTAATCCTGAAAGGTGCAAAGCAACCACAACACTTATTAATTGCTTTGGGATTTGCAGATTTTAGAACTTCTTGTGGTCAGGCCCCAAGTTTCCTGAGCAATCTCATGGTTTCTGAAGTGGTGGTAAAGCGCCTTTTGACTTCAGTAGTGTAAGACTAAGACCAAGCCTTGTTTCTTTAAGATGCATATGTGATGTAAATTGGGGAACATCTGTTTCATCCGAAACTGTGCCCCTGATTTGCATTGGCAGATGAAGAGGAGTGTTTACTTGCTCATCTGTTAATCTATTGCACTGACTTTCAGAGGGTCTGGAATAGTTGAGTTAGTATTCCTTGTTCTAAAGAACGTATCAAGGTATTTCATTGTATATACACTGCAGAGTCAGATTTGCTTTTGACGCAGGTGGGTGTGTAACTCACTAGTGCTAGGATACTTAGTCATCTTGAAAGCAATGTATGTTACTGGATTTGTACAAACAAGCTTGCAGATATACATCACAACTCCTTTAAGTCACCATTTAATGTCAGGGCACCTTAAATGTCATGTTTTGTCCCGTTTCTAGTGCTAGGGACAGCCCCAAAGACTTGAGTCCCATATTTTATCCACAGAGCAAGTACAGTACAAGTAGCAGCTGCATGAACGTGACCCCCACTGTGTATGTGCTTGCCTTTCCCCTGTCTGAAGGGCATTTTGGGGGTGATTTAGTCTTTGTGACCATTCAGTTCTTATCCATTCTGTTAGGACTGCTGGAGAAGGGTTAATTATTGACCACTGTATTTATGAGGTAGACACTGATCTGCTAAGACTAGACTGCAGCTGCCAAATTTATTCATATAAGTCTCCAGTCAGCTTTCAGGTGATTATGCCTTTTTATCCCTCTGTCCAGAGCCTGGATAAACTGAAGATGAATGATTTTACATACTCTCCTAAACCATCTAATTCACCTATAACTTGTACTTAAATGGTGCAGTTATTCTGAAATCTGCATAATCCATACGGCATTCAGCAACTCACTCTTCAGGAGCTGACAGCTTCCCAGTGATTCCTGGGAAGGGTGGAGACTGACCATGTACTTAGCTACATGGGTAGAGGAAAAATCCTCTAGGAGATTATGTAAAAGCAGGCGGGCAAGTCTGAACAGAAAACCATTCCTTAGAACATAATAATCAATAGGAAGACAGCTCTGGTTGGTGTGCTTCCACTGCAAACAGATTCTTTTCAGAGTATTTGTGTAGGTAAGTGTTTCAAAACAGGTCAATCCCAGTCCATTTAACATATAAGATGATACCATAGTATCGTCTGAGGTTGCAATTTATTAGTATTTGTATTACAAAATCCCCCCTGAGTGACAAGAGAAATTATGGCATGCCTAGGGGCTTATAATCTACATTGAGAAGTCAGGTGCAAAAAATGGATGCAACTGAGCAACTGTTGGCAGTGGCAGAGGTGCTGCATTTCATGCCTTCATGTGACACGGTGTCTACATAGGGGAAGAGAGAATGCAGTTGTGATCTGCCAAAACCAAAAATATTGTTATTAGTTTTATGATGTCTCATTGCAGGAGGGAGGGCAGGATGCTATCTTAGAAACTAACTTCAGAGCGGCAGGAGCTTTTGTAGGTAACAACTTCATCAGATGTTAAGAATGGATTGTCATTGTCTTAAATCAATTCATTTTTTCATGGATCCTAGATTTCTTTACAGGCTTTGTAGGACAAAGTTACACTTAGACCATACTAAATCTGTGGCATTTTAAGCTGTGTTAAAGTTAGACTCCTATGAGCAGTTGCATGTTGAGGATTAATACCATTTCTTGCCCGCACAGCCGTGACTTGCCACTAGAGGGCTGGTGAGCAGGGGTGTGGCTAGAAGCCCAGTTATATGGGCTCTATCCCTGCTCAAGGGGGGAAGGGTCTGGCAGTGATGCATCTTGGGATGCTGGAGGAGTGCAATTTGCTCATTTTATCTCTCTGCAGCAAACTGAATTTACCCTAGCACTAGGGTTACCATATGTCCAGGTTTTCCCATACATGTCCTCTTTTTGGGTCCTCTGATCTCCATCTGGGTGGTTTTTTGAAATCTGAACAAATGTTTAGGATTTTCCTCTCCTCCTCTGGAGGGAGCAGAGGGAGAGCGATTGGAGGCAGGGGTACCACGTTTGTCTGCGCATGCACCCGCATGGCCAGCATGCAGCCAGGCAGGATGGTGGGAGCAGCCTTGGCAGCTGGAGGCAGGTAAGATTATGGGGAGCAGGGGTTGGAAGGCCAGGGCTTGGGAACTGTCTAGGGGTGGGGTACAGAGGATGGGTATATGGGGGGGGGGTAGGTGCCCACCAGTGCTGGGGCTGTTCAGGTGTGAGGGCTGCAGGATGGCACAGGTACTGGGGAGAGGTACCTTTCCCTCCAGTGGGGAAGGGGGTAGGGGGCACTTCAGGGACAGTGGAGAGCTGCGCGGCCAAGCTAGTGGCACTGGGGGCTGGTGCCCGTGCTTGCAGGGGTGGGGCACCTAGGAGACGCTGCCCAGGGGGTAGGGGGCATAGCCAGGCCACCTGGTGTGATGCAGGAGCCCCAGCCTGGGGTGGGGGTTGCTACAGGCATCCTCTTCTCCCCCCTCCACCCTCTGCCGGGGCTGGACTCACTCTGCCGGCACGCACATGAGCCAGAGCCACCGCAGCGGCCACGTTCTGGCCCAGTCAGGACAGGGACAGCTGGGGGGAGCAGGCAGGCTGCAGGTTGCGAGTGAGGGGCACCAGCAGGGCTGTGGGGGCTGTAGGTGGGGAGTGAGGGGCACTGGAGGGGGCAGGGCACTGGCAGCACCAGGGGGCTGTGGGTCAGGAGTGAGGGGCACCAGCTTGGCCTGGGGGTGGGGTATCATGGGTAGGGAGTGAGGGCCACTGACAGGGCCAGGGGTCTGTGGGTCAGGAGTGAGGGGCAACAGCAGGGATGGGGGGCTGCAGGTTGGAACTGAAGGGCACCAGCATAGTCCGGGGCGGGGGCCGGGCAAGGGACTGGGTTGGGAGTGAGGGGCAGCACCAGGGCCAGGGGGCTGCAGGGTAGGAGTAAGAGGCACTGGCAGGGCCAGGTGCTGTGGGTTGGGAGTGAGGTGTCCCCCTAACAGGTGTCCTCTTTTTTTGGAACTGGCAATATGGTAACCCTAGTTAGCCTAACACAAGTTGCTAGCATGGGACAGAGTTAACCCTTGCCTGAAGTGGTGTCATTTTGAGATGCTCAGAGGGTACTTAGCATGAGTTAACACGCGTTAATGTGCAGGCACTCATGTTTTAAGTGTTCTTAATATAGTCTAAGCATAATGTGTCACTTCACTCATAAATAGAAATCACTTTATTCCCCAGTGAACGCAGTGGTCCTAAAGGTGGAACCTGGAGCTGTTTAACAGTGCACCACCGTATGTCAACAATGTTTAGCAGAAGAAATGAATAATAATATCATCTCTAACTGAAACATCATGGAGGCATCAGTAATGATTCCATATTAGAAAACGCCCTCAATCCTAGAACAAAGCTCTGTACTCCTTGCACTTTTCAGGGGACCTTAAATGACTATACTAGTACACAGGTAGGGCCCTTGTTTCATGGCTTATCTAACTGAGGCCATCTCAAGGAGCCCAGTGCTCCCACGGCCCTAGTAGAGCACTGATTAATTGTTCACTCGCTCCTGTTCATGTAAGGAGTTAGTTAAACCTGAGTTACTTCCCAAGTAGTTAGCTTGGTTCTCTCAGCAATGTAGCCACAGCGGCATGGAGCTCAGCACAAGCCAATCACTGAGAATATATACAGCTTTAGTAAGTTTTTCAGCCTGCTCTGAGCTCTGTGCTGATGCAGGTCCCCTTCTAGCAGTACTTGAGCCAGCTAGTTTAGAGCCAGCTTGGTATGTCCACTCTGTGATTGTACACAAACAGTACTGCCTGCTAAGTCATCGGTACCACTTCTTGCAGCATCTCTGAGCTCTATCATCCAAGAACTGCCCACACAACCTTGCTTAGCTGGTGAGAAGTGATTACATCAAAGCCCTAAGTGAGCTAGCTGCAGACAGGGTTTTTAACAATATTCTCCATCTAACTAAAACAGCAGAAGGTAGGGAAGGAGGATATAATGCACTGTGAATGTTAGATCAATATAGCTCAGAGAGCAGGTCGGACGACGCATGGGTTCGGTACTGTGCCAATCACCCCACTCTTTTCATCTTCTATATAAAAATGATGCTGCTTCTTGTTTCTATCTTAACTTAGCTGTTCATGTGCAGATGCATTCAGGGAGAGGGATTTTCCTTACATTGGCAATGCAAATATTAGTTCAAGGAAGGAAGAGCAAAATCTAGCAATAAAAAAAGGCTCACATGCCGTTTGCTCAAAAATATGCTGTTTGTGCCTACAGCAGTTGCAAGGTCAGAGAAGAGTTTTAGCTGTATCGACACTAACTGCATACCACAGACATGCTTTGGGGTCTGCTGGCACTGGGCTTTTCTAAATGCTTTCAAGGTTTGTGCTTCTGTCCTTCATCAGCATATTTTACCTATTCTTTTCTTATTCAGATTTATACACCAGCTCCTCATTTTGTCCCTGACATGTAATCCTCATCATTGCACAATGCAAACCCTTTTCATGAATACCACTTCCTTTTTTTTTTTGCTGCTGTGGCCCTCCAAGTCACCTGCCTCTTGCAAAGGGCTAGTTTCTTATAAATTTATTCAGCAAAATGTATTTCTTTGGAAGCCGCCTTAATTTTAATGGGACTACTCAAGGCATAAAGTAGGTATTACCTAGGATGATTAGGATAATAGACTCTCTGCTGCAATAAACCGGTGCTAATTAGTTTGATACTTCCTTGTATCTTGATGCTGTCTGCAAGATCCCCAGTGTACAGTCAGTTTGGTCTTAAATACCGACTCCAGTGTGAGTTTTCGGACAGAAGTTTTTAGGTTGTCCCACATAGGATAATCTTTGCCTACATAAACACCAATTCATATAGCCTGGTTTTAAAATGGATTCAAATCTAGTTGTTACATTTCTAATTGAGTATGTTAAAATACAATAAATTCCAGGGCCTCAATTTTCAAGGCAGCCTAATTTTCAGAAAGTACAGAGTCACCTGAAAAATCAAGCCCCTTTCATGTAGGTTAGCTACCAGGAAAATTAAACTACTCAGAATTACTACTTGCTATTGGAAATGCAGACCTACATTCCTTAGCAATGGAGAAGTTTGTGAGTAACTGAGCTGTGGATATAAAAAAGAACATTAATAGTATGTAAAGCCAGTGAGAAGCATGGAGAAAAAGACATATGCTTTTCATAGCAAAGATGTATCTACTTTTGCATTTGTGCAGCACCCAGTAATACTTAAGCCCAGCTCCCGATTGAGCCTTTTAAACAAAAATACCTTACAAATAAATAAATTTAAGTACATGTCATTATCGTATATTTTTAGGTATGTAAAATCCCCAGAAGTTTATTGGTGCTTCGGGGTTCATCACAAATTTCTAACACATTGAGCAAGCACTTCCTCTCAAGCTCTATTTTGCTCCTTGGTTCTCATTAGTATAAAAGTTAAGTATGTGGTACGTGCTTTCTGGCTTCACACTCTCATCTTTTGACTCTCGTGTATCTACTTTGTGGGTTGCATTTAGGAGACTTGGGAGACTGGTTGCTTTTGCATTTGGTCTTTATCGTTGCTGTTGTCATGAAACACTTGTTTGTAAAACCAGCACTATAATAAAATTAGCACCTCTGCAAGTAGATGTGTTGAACACGCAGGAGGGCTGAATGGCAGAGATCTGAGTGTAAATTATGCAGTGTTTCAGCTCCTATGCTAGGCAGTCAAAACAAGAGTCAATAAAAAAGGACATATGGCTAAAAGTTTCCAAAGTGCCTAAGGGACAGATCTTGAAGGCACCTACATTTCGGTGTAAAGGCTGTGTACCTCAGCCTGGAAGGGTAATCCAGTTTGAGCAAGTAATTGGGTTTAGGTGCCTAGGATTCTTATACTACCAAAGGGGAAACTAGGATGATTCAGAAAGCCTGGAGATGACTAGAGGTAGAAATAGGATGTGCTGTGCACAGGGATGATCTGAACTCATGCTGTCACAGATGCTTCAGTGCCTGAAAGGCTGAACATTTTCTCCAGTCACTTGAAAGTCATTTGCACGTAGGGTCTTTGGCAGCAGTAGTGCTGCCTACATTTTACCCAACAAAGTTGTGGTTTGAACATTTATCCATGAAGTGGGTGGCCTAGGTTCTGTGTCTTCCTTACCCTGGGGAGATTAAAACCCATATGTCTTACTTCCCAGGATAATGCCCCAACAACCAGGCAATAGAAATAATGCTAATTTTCTATTGATGTCTGAGAGGGAGATATTACTGAATAAATGGATGGGTTTCTCTATTTTTAATACTCACTTCAAATATATACTGCATACAAACGTGATTATATTAAAAGAACCTTACAGAGATTGCAAAATTTGAATAAGTATTCAAAAGGCATGAAACGCCAGACTCAAGGTTGTCTTTGTAATCTTAATTCAGCTCCTAAGTACATATACATTATGAGATTGTCTTTAATTACACCCTCAAATGTTATTTTTGCCGCCAAACTCCAGCCCCATTCAGTATGCAGGATGGACAATACTCATTTAATGAGCAAGTAGTCAGTGGGTGCATCTACATGTGCACTTTACAGCGGAGTTGACTAATTAGCTCTGCAGTAAAGCATCATCATTTACAGGTGCACCAGTATTAGGGCACAGTAAACTAATTAACTCTGCCATAGCATAGTACTGTCAGAGACTCCTTAGGATAGGAGACTCCTATGACGGAGTAATTTACTGCGGCGAAACACATGTATAGATGCTGACTGGGTGTGTTAATTGAGCCCGGTCAGCCCAGCCAACCGGGGGCTTGCTCCATCCTGACTCAAATTGCTGCTGTCCCAGGTGCACATGTATAAGCTGTGCCTGGAAGCAGGTGACTAGTGCGAACTGCGCCAGAGTTTATCACTTTAACTTGATAGCGCATTTAGATGCACACAATATCTTGTTTTCTCCTTATTATTCAATGTGTGGCCCAATCAGTGCTCACTACTCAAACCCCATTGTGAAAATAAAATGATCTATTTCCTTCCTGGCCCTTCTGTGGCACTCATTACTATGTGAGCGCTTCATAAACGTGAATGGATTTATTATCAACACACCTCGTAACTGGGGAAAGGGTGTTACAGACAGAGCATGGAGGCAGAGAGAAAGATGCACATCAAAAGCATCCACTGATTTGGTGTGCTTATGAGTTGATTTTTCAGACAATGTGGCACTAGATATAGTGCTTTATGTATGTTTAAAGTGCAACTCTCCATTGGTCCAGTTGCAGCTGCAGTTCTCGGCACTTCTAAAAGTCAGATCCTGGGTCTCAAGTCAGGCACCCAGGAAGTGATGACAGGTGCACAGTTAGGACCGCCTGTGGAGGGAGAGTGGGTGGGTGAAGCAACTTGACTAACATCACCCATGGGCTCCATGTCAGAGCTGGGAGTAGAATCCAGTTCCCCAGGGCTGCATTCACTTGTCTTAACCATGAGACCCATGTTTCTTCCTGCAGCCTCTCTCTCCTTCATTCACTACACCCCTTCTGACTTACTCTATGAATGAGGGAGGGGGACTACAGACAGCAACCTCCTTACTACACAGCCTGCCTCATCCCTAGAACATGTGCATCCCATGCACTGAATGAAACAGGAGGCCTGCAGAAAAGATAGCATGTGAGCAGGTAATGAAATTCTGTTTCAGGATATACATCCACTATGGGTTGACCAGGTAGCCTGAACTGAGGCATCTCCTAATTTTTAAATAGTTTTTTGCAGGTAATGTCCTAGCTTTTTTAAAAACATGACCTGAAAAACAATCCAGAAATCCCATTATATGGTGTCATTTTGACATCTGTGTGGGTCATCAACTTCAACAGTATCACACAAACCTGAGCTAACAATGTTAACTCTGAGAGCGAATACAATAACAGTGAACAGTAGTAGGTTGTCATCCTCTATGTGAGCCAAGCCTCTGGAGGGAGATGAGATGCTCTGTAAGTTTTGAAGATGTTTCCATTCTCGGGACAGGAGGAGACTATGATTGAGAGGGCTCAGACTCTTCTGACCATTCCCACCAACTTCCAAAAATGACCATTTCTGTTGTCAACCAAATTGTTCTTGTTCCAGTCCTGTCTCTCCCCGCATTTTCCTCACTTAGGAGTACAGTCTGGGACTAGCTCAGTTTTCTCATTCCAGTCCCAAACTCATTGCCCAGTGTTGGATCCCAGTCTGTGTTCCTGCCTAACAGGGTTTTTCTTAAACTCAAATCTGCCCACTTCCCCTCCCCCTTAGATGTGGCTCTTGTGCCCTCTGCATTTGAATCGGAGAGGTTACTCCATGATGCCTGGACCCGTTGTTAGGAACAGAGACACAAATTCAAAGGTCTGGGCCTTTTATTAGACCAACTAAAATAGTTGGAAAAATTCTTCTTTGCAAGCTTTCAGGTACAAATGCCCTTCTTCAGGCAGAGGAAGTGTCTGCAGTTGTTTTGTGCTCTTCCTGGATGTGATAGAATAGAGGCCAGAGGCCAGTATGCAAGAATACCAGTCAGTGAAAATGCAAATTGTAGCAGACAATTAGTTGGTCTAATAACAGATTTATCCAAGGAACCTTGTCTGCCTATGTCCTTAGACCAACATGGTTACAACCAACACCCCTGAAGGTCTGGGCCTGGAGTTGGTCTGGCTCACAACAGATCAAAGGTCCAGAAGTGAGGAAAGTCTCGTTCAGTTCCTAGCTGGCGCATGCTCAGTGGGTATGTCTATGAGATGCTTACTGCGCATTAGCCTAATCACACTGCACTGTTGTGTGGTGGTTAAAAATCATGCTAATAGCCTCCTGCACAGTGTTATTAGGCTAATGCACACTAAGCGTCATGAAAAAACCATGTGCCGGTGCTATGGTGCAGTAACTCTAGTTACTGCATGTTTAGTTAGTACTGTGTTAAGCAAGTACTAAACTAAACGTGCAGTACCTAAGGCGCATTAATGAATGTGTAGACGTGCCCCGTGTAGATGAAATCTTCAGTGAATTTATCTGCTAACATCTAAGGAATCTGTATAGAGTGTGTGTGAAACTTGGCCAGGTTTGGGCGGATTGGTGTGGGCATATCAAAAAGCACGATAACTCCCTACCAAATTCAATACCCTGTTCCAAATCACTGGAATATTAGAGCTTTTCAAAAAAAAGGAGAAAAAGGGTGAGAGGGAGAAATGCCATGTTTTCCAACATGGGCAAGACAACCTATTTTTTCCTAGCTCATTCCCAGAAATGGCTGAACCCTTTTGGCTGAAACTAAAAACAAAAAGAAGAAGAAAAGCAGCCTGAGGCAGTCATCCAGCAAGGAAAATTTCAGCCCAAACAGTTAAAGTTTGGCAAAGTTACAGGCCAGTAGAAACATGGTCTTAAAATGGGAAGCACTGGAGCCTTAATAATAAGCAAGTGCTGACAGCCCCACCTACAATATTTTTAACTGACCGTAACATTAATTCGCACTTAAAATATTCCATTGACTTCAGTGGGGAGTCTGTGTAGAAGGTCATTTCGCGAGTAGACAGTTTCCTCTTGTAGCTGCTGGTTCTAACATTGACTTTGGCGGGGAAGGACAGGCCTCCGGTTTAAAGCTGAATGGTGCTGTGAGAGAAGCCCTCTCTCACGATACCTGTGTTGGGGTAGCCATAATAATAATAATAATCATAATTCAGGGATGTGTTGGGGGGAGGGCTACACTCCTGGTATCTCAATGGCCACCAGGCCCGGCAGCACCGCTGGAGAGATTGCAGCACAGAGAGTCACGGAGCCCCCCAGGACCAGCATTTGGCAGGCTTCCTCCTTCCCCTCTCTCAGCCTCTTCAGAGGAGTAATTTGGTGTGCAGGCACTTCAGTTGCATTGGCACGATCCATCCAGGCCATGCATAACACACGCAGTGGGTGAGCTGAGACCCATCCGTGCAGCAGAGTGCAATGGTCCCAAAGCTGCCGTTATATGGAGTGCGGAGTCAGTCATTCGCGCTCACAGACCCGATGCGCCGTGCCCTGCCGCAGCTCTGAAAGGGCCAGTGTGCGCCACGGCCTCGGTTCTTCTTTGCTTCCAAAAAGGAATTTTTTACAAAAAAGCCCCTTATGTTTAAAAACAACAAACACAGGAAATTAACATTGGGGGAAGGAAAAAGAAAAAAACCCTGCTTCAAGTAACGTTCTGAGCTGGACGTGAACTGACAGACATGAGTCAACTTGATTTCAGGTGAGAGCGAGCCAACAGCCTGCATCCAGAGAGCCTGGCCTTTGGGGAGGCAAACACGGGATCCAAGTTGTGTGGCTTGGGCCCAACCCTGTTCAGAGTTAAAGAAGGACCTTTGGGCCAGTCTCTCCCTGCAGGCTTTGAGTGAAGAGCTTTTTACGCCCCAGGGCAAGGCCTCTGGGCAAGCAGACCCTGTCTTTTGGCATGCTGCGGAAACAGGTTGTCCCGTCCCAGTGGCACGTCCTGGGGTATGGTCTGAGTTCTCCCTAGAAGTCTGACCCCCCTCCAAATGTGAGCCAGCAGCTAAAGGCGACCAGTCTGTTCTTAGCTTGTCTTCCTCTGCATTTCAGTGACAAACTTGTGCTGATGTTGGGTCCTTTTAAAAACCAGTGGCCGGAATTTTTTTAAAACCTATTTAGGAATGCAGTCAAAAGTATTCTGATTCTCAAAAAAAAAAAAATAAAGAATTTTTTTTGTAAAAATCTTGGTCTAATAGAAGATATCACCTCTGTCCACGAGCCCTGATGATTGCTGATTCTCAAGGTAGAGTCATAGTGTTGTTGTAGCCCAAATGACCATGGATCTGGGTACTGGGCAGATGTAGCTAAAATGTCCAGCTTTTCAAATCTTTCCTGAGGTCTGTTTCTATATTGAACTCTTCTGCCAGAGGAATGTGGTTCATGTTTGAATAACACAACCCAATTTATTATTTGTATTAGAGTAGAACCCAGGGCGAAGGACACCGCAGTGCTAGGTGCTGTACAGACACTGAACAAAGAGTCAGGTTCGTTCTCAGAATACTTAAATCTACATGAGAGGCAAGGATTTTTCTGGGTGATATCATTCATTGGATCGATTATATAGTTGTGTGCCACTTCCTGCTGTCATGCACCTATAACCTATATGTGTGTGTGTGTGTGTGTGTGTGTGTGTGTGTGTGTATATATATATGTTTGTGTGTATATATATATATGTATCTTTGTATATGTATGTATGTGTATATATATAGAGAGAGATATATCTATATGTGTATATATATATATGTTTGTGTGTGTGTATGTGTGTGTATATATATATATGTTTGTATATGTATGTATGTGTATATATATATAGATATATATATGTGTGTATATATATGTGTGTGTGTGTGTGTGTGTGTGTGTGTCCCTGAAAACCTTAGAGACAGTTCAGAACACAGACATCCCAGGTCAGTGGCTTTCAAATATAGAAACGTGCTATGTCTGTATAGCAGGCCAAGTAACGTTATTGAAGGTATATGGTTTATACAACAAAAGCCATAGTATATTATCAACTTTGTTATGCATTTGAAATCATGTTGCCCATACGCAGGCAAAACTACTCAAGTGTGTGAAAGGTCAATGGTCTGAATCAACAGAATCATATGTACAATCGATGCAATGCACAGTGAATTAAGCAGTCCACCAGAAGACTGATGGATGACACTAATCTTGTGCCAGATTTTATCTGTTATCTTAGGAAAGAAAGTGGATAGAATGAACTATTGATAGAACGAACTGTGGTTAAATCATTGGACTGGGACTCAGGAAGTCTGAACTTAATTTCTCATTTGGCTTTGTGCTTTGGGTAAATTACATGATCTCTCTATATCTTAATTACCCATCTGCAAAATGAGGATCCTAATGACTGTATACATTGTTGTCTGTAAGGCTTTTTAGAGTGATTGTATGACATTTAATGACAAGATTTTCTCACTTATATGCTCTTTAAATTTAGTCAAGCTCCATCTACTAAAATGACTCCCATAGTTTTTTAGAGAGAATAGGTGGGTCATAACCATCAAGTTGTACTTCTCCCTACAGGAAGATAGCATGGCTTCCATTAATTATAGGGAAGCTCAGTTTTGAGAGGTGGTTCAAAGGCTCTTTCTATTCCCTAGCCCCTGTCCTGAAGGAGAGGGAGCAGTAAATAGGTACACAGCAGTTAAGTACCTAATCCCGCAAGTTGAGGTCCACACCCCATGACATGGAGGTAGGATGGGGGCATGCTCCCTCTCATATCTTCCTACCTGGGTTCACAGCTGTGGCCCCTTTGCATTAATCAGAGAGAGATGGGTGAGAGAGGGAGACTTAAACCAATTCAGGGTACTTGATTGAGGAGTGTAAGCTCATAATTTGTGCAATTATTTGTCATTTCATAAATCAAGCTGTTTAGTATTCAGCAGTCCCTTTTAATGAAAACAAACCATTTGAAATAGAGAGGTGGATCAGAGCTGGCCTCAAGCACCTCTGTAGGAAGTTTTATTTGCCTCACTCCTATAACTTTAGATGAAGTCTCTCCCCATTTCTCTACTGTCCTTGTGTCGCCATTCTTGGGAGCCAAGCAGTTCAAGAGGTAAAAAAGTGTTGTCACAACAGTGATTATCACAATAGTGATTGGGATTAATGTAGTGGGGAGCCAAGTTTACATAACCTGTGTTTCTGAGCTTGTGCTGTATCCGGTACAGTAGTTGCAGCATGGGACTTGAGTGCATATATTTTTATCGCCTGGCATTGCCAGAAAAAGCTGACCAATAGTAGCTGAACTGTATAAGCAGTAAGCAGTGGAAGGCACTGCATTCTGAAAATCACGTATACTCTCTCTTTATTTTGTCACTTATGGGTAATATCTTTTACATATATATTTTAAAATGAATGTGCCTTGAACCATGATTCCAGAGTCCAAACTGAAAAACTTCCAAACTTTAGGAGTTTGTTTGTTTGTTTTTTTAAATGGGAAGACCTTCACTTCGTGAAGCCCGCTGATAATTTAAAAAAATGTTAGGGATAGTGAGCTTAATCAGGTCAAAATAAGATGATTTTCCTGGTGTAAATTCCATTGAAAGAAAAGGCAGATCCTTGAGTGTAGCTCAGAAAAAGCTAGACATCTCCCATATGGACAGAGGAATATGTTTATGTTCTGAATACAGTGCAGGTTTTGGAAGCATGTTTGAGATGGCTCCTGTTTTGGAAATCTATTCACGCCTTGTATGAGTGATGCCTCTGCCTTTATGTAGCAAAAAGCAATATTAGCGCAGGTGGAACAGCAGAGCATGGCTGAAGAGGTTTGGTTGAAGAGGTCTTTCTTTTTACAGGCAATTTCAAACTTTTCATTTTTTCTTTAAGGTAATTCTCCTCTCGGGGAGCTCACTTGGATCCCAGAAATCCAGGGCCAGATGATTCAGGTTGTAGTATGCAGCCAGGAAGAGCAGTACAGTGATTTAGCCATTAGCTTGCAGCTTGCACCTCGGGCTCCCCAGTGCCTACTTGGCAATAGACCTTGGGCTTTTCACGTCGAGGTCAATTTGAAAATCCAGCTAAACAAGGGAGGTGCCGAGGCTGCATGGAAGTCGGTGGGAGTGAGGCACCTCACCTGCTTGGGTGGTCTTTTAAGCCCTGTTGTTTTTCTCCCAGTGCCTTAGCTCCTGATCTGTATAATGTGAATAACAACACTTCTCTACTGCACCGGGATGTTGTAAGGGTAAATACTTTAAAGACCATCGCAGGTTCAAATACTACTTCAGTATTATAAGTCCAACGGTGCTGATAGTGGTAGAGGTTTGATGGACAGAGAACTAGGAGAGCCTCTTTGTTTTCAAAGAAAAAGGAAAAAAATGGGTTCCTGCTTTCCAGCCTTGAGTTTTGTGCTGCCACCAGAAAGGGGGCTGTAGTGTGGTTGTACTGCCAGGGCACAGTCATGTTGTTTGCTTAAGGCCCCGGCACCTTCAGCTCACTGAAATCCTTATAGGAGACGAAAGCAACTGGGGAGGGGAGCCATGCGTCTGCTCAGGATTTATGTAGAAAACACCTAACCAGGGCTCGAATAAGATTAGTCCAGTTTTCAAAGAAATGGAAAGTTAACTACGTTTCGGAGCTGTTAACTATAGAATTTTTTTTCTGTTTGCTGTAGGTGGCAGTGGGGAAAACGGGTAACAGGGTTTGGGAAGGGGAACTGACACACAGGGCTTGAATTTCTTCATGCACTGATTTGATATTCTGTAATTCCACCATCTGTGGAAGTGGGAACACAATCAGGCCTGTATATCTTACATATCAAATGTAATGTAATATTTTTTGGGGGTAGGGATGGCTTTGTGTACTTCTAAGTGAATCGGAAAGCTTTTGGGTGACAGTCTGTCAGTTCATGGCTGAAAAGTCTTGGAACTGAGACAAGTGGATAATCTCTAGGGAGCTAGAAAGACTGGAAAGTAAAGAGCTGAGTGTCTTTAGGGGTGCTCAGAGATGTGCTGACCACATT
>NW_017729028.1:37748444-37749587 GCF_001723915.1 Gavialis gangeticus
AGAGCGGGAAAGGAAGGTATATAATCAGCTCAGCTGCAGGTCAGTATATTGTTTGAATCTGCCACAATGTGAAAAACCAAGACATATGCCTTGCCTCTGTCTGTATGCGTGAGGGGCGGTGGGGGTATCCTTTACGCAAACATTCACAACCCCCCAGTTTAGCTGTAAGAGGAAAACCAGCTTGACAAGAATAAGCTGCCTAGCCAACCGACTTTCAATGGAGGCTGGTGGGATTTTAAACAAATCTCCTTAAGTAAGCATGAAAACAAGCTATTTAGCACTCATTAATGTCTCAGGTTAAACTCTTGAATAATTTGTCATGGTTAGGCTCTTTTGGTTTCATTGGTGTTTTTCTAGTGACTAATGAGATGACAGCTACACATGCTCCTTGGTATGCCACTGTTCACAATAGGGTTTAAAACTGTGTATTTGTTATTGATGTCATTAAAGTGATGGATTTGAGCTTGGTTTCTGAGGCAGCCGACAGGGTGGTTAAGACTAATTTTTAGCAATGGTTTTGGAGGTTGAAACCAAAGTGTGTATAAAAGGAAATGTTTCTCCTTTTAAGCAAATAATTTGAACCCAGATGAATGAAATTTAAGCAAGTGGGCATCAACTCTGAGTTAATTTTGACATAGTTGTCTGGAAATCATCACCAATTAAAATATTTTTATGAGCTCGAGTGTAGTATTGTCTTTCGGTGCTTATGTAAGAAAGGAACAAACTGCTTGTTTAACCCCAGGCTTGAGACGACTGGCCAGAACGTATGACTGAAGTTATAACCATCTGGAGTTGCATTAAGGGTACAGTCTTTGGCAAATACAGCTTCTCCAAGTCGAGACACCTTCTGTATTTGAACTAAAGGAGATGGAAACCAGAGCCAGTCCCTTTTTCCAGCCAGGATTTCCAATTCAGTTGAAAAAAAACCCTTACCAAATTATTTATTTTTGGGTTATTGGCTGCATTTAATTTAATATCCTTACTAATTTATTTAATAATGTAATACCTTTAATAAAAAAAAGAAAAATAAAGTTAAAAATTGACACTGTCCAATAGAAACAGTAATGAAAGAGGAAGGTGAGGGCCAGTGGAGAAGCATTTATATTACAGACTATATCTTGCCCTTATTACATACAGAGTCCC
>NW_017729028.1:37749598-37782671 GCF_001723915.1 Gavialis gangeticus
AGGGTACAGTCTTTGGCAAATACAGCTTCTCCAAGTCGAGACACCTTCTGTATTTGAACTAAAGGAGATGGAAACCAGAGCCAGTCCCTTTTTCCAGCCAGGATTTCCAATTCAGTTGAAAAAAAACCCTTACCAAATTATTTATTTTTGGGTTATTGGCTGCATTTAATTTAATATCCTTACTAATTTATTTAATAATGTAATACCTTTAATAAAAAAAAGAAAAATAAAGTTAAAAATTGACACTGTCCAATAGAAACAGTAATGAAAGAGGAAGGTGAGGGCCAGTGGAGAAGCATTTATGTTACAGACTATATCTTGCCCTTATTACATACAGAGTCCCAGAATCAGGGCTGCAGTCCATAAATTTTAGTAGATAATAAAAATAAGTCCCTTAGATTGCCGCTAACCAGCCTCCTTTTTGTGCTCCTATAGAGAGAGTAGTTTGACAGACAGTGACAGAGTTTGTTTAGCTACCTTTTTACATGCACATACAGATAGCTTTTTAAAAAAAAATCACAACTGTTTGATGAAACAACAAAATCAAATAAATGCAGAATGAAAAGAGAATGCTTTACACTCAGATATTTTTATAGCCATTTGGACTCTCCAGACATTTTAGAAGTAGAATAAAATAATTACAACAATACCCTGCATGAGTGGAGAAATTCTCTCTGTTGTGGATTTTTTCCTTTTCCATTAGAAGCTGATTAATTTTTGTTGTTTTTGTGTTAGAAATTGAGTTGACTTGTTGACAGCATCAACACTAATGTCCTTCCCTGGGTTGCTAGTCACGCCTTCATTTATTTAACAGAAAGAACTTTAAAAGTTGAGGTTTTCCTTACCTGAGCATGCATTGTTTTTTGCATTTTGCTCTATTTACAAAACTATCCCACATTCAGTTTCTAGTCATTCCTTCTCACATTCAGTTCTTCTGCACTAGCACAATTTACTTATGTGGCCTCAAGACACTGTTGACAAATGTTTAAATATTTAAACACCAACAACGGTATTTGCATTTACCTTACAGAAAACGCTGGTGTCTATGTGGGCAATTCATCCCTGTGTAGAGTCGTAACAATTTCCACACAACTTGAATTTCACAAAATAGGCCTTAAGCTGGACTTAATTTCGGTTCTGTGCCGACTGCACAGTATAAATTTCACCCCGTATCAGGAATTATAAACCGCATTTTCAACTCCAACATTCAGATTTTTTTAAAAACAGGTTGACAACATCTTTATATGGTTATCGTTGATGTTTAATAACACAGTTGGCTTGCATGGTAACTTAACATGCACAAGTTCTCCATGTAGCCCCACAAGTATCACACCAAAGCAATCCTGGAAACTGTGTTTGGCTATTTTGTGGGACTCACCAATATAGAAGCGTATTTATCAGTGGTGATAGAGACTTCTTTATAAGGAGCTCTTATTCAGGTTGTATAAGCCCAAAATGTTACCTCCCTTAACCCTTTGGTTCCTAGGGATGTGGAGATGCATCTTCCAAATCATTTCTTTACCTAATAGCTGGGAATACCTGTAGGCTCTCAGTAGTTACACTTGTCAACCAGCAGTAGGGGATCCTAAACATCGTCTGTGCTTTGGTGGGACTGTTGTATGTCTAAAGAATAGGGCCACATGCTGCTGTACCACCCTATGGCACCTAGAGAAAGGGCTAGGGTGTGACTTAGACTATCTGCCCATGCTGAAATGTATACCCCTACCACAGCTGTTTGAAAAATGAGTCCAGGTACACAGGTGTGAGTGACTGATGGGGAAACAGGGAGAGTCTGCCTGCCAGCTATTGAAGCTGAGCCATAAGATTGCCACCCCCATGAAGAGGAGGGCATTTTTGTTCCTTGAGCCATAATTTCCTCCCTGAGATGGAGGAGGCCCATATCTTTGTGACAGTCTAGTTCAAAGTGGGAGCTCCATAAAGTTGGACTCTCGTTATATGTGTACATGGGAAATCCCTATTTTGCAGACTGGTCCCATGAATTTTGACAGTGCCACTTGTTCATATTAAGGTGAATCTAATAATCTAATACTATAAGAAAGCCTCTGTCATTATCTTGTGAACTTGGCGTGTGTGAATCATCTTGCACCTTCAGAGAAGGGGAGGGTGGCAGAGAAGCGAGGGGAAGCAGTTTGCCCTCTCTGTTGTACTATCCCCCTTGTGTACAAACCAGTGAGAGCCTGGATCCGTGATGGGACGCAGTTTTCTAGGTCTGGGGAAATAGAAGGTAGATGCAATATATATATAATAGGGAGCTGGCAAAATGTCAGTGAAGCTAGATGCAGCAATAGCTTGCATGCCCAATCCAGGCTGTGCAGTCCCCTTTGAAGGAGGCCTAGATATGGTGCCCGGCAGAGGAGTCTCCTAGGCAGAAGGGTCCAGGGGCAGATCTCTGTGCGACTCTGAGCTCCAGGACTGATCCTGTCCTAGTTCACTGAGGGGTAGGAGTAAACTGTCTACCCTTCAGGGTCTTCCTGCAGGGGGGAGCACTGCCTGGTCAGGAGCGTACTTACCCTGCAGACTGACCATCCTTCCCCAGCTCTGGGGAATAGCAGCGACTGCAAAATGGGCAGTAACCAGGTTTCAATTAAATGTCTCAGGGAGTTTTGTTTCTTTTTTTGGAACAGAAAGAAAGCACCAGAAACATCAGTTCCCATTAACAAGTGAGTGCCTAAGACTGATTTATTTTTAAAAGCACCTTTTTAAAATTTATAGCAATGTAAAAAGTCTGTTAAACAAAGAAAATGTGAGCCTGAGCGAGCTTTTCCAGCAGAGCTCCAATGCCCTGAAAATAAAAGCTGATGTTGGAGTCGCGGACAGAAGGTGAGGCATGGCAGTGTGAGTGCCCCGTCTGCGATAGGACTCCGTGGGTTTGTTCCCTTCCACCTAATCTGATGTTTGAAGGGGATCCTTTGCCCCCCGTGGAGTACGCAACCTCACAATGGTGACAAAAGATATTGTTGCCAGCGCATCTGTTTGGCTTTCATTAATTACCCTGTAAGTCAGCAGTAAATGGCCAAACGATTTGTGCTATGCTTATATTTTGACATGTTTGCAGATGTAGGATGCCAATCTATTCACAGTTAAAACAGCATCTTAAAACAAAGGTTTCCCAATTGCTTCTGCTCACCATAATTACCCCGTGACTACCATTCTTGTTGGCTTTTGTCCTTAAGAACTTGCTTCTCTGTTTCTTCTCCATTTCGGTATTTCTGAAATGTCTGCGATACGTCTTCATGCGTTGTATCCGCTGACACCTGCTGCCCTCTTCTTCCTTCCAAAGCTGCTTTTTCAGTCTGCAGTAACCTGGACTCTTTGAGGTGCCCTTTTACATATTATACTGAGACCACCTACCCAGTTCACAGTGGCGCTGGTGTCCGAGTTTGGGGTCTGGGTGTGGTTTTAAGAGCAGTGCATTTCTTGTGCTGGCATTATGTTGCTTGCAACTATGCCACCACATCCTGTAGTCACAATAGGATCACACCTCCAAAGCTAAGCAGAAGCGATCTATGAATGGCCAGCTGCCTCTAATGTTGAACAGCCACTGCAAAAAGAGGGCAGCTCAGTAGCGAGAGGAAACATGGTTGAATGGCTTAAGCATATTATTAGAAACAAGTGACTCCTTCCTGTGTACTAATCCTACTGTTGACTTCCCCTGTGGGGTCGTTATGACCTGTAAAAACTCCTGTCCCTTAATATACGTACCTGTAAATTTATGCACCTCACAGAAATGTGGGGCAGATTTTTAAGAGAGCAATATTTATAAACTGCTACTAAGTTTACAATCGGTTATAGGACTGTGAAAAGAAAGAAAGGCTGCCCGTGCAAAGATAGAGATTAGGAAGGGGAGCAAAAGAGTTGAAGGATGGGGGGCATGAAAAGGAAGTTAAAGTCTTCAGAGAAAGGAGAGAAAAGAAGGGGGGGAAATAGATATGTATTATTCATTTGTTCTGGTTGATTTTCACAGTTGTCCTAAAAGTCAGTACTTTGAGCAGCTCTATTAACTCTGCTTTTTACTCCAGATTCAGTAGTTCCTGGAAAAAACAGAAAGGACATCATTTAAAGTTCTTTATAAAGCAATTAACAGTGGCCAAAATTAGTGAAAGAAAGGGCTATCTAATGACCCAATAACTTTTAGCTTGTACAGTGAAATGGCCTTTGAAACACTTCTTTTCAGAGTTGGCCACTACACATGGGCCCTAATGATAAGTAGTCGAATTCTGTCTGGGGAAAAGGAGCTTGCTGTCTCTCCAAAGATATATCAAGTTTCTGAAGACCCCTATGAATCATTTAGTTAGCTGCCTGAGTCTCATGTCAAAGAGTAAGTCCAGTCATGTGTGTATTAATAATGAACTAATGGTGAACAGCAGTCCGGTCCTCAGTCTGGAAGAACTGCTATGTAGGCTGACTTGAAAGTACTAAGACCAATAAAATTCCCAGCAGGGGGGATAGCTGGCCTGAGTCAGTAGACTGGACCAGTGCCCAAGAGAGAAATAGTGAGCTGCGGTGCTGCCAGATACAGTGCTTTTTGGGTGTAATGTAAAAAGTAAAGCCCTGACCATTTGTGACTGCAGAACCCATTGCACTATTCACAAGGGTAGAAACGTAGGGTGTGGGCCAGCTCTAACATGGGAAAACACAGCTTTGTCACGTCGGTTATCACCACTGCATTCTTCACTGCATCATGTCTCAAGTTCTGTGTAGCCTGTATCATTCCCAAAGTGACTGCTGTTACACACTCATGGGTAAAGCAATTCCTTTTTATTATTTATCAAGCACATGAAGATCTTCCTGGATAAAAAACATTATATAGATAAGTTTTCATTATGCATTACTCCTGCATGTGCTGCCCATCTTCCAGATTTATAATTTAATCAACAGGGTTACAACATGCAAATAAATTGAGAGTCATATTGAAACCAATAGGATTGCATGGTGCAAGCGAATGGAAGAGTAAGAGAATAAAGAGGGAAAGGTTGAAGAGATAAAAGAGATGTACCTCGCTAGGGTCACACTTTCAGCACCCAACATCAGGTTATTTATAAGGTAACAGGAAGGAAAAAAGCAATGACACAATTCTAACAATTTCTCAGTTTCTCTTGTGTACCAGCGAGTTATTAATTTGTTCAGCAAGTTACTTCTTTCCAAATAAACCAGCGTTAGTGAGGCTTATACACAACATGCACTTTAAAAAAAAAAGCTACATATCTGGTATGACTTCAGTTTTTACAGTTACATGTTTTACAAGTAAGTATCACTTACAGGATAGGAAATGGTTAGAGAGAAGTGTAGGAAAAGACACGTACAAAATGAATTGAGGGCATGTCTACATGTGCTTTCACGTGTATCTAAACTTAATTAGCATTTGCCTAATGAGCATTAAGGCGATTTAGGTGTGCATCTACACATGCACCTGCTAACATGGTATGCAGACAGACTTGGAACTAAAGTTAGTCCCAAGTCAATCGACATACACAGAATCAATGTGCCTTAGTGTGTCCACACATATATTAAGACGCTTTAGCTATTCATGCCTAAATCTGATACCTGCTTTTTCAGGTATCAAATTTAGGTCCAAATAGTATAAAATTGCCATTCTTAAGGTGCATTAAGGGTGCACATATGTAGACCCGTGCCCTTAATGCGTCTTAAAAATGGCTAATATGGCTTAAATCAGCATGCATAGACGTGCCCTGATAGTAAAAGTTGCACATCCACTTTTGCATTGAAAGCGTGATCTGCTTTGGGAAGTGCCTAAGATGGCATTGTAAGGTCCCATGCTAACAGCATCACTGCGATTCTGAACAAGTTTGCTCAGTTTACAAGTAAAAAATAATTGCCAGCCACGAAAATGCAGCCTAAAGATCTGAAAAATCAATCTGTCCCCTTTTCCTTCTTGTATGTGATAAAGAATTTACAGGCCAGATTCTGTCCACTGTTATATCCATGGAGAACAGTTATCTTCAGCTGGGTTTGCACATACAGTGGAGAGAAAACTTTGGATCGGTATTGCAGTTGCACTTTCTGTTATCCAAACAGGACAAAAAAAATAATGCATATATATTTGTGCTATAAAGTAAGAAGACAGGACTGAATACAGAGACGGAGCAGATCTATTGAGCAAGAAAATGCCATTATGATAATTCCTTTTCAGGGCAGAACCGCACTTCAGTTTTTTCCATGAATTTCAAACATTTAAATAATAAGATACTAGTCCCCTCTTTGACCTTTCAGTTTAACAGTTAAGAAGTTAAATCAATTTATAGAGTGAATCAGTGTTCATATGCAATTTCCCTGCCTTTTTTGTCCTTATTTAAAACCTCAAAACCACTATGGGTAATTTCCCCAAGATCCACTTTAGACATTTGTGGCGTGTAGCGTGAAAAGTAAGTGCAGACTGCCAAAACCAGATAGTCTTACTCTTTAAGCATTTTCCTTTGCTTTCAGTGAATAAAATAAGAAAAGCTGCCACCCTTCTCCCCACAAAGCCATACACATCACTGGGAATAAAACTATTGGCCCTGATCCTGCGTCCATTGAAGTCAATGGGTGTTTTGCTATAGAATTCAATGGAGCAGCCTCTGGCCTTCTATTTGTAATGTCCCTGTAACCTGCACCTCAAATCACAGGAGATCTACTATTGCCAAGAGGAGAGGCCTTATCAAATATGCAAAACACATGCATACTGTTTCACCACAGCTACTGCCACTGGCATAGTTGGCCCCAGAATCAGGTTTTGCTAAAAAAAAGTAATATGGGGCAGAGGGCTGTTAAATCCAATTCGAACAAAAATATTTTCGTAGCTTGTTAAAGAATGTCATAGAACCAGGGAGCATTTGGGAGTTTAAACATTTCCCTGCAGTGCTGAAAGCCCCAAACACATCCTTTAGCCAGCGCATCAGAGTCGCAGAGGACAGCTGCCTTAGGAGAGCTGACACATTAGCTGTGATTGAAAAATATAGACATTGGTTAAAAATACATTTGATTTTTACACTTAATTTGCTCTCACAGTTATTATTTGTGTCACGTCGTTCCCAGAAGCCCCAGCTGACATGGGGATCTATTGTGTAAAGCACTGCACAAATATGTAATATTCACAAGCTATATAGACAGTAAGTGGGGGGGGGGACAGGAGGGGAGCAGATGCCCAGCATAAGGAGGGATGTGCAAGAGCCAAGGAAGTTAAGGGATGGATTTTACAGTTTACATGGTTATAATTCATCTATAGCATAATTTTGAAAATGCCACGAGAAAGGGTTAGAGAAGCACCCTTCCTGCTCAGTTCTTCTGGGCCACACACACGCACAAGGGCACAGTTAGCCATCCGGGAACGTAGATACCCAGCTGTGGAAGATACTTACTCAGTAGCATCAGCTTGTGCTTTGGCACGGTTTTCAAGCCATCATAAAGACAGCCCTGGAGCACCCTTCTGTTCTGCCATGCGGTCATGCTGTTGCTGCTGGCACATAATCCAGTTTCAGATCTGACCTCAGGGTCCTGGACACAGTTTTCTTTAAACTGACCTTTTTGATTGCAGAAAGGTAGCATTTTAAGCTGAATTCAGCACAGCCCTGTAAAAATCCACTTATCCTTTGACAGAATCCCTCCCCCCCGCAGGAAAATGAAGTACCTTTGTAACACATGAGCAGATTGGCACAATGAAAAAAATATTTTTACACTTTCTCCTTACTTAAGTGGATTTGCTAGTCTGAAACTTAGTATGTTTGTCAAGTTTACAAACTAGCTACCGTAACTAAAATCAGACACAGTCGCTGGAAAAAAAAAGCCTGATTGCATTTTGTTCCAAAAAGGGATATTTCCATGCTTAAAGGGTGGTCTCCCTTTAAAGTATTCTTTAATCATTGTGTTCCTTGGTTTAAATCCTTGTTTTTACAGCATTTGTGTTGTTTAGATTCAATTGCAGACTTTTTTGTTTTGATTCTTTTGATTGTTTCAAGACCAGCCATTTAATTTTGCCTGGATTTTACCCGTTGCTGGGGGTATGAGCCAAAGCTGTACACTCAGAACATAAATCTGGTTAGTTTGGAGAGAAGAGCAGCACCTCAAGGGCAAAACTCATCTCGCTATAGAGCGCTGTGCAAGATCTCATGCACTCCATGGCTGCATCCAGATGAGCGCAGCCGTTTGTTTCCCCGGCAGGTTATCTCGGGTAGGGAAGGGGAAGGCTGGGCCCAGCACCTGTGCTGGCCCCAGCAGCTTTACCTGGGGTCCTGGGGGTCTTGGGGAACTGCAGCCATGGTGCTTCTGCAGCTGGGAGCCCGGCCCACAGCCAGAACATGGCTCCAGCTGGCCAGGCTTCGGCAGCATGCACTCTACTCCCACCCCACTTTTTGTTTGGTGCGCGTTTTTTTGACCCCAGGATTTCCCAGGGTCAACCCCACACTGCAAGGTAGCAGTGTGGGGGATGCCTGCATGTGCTGTGTGTGGCACCGCAGACAAGTTGGCGGTGCCACGTATTGCGTGTCCGTGCTTGTGGTCTTTACCTGTCTCTACCTGCCTATAATGCATAAGGCCCTGATTCAGCATGCGCTGAAGTGCATGCTTAAAGTTAAGTTATATTTAAGCCCCCATTGACTTCGGTTGGACACAAGTGTCTCCTTAAGTCTTTTGCTGATGGAAGATCCTCATCATTGGAGCAAATTTCCTGCTGTATAGATAAAAATCCAGTTAACCCTCAGTGACGCTTAGCTGTTGCCTGTTCTGAAGGCCTCCACTTCAGTATGTTCTGTCTACTAGCTGAGGGGAGGTAACGCAGCAGTCAAAAACGTGCCTTATGCAATGCGACAGGTGCTAATCTTCCAGGAAATTCATCCTACATCCCACCCATTAAGGGAATTTTATATAAAAATGGTTTAATGTCTCTTTAAAGGTGTCAGCAAGCATGTGAGGACCACACAGACTGGGTTCCACTGAAAGTAATAGAGTGAAATTGTCTGCATAATTATTTTAGTTGGAATGAGAGTCTGCAGTCCTCTCTTGCTGCAGGAAATAAACTTCTGTTAAAACCATATGGCACTATTCTCAGAAGAGATGCGATTACAGGGCCACTTCCCTCTCAGATCTCAAGGCAGAGTTGGAGAAATTAGTTACGTTTGTGCAATAAACGCAAGCGTTTGAGATTGAGGTAGGCCCCAAATTCCGGGTCTGTGAATGTGTTTTAAAAACTTCCAGTCAGTAGAAAGGACGCTCCCCTTTTAAAACAAAAATAGCTTGCCATTCTTTTGAAGAAGGGTTTTTAAATCCGTGCATCAGACTTCTCCCTGAAAAGTTTTCATTTACTGTTTTTTACAAGTGCCCCCTAAAATTAGGATAACTTTAAGAGATTAGACAACACTTTGTATATAGAAAATTCCACTGGTTCCCTCCTCCAGCCATGCTCCAATTTTGCATCTGGACCTCTAGAGAGAGGATCCTTGCTCCCATCTTGGCACATCAGTCCTCAGTAAGGGCCTGCAGTGATAGAGCTGGAAGCGGCGCTGCAATCCCTTCCCTGAGAAAGGACACTCACACGAATAACTCTGTTGATACCAATGGGACTGCTCATATATTTTCAAGATCAGGTCCTTCCGTAGTTGATTTACTGTCTTGCTTGTAGGACAGCAGAGTCAGAAAAAACATCCAAAGGTAGATAGGGAAGTAAGAAAACCTTGGCAGAGAAGGTGTAAATACCTTAACCTTTAATTGAATACATCTTGGCTTTCTCATTAAATTCAGTGAGTACAATTCTTCCCTCGCATCCGTTTTACAAATTCGTTTACACTTCATTCAATGGTGACTTACATCTGAATAAGTAAGGAAAGAATTGGGCTTCCACCTTGCACTGGGACATTAGTGCAGGAAAAACAAGCAGCAAAATTGCATCCGATAGAAGAAAAAGGAATGAAAACTAATTTCACTGGGATCAAGTCACAGGCAAAGGCTGAACAGTACTCATAAAACAGAGAAGCACAAATGTCATGAAGTCAGTCAGTGTAAGATACTGTCAGTGGCATAGGTAAGGAAATGTCGTTTCAAACCAGTGTCCCTCTAGAAGTACACAGTAAGGCCTCATCTGCCTGGGTTTTTTTTAACTGATGCTGAGATATGCCTATGTAACTATGATTATTTCAAATAAAGCAGACAGTGCTGGCACTTGTGTACATAGGAACACAGAACAAGCACAACTGCAGTCTATATGTAGGGGTGGGTTCACTTGCCTTTTTTTTGTTCAGTGTTTTCCTTGGACCCAGGCAGGGTGAACACGTAATAAGGATCTGCATGACCACCTTACGTTTTATGGCTTATTTAAGGCTATAAGATCTGTGTTACCCTCATTGCATGCATACAGTTTTTGATAACATAAATAGGAATTCAGAGTTGGGCTCTCGGTCACATTGTTCATGAACTCTTTGATGCTACCTCCAGGTTTTGGCAGAGAATATTGACTCAGTTTTATCTATACCACTGAGATCTATACCTTAGACATTTCACACACTTCCACTGGGGAAGAGAAGGTCCATCACTGGGTTTTTTTTAATAGATGGATGTTTTAAATGTTCACAAAATACTGTTAGGTCTTAACTTGTGGCATTTAGGGGAACCCACTGATACGTGTTCCGTATTACCGGAGATAGCGTACGGCCTCTAGCTGTGGGCTGAATTGTTGTAGTAGCCACAGAGACAAGTCAGGTTTGTAAGTCCTGGACTCAGACACAAGGTTTAGTTGAAGCCCCAAGGAGCAGGGACCGGGAGCCCACACAATCCCTTGTCTGGCTCTGGAACAGCCCTTTCTGGTCATAGCATGGAGCAGTATTGCTGGCCTTGGAGGGACTTGTCTCCAATCCTTCTCTACTGAAGCAAGGGTGGTCAGCACAGAGATCTTGAGCAAGGATAAAGAGAAAAGGAAAGGGAAGGGTGCAGGAGGGCTCAAGTGACCATCTCAGTGTGGGGAAGCCAGAAAAAAAGAGGGTCGTAGTACCAACTGTGTAGGCTCAACTCTCAGGGGCAGCAGGCTAACAGCCTAAAAAGTTAGAAAATGTTTCCCCTCTTCCCACTTTACCCTTTGCTCTTTGGATTTTATTTTACTCAGGCAGCTGGGCTTCATTCATAAAAGACATTATGATTATGCATCAGCAACCCACCTTTACTCTTCAGCATAGTCAGTGGTATCAGCTCACCTCTCCAGTTAATGCTACGTTTGGTGCAAAAGAGGAACAAAAGTTGGGGATCCATGTACCTTTATCTCCAGGATAAAACCATGTGGATGCTTAAGGAAACTCTTCCGTGTAGAACATGGGCAGGACTAGATGACCCCTTGACATCCCCTTCAGCCCCCTTTTTTGCTGTGTTTCCAGGAAAACAAAATGTTCCTTTTTGTATCTATGTAGGTCATATAAAAGCATGCCAAATGTTTCAGTACATTTTAATTTCTCAACGAAAAAGCAACAGATTTAAAAAGTAAAAACAAATACAGTTTGGCATGTAATTTCCAACAAAATTTCCTAATAGGTAGGTGCATGTTTAACTGCAATTGCACAACAGACAGTTAGGACGCAAAAACCCTATGTATTTCAATTGCAAGTGGATTGGGCCCCAGGTTAGTCCTTTTTTTCTAGTTTAGCAGGGGTTACACCTTTTTATAATGTGAATGAAATTGGACTTACTACCAAACAAATAAAAACACAGAGAGAGAAACGCGCCTCAAACAGAATGAGCTATTTAGAAGATATTAATAGTACAGGGATGACTAGCATTTCCAGTATTTAAGTACATTAACAGTATTCTTGCCAGTTTTGGGAGAGAGACATAAAATATCCCTGCCACTGTAGCATTGCCGAAATGTTTTCCACTGGTGCTCTGAAGTGAGCATCCAAATTTGTGACTCACTAAGAAAAAAAAAAAGTTACAGACTATTCAGAATACCTGCCAATGATGATCCAATGCATTCTGAGGTCTTTCCAAACTTCAAGCATATATGCAGGTAGCGGTGGGTGTGTGCAAGCACATTCATCTTTGAAAGCCGTTCATTTCATAGCTGCACTTTTAAACAGCTTATAATTTTATTTTTTTGTAAAGTAGACAGTTGCAGGTCCTACGTCTTTGATTTTCCACTTTCCAAAGGATTGCTCCCAAAATGTGCAGCCCCACTAGTTTCTGTCTAGCCAGGAAATCATGGAATTAGTTTTAGCACAGTGAGCCATAGTGAGTGTCTCTACACGTGCGTTGTACTGCTGCAGAGCTGACTAATTAGCTTCACAGTAAAGTGTCACCATCTACATGTGCACCTGTATTAGGGTGCAGTAAATTAATTTAACTCTGCTGTAGGATAATACTATCTGGGACAGGTACATTCCTACATTGGTGTAGTTACGTGCATCCAAATTCACGTGTAGACAGTGACTGGGGCTGAATGGGGCATGAGGGTGGTACAGTGCAGGGGCCGCCTGCTGGTTAAACCCGCACTGTAGCGCCCTTGTGCCCCAGCCAGCCCCTCCACAGCATGTTGAGCTGGGGTGGAGCCGCCCCTGGCTGGAGGCTGAACTCGCAGGGCTGGTGTGCCCCAGCTCAACAGGCTGTGGTCCCAGGTGCACATATAAACACTGTGCCTGGGAGAAATAAACTCCGGTGCAAACTGTGCTGGAGTTTATTGCTACGTGCTAATTGCACGTGTAGATGCACCCTATGTATTTTTTTTAAATAGGCTTTGTAGAGGATTGGGCAGTTCAGATGACAGGTAACGAAACAGAGGTTTTCATATCTAGGTTGCTGGTTCCAGTCTAGCCCAGGTCAGTAGTGACCAAAAACTAATATCCTCAGAGGTTAGGATAGCTTGTGTGAAATGAGTTGGTTGTCTCAGTCCAGGTCTCAGGCGACAAGTGTCTAGTTTCACAACACTGCACCTATAATGGCCACCTTTGTGAACAGGCTGAGGTTGGAATGGGCACAGAGACAGCTATTTTCTCACACCTTCAGTTAGGTCCCACAAGTCAAAGCAGGGGTACAGTGGAGAACCTTGTCTTCTGCCCAAACTATCTGTAGAGAAAGAGCAACTCTAGGATTGTTAGTCCACAAGCACAACATTCACCAGGGAGTCATTATTCTGAATACGTGGGTAATGCTTGCTACATGCTAAACAGACTTTGCCCTCCAGAGCCTTGATCCTCCAAGAGAAACATGTATGGAGAACTTATTGCAGGATTGGCATCTAAGGAAGACAGTGTATGAAGAGTGGAGAGAAGGATTAGTCTTACAGGAAGAGATGGTCCAATTTACATAGGACTTGTTTTCAATCTCCCCCCCTGCCCCCCCTTAAACTATCCCAGTGACTTTATTGATCGGCCGCTTCCTTGTTGGCGTTGTAGAAGATCCATTTTCTTCATCATCCTCATTATTTATTTGTTGCTATGTAAACAGGGCCCCAGCAGAACAGTAGCGCTGCTGTGCTGCAAGGGCCATCTCCAGTGGAAAGGGAGAAGGAGAAATCTTATGAAGAATCTCTCCCTGCAGTAGCCCAAGCGCTCTTCAAAGCCATCCCGGTGTGTTTATCAGTTCAGTTAGCAGTGCTGTAAATGACATCACACGCTGCTTGTGTTGGACCAGCTCCAGCTTCTTCACAGACAGATCCTCTTCCTCCCCCCTTCTCTCCCTCCCTGCACATTCTTCAGGATTTGTTACCTACTGGTAGCCAAGCAGACAGAGAGCTACGAGGGGCGAAAGATTTATTCCGTATGAATCTGTTTTCCTATTGTTTTTAAGTTCACAGGAGGCTCCCTGTTACTAAACAAACTTTACAAGTGTAGGCAAGGAGGGGTCAGCCCCCCTGCCAGAGCCTTTCTACAAAAGACTTCCATTGTGGCCAAACGCAGCTTATTAATTGCCTAGCTCTCCTTCTGCCCTCCCTCCCAGCCTCCTGCTTGCTATTGACACTAGGCCTAACCTTTAAGATCTAATGAGCAGATTAAATATTTTAGCATTGGCTTAGGCAGTGAATAAGCAGTCAGTCCCTATTCAGCAAAGCCCTCTACCACCACATGCTTAACTTTAGCTAAGCACTTACATCTTAATAAGTCATAGGCAGGCAAGCTTCTTTGGGCAGATGTAGTATCTTTAGTTGGAGTTACTCAGTTGGTCTAAAAAAAGATATTGCATCTACCCAAAGAAACTTGCCTGCCTATGTCCTTAGACCAACACGGCTACAACCAAAAACACTGCATTATGAAGTCATATGCTTAAATGCTCTGCTGAATTGAAGGGGTAAGGCACTAATGTTGTTGATACAGTTGACCTGTGGTTGAGGGAGGTCATCTTATAGATGGAGACAATTTTTAGTTCGGTCAGTGGGTATCAATCCAGAGTCACTTCTGGAGTGAGTCTCGATTTCTACTTGTGTAGCTTTTGCCTTTCCATTTTCCTTCTAAAATTGACAAGAAATGAACTGTCCATTGGAGACTTCTGAGTAGTGTGTTCTCAGGAGAAAAAAATCCCTGATTCAAAGCATGTGAAATAATGCTGCTGTTCTCTTGAAATGTTCCAGAATGTTATAGCTGTTCAGTGCGCTGAGAGATTTCCCTGTACTTTCCCTGCATGCTACAGTTGCCCAGAATATGTTTTTTCATTGTGTATTTTTTTTAAAAAGATCTCCCTTCCAGGATTAATTTGATTTTTACAATTAGCTATGATATTTTCAACTGAATTATTGTGCTCTGCTTAACCTGTTGGTTTGATGCTAGCAGGAATGTTACAGTGGGCACATCTAGATGTTAATTAATGCACCATGGTTACTGCACATTAAGTTTAGTACCTGTAATAACGTTTTTTTTTGCGATGCTAATGCTCAGTAGACCAATTCTACTGCACGTTAGTGCATTAGCATGGCTTTTGCCATGGCGTGCTAATGTGGAGTAGAATTAGTCTCCTACACATCTAGCATCTTGTGTAGACGTGCACAGTATTTTTCATTCTCCACATTGACATATATAAGGACTGAATACATTTCATGGGAAAGGGATGGTAATGGCTGCTCCGTCTAGAATCATGCTCTCTTGAACAGTTATTGAATGCAGTAATAAGACAATAATTATTTAATATATTATCATTCTTTGCACTTCCATAATAGGCTTTATCTAAGGATTTTGGAGCACGCTAAAAGGATTGGATTGGGTTCACAGATGTGTTACTCTGTTTTATCCGGGTGTAATTCCATTGAAACCCACTGGAAACTCACATTCAGACCTGCTAGACTAATAGGTTCATACAATGGTGAATCAGGCCAACCTATTCATTAAGCCTTGGCAGGCTTACTGAGAGGCCAGAAGGTAGAAAAATGCTATAAGTTCTGTAATATAGATGGAGGAAAGGCTAAGTACAGAGGCAAGTACAGGCAATCAAAAAGCCTGAGGCTGACTCTATTCAGTCAGTCTTCACAGGTTAGTCTAAGCTGCATAGATTGAGCTGATAAGCAAATGAACAGACATTCACTTCTGATTCCAGAAATGCAGCCACAGGCATGCAGTGGTCCAGGCCAAAAGCCAGGGGGTGCTAGAGCACACCTCCCTGCTCAGCTTGAGCAGACAGCTTGGGCCAAAGCTAGCCCATCCACGCTGCATGGGGGAGTTTGTGGGAGAGGTGCAAAGCATCCTGGGATGCTGGGGGACTGAGAGTTAACATGAATCTGAAGGGGTCCTGGGACAGAAGTTCAATAAACCAATTTAACCTGAATCAGTTCAGTCTGATACTACATCCATCCAGTTTTATCTTAAACCAGTTTTTGCCATTTTGAAAGCAGTTTGTATACACTGAGCTTCTGTTGTGTTACAGATTTGAAGTGGTTTCCAACCACTCATACCAGTTTATGTGTAATTTCTGTCCCCAGCCAGAAAGATTAAGGCCAGTGTTTTCAAACTGTTTTCAAACCCTCATGGGGTAGGTACCTGAGTAGATGTAGGCTGCATTTAGCTACTGACTTCAGTGGGAGCTGCATGGGCTGAACATCTTAGAACAACAGAGGTTGGTTTCTACTCCACTTATTAGGCACGTAAAAGAACATACGACTCTAAATGCAATTCTGTTCTACCTTACTTGAGTCTCGGAAAGTCCATTAATACATTTATTTAATGTCATAACTACCATCTAATTTTTAATAATAAGTCACAAAATATAGCAAGGGGGAGGAGAACTCCCCTAACCTTGTATCTTAACAGTTCTTCAGGGACTCAAGCGGGGTGGAACAGAATCACAGGCATCTGAGTCAACTTATGTGCCCAGTAGCTGGTACAGAATCTGATGTGAGGCCCAAACCTAGTGGAGATGCCTGACGTGAAGCATGTAAGCTTAAAATCGAGTGACTTGCCCAAGTGCTTGTAATGATGAAGTCACAGAAACGCAAACCTGGAAGGGACCTTGACAGATCAGTTAGTGCAACTCCCTGTATTGAGGCAGGGTCAAGTGGACCACGACTGTTCCTGACAGATTTCTGTCCAACCTGTTCTCAAAAACTTTGTGAAGGAAGTTCCACAACTTCCATAGCTCGCCTGTTCAAGTGCTTCATTACTCTTGTAGTTGGACATTTTTTTCTAATATATCTTACATAAATCTTCTTTCCTGCACGTTAATCCATTTTTTCTCATCGTATCCCAGATCAACTGATCACTGTTCCCTTTATAACAACCTTTTACATACTGGAAGCCTGTTATCATGTCTTCTCTTAGTCTTCTCTTTCTAGACTAAACAAACCCAGTTCCTTCTTCCGTCTTTCCTTACAGGCCTTGTTTTCTAAACCTCTTATCATTCTTGCTGCTCTCCCCTGGACTCTCTCCAAACTGTCTATGTCTTTCTTAAAGTGTAGAGCCCAAAGTGGGACTCAGTGCTCTAGCTGAGACCTCACCAACACTGTACAGAGCAGGAAAATTGCCTCTTGTGTATGAGATTCCTCTTAGTACATCCCAGAATCAAATTTGTCTTTGAAAGACCATTGCACTGTCAATTCATTTCAGTTTCTAGTCCACTGTAACTCCCAGGTCCTTTTCTGTGCTGCTGCTGCCTAGTCCATTTTTGTACATTTGATTCCTCCTTCCTGAGTGTGTTACCTTGGAGTAGCCCTTATTGAATTTCTTGATTTTTAGTCAGGTCAGTGGGTGTAGTTTATTTATGTAATTTATCTATTTCTGCAATTTATTAAGATCATGTTGAATGTTAATCCTGTCCACTGAAGTGCTAATGACCCAAGCCAGGATGGAGTCCTCCCTAGATGTTGTAAGTGTACTCTTCATCCCTGGGATGTCAAATTTATCTGGGGCTCTGGGTCAGATCCAGACCACAAGGCTCTTCAGAGGTCAGATGCAGCTCAGGTTACATGGGCAGCAAGCTTGAAGACACTAAAGGGTCCGGCAGCAGTGGGTCTGGAGGTGCCACAGAGTGTCCAGTGGTGGCAAGGCGTTCAGGGACAATGGTCTGGTGGCAGCAGGAGTCCGGGGTTGGCAGTAGGTCTGGGGACAGGGTTCCAGCAGTGATCTGGGTCTGGAGGCACAAGGGAGGGTACAGAAGAGGCCATGGCAAGAAGCCAAGCTCACCGCTGATGGCCATGGCCAGTAGGGCCGAAGGGCCCTGCACTCTGTGGTAGGCTCTGCCCCTTTGGATGTCTGTGCCCCTCAACTTCTAGGAGCCTGCCGGTAGCCGAATAGGTCAGATCGGGAGGCTCTGTGGGCCATATGCAGCCTGTGAAGTGTAGAGCCCAAAGCTGAACGTATTGCTGTAGCTTAGACCTCATCTGAGTAATCATCTGAGTCATTAGTGAAACTTTTGATTAGAACTGGGCCCAACACAGATCCTGACTTGAAATGCCCTCCCATTCGGACAGTGAACCATCAATTCATAGATAGCTGCAATGACTTAGTGGGTAGCCTCAGATCTCTCAACTCCTCTCCATCCTCCACAGTCCCACACTGTCAGTGCTACCTTGCGCTTTCTCCCTGAAGGCTGTGATGAAACCAGTGTATATCTAGCTCATCTGACAGCTAAAACGAAGCTGCTGAGGTCATCGGAAAGAGTCATCAAGCGGGGTCCAGAAAAAGGGTGGCACATAACAAAGATGTGGGATCCATCGTTCGCTGACAAACATGACTGTTGGGGGTGTTGCGTATGACGTTAGCCTGGTGCAGGTACTCCGTCGAGGGGAATTGCACTCAGAGAGCTGAATGGACTCTGTCAGGTGCCAGTTGCCCCATTAAGCCCATCTATTACCAGCAGCACACGATTATCACCAGATTCTGACTTTTAGAGTATAAAAGCAAGGGCAAAGAAGAGGGGTGTTAAGCATGATTTTTACTGGGGAAACCACCAATTCTTTATGCCTTTCAGAGGGAAGAAAGGGAGACATCCATCAAACTGTCAGTACAGATTAGATGCCACAAAACCTAAGCCCATGGAACCGCCAGGAATCTGTAAACCTTTTAAAGACTATGGCTGTTTTTGACATTTAGAAAGAAAAATCTTTATAGATTTTCATCTAAAATGTTAATGGCCCAACAGCTAAACAATGTTTCACGTTTCTCTGAGGTCTGACAGGCTCCACACACGCTAGATAGAAGTCCGGTTTTAAAGCTCAGGGTAATTAGTTTTTGTTTTATGACCGAGAACAAATAATGCTCTGTCTTATTAAAGTGGTGGGGAAAGCTGTGTTTGATTTAAGCAGGAAGGCTGCTTCATCTTGGCTTCTGCCTACATTGAGTCTGATTTTAGGTGCCCTTTATGTAACAATAACTTGATGCTACTCAAAATACTTGGCACCCCGGGCGCTGGCGTGGAATGTAATAAGAACATTTTAGTAGGTCTGAGTGTGAGTAAACTCCAGTAGTCCTGGAATGAAAGGGTTGGGTTTTCAATGTATGTCTCTCCCTTCCTTGGCATTTGCAGACAATAAGAATACAAGGATTAACATAGTAGACTCCGTTTATTACACATGGGTGGATAAAGCAATTATCTGTCTATCAAGGCTGTAGTAAATTGTGCAACAGCATTAACATGGGTGGATACGTGGATAAATGCTACTCTGCCACAGAGGGTGCTAATACACAAGATAATCCTTCAAGTCTAACTTGTAAAGACTGTTTTCTTTTGGAGTTTATATCAGATTACCCTTGTGAGCATGGATTGAAATGGCATCTTTTTATTTCGAACCGCATTTTCAACTCTCTCTAGCCATCTGAATTTTATTAGCAAGGTTATTTTAGAAACATCCCTACTTTAATCGAGTTTAAACAATCTGCTTAAAACCTGTTGTATGGATATAAATGCAACAGTCTTCTAATGCAGCAAAACAGTCTGTTGAAAGATGCAGTGCAAACACACATCCATCCATCCATTATTGCTTAACTTTGTTTCTTCCATGCCTGAACTCCCATTGTAACCACAGCATTCAGTCTGCAATATGCCCTTGGTTTGAGGAGGAACCCCCTCTTCCCCCCCATGTACCTTATTGATGTCTAGAGAGCAGAGGATTGCAAAGCAGCGTACAATTGGAGAGGTCTTAGACTAGATTAAAACTAAGTACCTTAAATCTGTTTTAATGGTTGTGTTTACATCTCCCCTTCTTCATTCCTTTAAAGTAATCAGGTTTCGCAAGCGTTAAGAAAACCAACCCCTCTTGCCAGCTGGAGAAAGGCCAGTTCAAGCAAGAGATTTTTTTCTCCAGCCCCTCCTCCCCTTTTTTTTTCTATGATCATTCCTGCTATTCAGTGTCGCAAGCTAAAGGAATTGGTGGGTTCTTTAGAGGATAGTTACCTTGAAAAAAAATATTTCTTCCCACTCTTTAAAGAGATTGTTTGATGATGGCGAGGATGATAAAGTCGAGACGAGGAGCTCGTGCACTTTTGAAATGCTGCTGTCTTTCTTTTTTTTTTTTTAAATGTCCTTTGCTAAACACAAAAAAGTGTGGAGGTGGGGTGGAGAGCGTGCAGCAGATACCAGCATGCAAAGGGAATTAAGCCAGGGACTGGGAATTGCGTGACAGTCTCTGTTTGTAGGAGTCGTCCTTCGAAACTTTGAACAGCGATGCCAGCAACGCGTAGCTGGTTTGCTGGCACTTACACTGATGCTTTATGCTCATCAGGAAGATATAAAGGTGAACGGGGATATTTTGAGGTCTGAGGGCTCCTACACACCCTATCTACTCTGCCTCTGTGACGGTAGTGTTTGTGTTCTCCGTCCCCACAAATAGCCACATCCAAGCAAGAATTAAAAAGCGCTTGGAGAAGACAGTGAAGTACAAGCCTGAGATGGGGAAACTGTCCCTGTGGGAGACAGAAACTCATTCATTTATTGCTCCAGCTGATATGCAGAGTGGAGGTGAGTGGGGGAGGATGGGGGGTCTACCACTTACAAAGCTATAGCCCATCTGAACTGGGGTGCAGAGACCTTTGGGAAGGGGTGGGCAGGAGGAACACACTCGCTGTGCTACACTCCAGAGTGATTTGAGCAGTTGGGAAATCAGAGGCCTCTTGAATGGTGTTGCAAATGTCCACGCAGGGAGAGGAGAGCCTAGGGGAGGGTGTGAGAAAGCTAGGGCCCGAGGCTGAGCTGCAGAGTAGGGCAGACGGGAGTACAGAAAGCCCTGGAGAAGCAGATCCAGTCAGGCCTACAGTGAAACATTCCTGTCCCTTTCCTTCTGTCTTGGTTCATTTGTTTTCATTGCCGGTTTCATTCCTTGAATACTTTTTATATCTTGGGTTCTGTTCTGGCAGCAAAACCTGTGCAAAACTGCAACCTAATGGCGCCCTTAGCTCTTCCGCACTGGCAGGCGAGTGGGGTGGTACAACCCCAGCCACCATTCCCATCTCCCCACCCACCTACCCCCCACCCTCCGCCAAGACTGGCTTTGAGCTGGCAGACTCTGGTCTCACCGCAGCTGTTGAGATGCAGCATCCAGTGCTTTGCCTGCCATACCGTTCTGCAGGAGGAGGGCCCCATCTCAGCTGAAAACAACTTGCTCCCCAGCTCCTCCGCCAAGATGCACCTGTGTGCACGTGCTTTCCCTAGCTCCCAAGCAAATTTTTGCAAAAGTCAAAATCTTAGTGCTGTGTGTTCTCAAAGGCTTTAAAATGCTGGGTTGGTTTCAGTCCTATGGGCTAGGTTTGCACACACGTTTGTCTTGTGCCAGAATTTACTCAGCAGCCTGCTGGAAGAGTCTCAGGGCCTTCCTAGGTGCCTCAGCTAGGCTGGCATAAGCTGACTTGATGTGTGATCCTGCTCCCATTCAGATTCACGGTCCACTCAATCTTGCCATCTTCAAGGGCTTGGGCACACACCCAGCCCTGAATGGGCCCTACCTGCTTTGGACCCGATCCAGTAAAGACTTCAACTGAGTTCTTCAAACTTTGGATCAGGCCTTTTCTTTGGACTGAGGTGGTCTGCTTGAAGTCAAGAAAGGAAAAGGCAGCTGGGAAGTGATCCGTGTCAGGCCCTAGGAATAACACACGTAGCCAGCTGGGCCTGTGAACAGTGTGTATGCTCATTCACATTATTTCCTGGTAGTGGTTTCAGGTACATTTTTTTTACCTGCTCTGTGTAAAAATGTCTCTGCTTTAAAAACAAAAAACCTACAAGGTTTTGCTTTCTGCACATTTAACTCTCATTAATACTAATAGGAGACCTATGTGTATGGTTGAGAGAATAAACCCTTTAGTCTTTGAGGCAAACTGGTGCCTATAGCTATTTAAGAAACAAACTTTTTTTTTCCTTCCCTCTGATGAGTGAATTAACTGCAGCTATTTGCCTTGGTAGCACCTTGTTTTATGAATTATAACAACTTTTCCTACATAGACCCTATGGCCTAATTATGTAATTATGTCTCTTGGGTAGATTATATTTTTCTTCTCATAATTATGTCTTTACCCAAGAGATTGGAAGGACTCCAAGCTTTCTGCTTTCTTGGGTAGAAACTGTTTGTGTCTCACTCTCATTTTTTTTGGGTGAACTTTGAATTGTATACCAATATATACAATATATATGTATATATGGCTCACCATGGGGCTGCCTAGGGAAACCGATTAAAAGCACAACAGTTTATCGCAGTTTATGGGTATTTATATGAAGATGGATTCAGTAAATGAGAGCCCTTCTGACTCATGTCAGGCACCCTTTCTGCAAGGGGCTGGTGTACTCTTTTTGGAGAGAAGTGTATTAATGGCTTTCTGATTTCACCTCCATAGCTAAGAGAGAGAGTTGTTTTGGAGCCCTGTCTTGCTGATATGATATATTGACTGAACTTTGCAACAAAAAGATGAATATTCCTGTCCAATTCTGTACATGGGGCATTACTCTTTGACAGCACAGTGAGCTATCAAGATATCCTTAGTTCCAATTCTGTGCTCAGTTAAACCAGAATAACACAGCTCCTGTGACTCTGGATTGATGCTGGTGAAGCCAAGATCAGACTCAGATCCCTAGCTGGTCCTGTTACAAGTGTGCAATTTCTGTTGATAGCGATGGGATTAAATGCTGTAAAATGTCCCTGAATAATACTGTTTGAAGAAGCTCCTGAGATGTGATTCATTCCCTTTACTGATATAGGAATGACATCTACACAGCACCCAGAAGTATTTTACTTCTGCACTTATTTCAAAGACCCCTCCTCTCTCCTGATCAATACAGGTTTCCCTCGATTTATGCGGTACATGTGTTTCTGGAGAATGGCGTATAAATCAAATTTGCTTAAAGTGAACCCACTTTACAATGTAACAAATAGGGATAGGTTCCCGTGGCAGTGAGGAAGGGAGTGAGGCTGGGACTAGGGAAGGGGCGGGGAGAGGGGTGCCACTCCTGGGGCTGCATAAGGCAGCAAAGCAGAGGGAACAGAGTGGCACCCACACCAGCCCCGGCTGTAGCAGCCCCAGGAGCGGCTGGTGCCAGGTGCCTGCAGCTGCTGGGCTGCACCATGCTCTGCCTGTCCCCGTGCACCTGGGCTCTACCTGTCCCCACTCACCTCTGCTCCTGGGCTGCACCATGCCCTGGTGCAGGCAGCTGGTGTCAGCTCCTCCTGGGGCTGCTCCAGCACAGGCTGGTGTGAGTGTGGACAAGCGGAGCTCCAGGTGGTACAGGGCACAGCACTCACTTCTCCTGTACCCCTTGCGCCTGGGCTCTTCTTGTCCCCACTCAGCCCAGCCTGTGTTGGAGCGGCCCTGGGAGCAGCCAACACCAGCTGCCTGCACCAGGGCATGGCACAGCCCAGGAGCTGAGGTGAGTGGGGACAGGCAGAGCCCAGATGCGGGGGGACAGGCAGAGCACGGTGCAGCCCAGTGTCTGCAGGCTGTTGGTGCCGGCCGCTCCCAGGGCTGCTGCATCCGGGGCTGGTGCAAGTGCCGCGTCCTGCACCTCCCAGGGCTCCGCTTGTCTGCACTCATGCCAGCCCGTGTTGGAGCGGCCCCGGGAGCACCATGGCCCTGGCGCAGCCCAGGAGCTGGGGTGAGCCCAGGCTTGGGGGGGACAGGTGAAGCACAGTGCAGCCCAGTGGCTGCAGGCAGCCGGCGCCGGCCGCTCCCAGGGCTGCTGCAGCTGGGGCTGGGGTGAGTGGGGCCATGGCCCCTTCCCCTCCCCCGACAGACTTACCTGCTTGGGTGGGGGGCATCTATGCTGATCGCATACCAGCAAATTTACCTCGCATATAACGAATCACAGGTCTAAATATGCTCATCGCCTAAGAACGAATTCACATATAAAGAACCTGCATAAATCGAGGGAAACCTGTAGCATCTCATTTTCTCCAGTATAAGGTTAATAGGAAAAGAAAATCCAATCTTTCTCCTTTCCAAAATGCTCACCTTTAGTTGGGAGTGAGACAAAATTTCACCCACCAAACTCCAAACCCATTCTCACTGAAGTCAGTGTGAAAGCTTAGGATTTGTAGGATCCAATTCATAATCTGAATAGTTCTTCTCTCATTATTTGTGCTGCCCCTTAAGCCCAAAGTCCTCTTACATGTTATGTCAAGTTGCCAACTTTTTTGTTCAGCTTCTTTAACCACACTTCTGTTGCCAATCTGAATAAGCATGTCACATAACTTGGAAATCTGTGCACAACAGGTGGTCACACATGATCTGAATTTTAGCTATGTTTATGAATTTTTGCCATGTTTATGAATTTCCTATGCTTGGGTTTCTTACAAAGACATTTGACAATCCACTCCCCCCAGCACTTGCTAGTTTTGTTGTGACAAAAGCATATCAAAATAAAAGAGGTGGAAATGGGCAAGGAGTGAAAATACCCAGACCACTCAGGAATAATAAAAACATCTGTCGACAATCTGGCAACCAGAGCTCCCTGGTACCATAAAAAATTAGTGGGTGGTTTGTTTGGTGCTAGAAAGGAAGTCCTTTGAATGTCACTGCATATGTCTAGGCCAGTGATTCTCAACCTTTTTAGATGTGAGGCACCCCTTAAAATACTCAAGGCACCCCTCAGAAAATGCCAGGTCCTGAATTTTCACCCTTCTTTGACTACAGAAAAATAATAGCACAATTCTTCTGTTGCAAAGAACTCAGAAAGACTACAATGAGGCAGAATGTTTTTAACACTGGATTTATCTGATGGATCATGTTTGCACACTTAACAGTGCTAACATTGCATGGCACCCTGCAGCACTCTTGAAAGGATTTCAAGGCATCCCAGAGTGCTATGGCAACCTGGTTGAAAATCCCTGGGCTAGGCCTAGTGGCTGTTTATAGACATTACATTTTTCTAGGTTTAATTCAGACTAAGGCATCACTGGCCATGTCTACATGAGACGCTTATTGCGCAGTTGCTTGTCACTACTGTGCAGTAGCATCGCTGGGTGTGAACTGTGATGCTCTGCTACCGCACAATAACACTGGTTACTGCATTGTCATTTAGTACCTGGCTGTGCAAGTACTAAATGCGCAGTAACAACTGCGCAGTGGGCAGCTCATGTAGACGTGCCCACTGTGTACATGTGGACGGCTGTAGTCCAAATTAAAATTGGCTCCAGTCCAAATGAACGAAACCTCACTGAATGAAGATTAAAGTTTATGCAGACCAGGGCAATCCAAACTAGGCAATTTCGACTGTGTTAATTAACATGTATATACAGCAGGTATCTAAGGCTTACCATTGCTCGTGCCCACCACCAGGTGAAACAAACTAGCACAGTTTTGTGGCCCCGTTTGTGAGTGGTGGGCAGTGTCCAGCACCCCTTGCCGTCTCTGCTACAGAAGTGCACAAATGCATAAAAATCTCCCTGATGGTCAGTGGTCATCTATTAACCCTTAATTTGAAATGAAATTTGATTCGAACTGTGATGCAAATCAGTTAATGCTGTTTAGAAAGCAGTGAGCATGTCTACAAACAGGGCTGGATTAACCCTTTAATGGGCCCTAGGCAAACAAACTTGTGGGCCCTGGGCTGATCGAGACCCCCCTCCCCACCCCAGCGTTGCCGCCTGCAGGCAGTGGGGCTTGGAGCTGCTGCTAGGAATCAGCTACCATGGCAGTGAGGCTGGTGGAGGGGAGGGGAGGGGAAGGGAAGAGAAGGGAGGAGGATGGGGCCATTCACAGTGCCACCACAGAGGGAAGGACCAGCTCGCCCTGCAACTGAGGTCCCTAGGCATGTGCCTAATTTTCCTATGTGTTAATCTGGCCCTGTCTACAAATGGCTAGTTTGATTAGTTTTAGGTACTGTGTCCATAGGTAGACAATACATGGATACATGGATGACAATACAAAACATGACGAGGTAAATATGGAGCTTCAGCGACCTCAAATAGCCAGAACTACAGACTGACTCTCAAATGGTCCTGTAAGAGCTTGTCCCCAGATCCACAGAGGGGCTTAGATGTGGCTAACTAACTTGGTGGATGGGATTCAGAAAACCAGGGTAGGTGTCTAAGCCTCCTATGCAGCAACTGGTGGAATTAGGCCCAAAAGAATGGGGGACAAGCAAGCCAGAAAGGATGCCTGAGCTAGCCAATACAAAGTGCCACAGAGAGGGGGGCGCTTGAAATCCTCTGCTATCTCCCAAGCTCAGGCACTCATCTGCAGCTGTGAGGGAGGTGCTTCAGTGTGACTGAGTCACATCTCTTCCCGGACTTTGTTGCCCTTGTCTTCCTTTTGGGCCTGAATGTCTGGATCACTCATTTCTTTTAAGATATGGTTGAGTTAGTGATGCTGCTGCCCATCTCTAATTAATAATATATTATAATATAATATAATTATACACAAACACACGTATATATGTAATGTATGCATGCATGTGATATATAATATTATATTATAAGTATACATACACACACATAGCCTAGTGGGTAGAGCACTTGACTATGAAGTGGGCACCCTGGATCCTAGGCCCTCCTCTGCCTGGGGGCACTCAAAGCCCTGCTTCAGCCTGCCACCTGAGTGCCCTGAACAGTATGTAAGAGTTGGTTGGGGGGTATTTATTGGCCTTTCTTTTCAAGTTGTAGGAAGGAACAGAAGGGTAGGAAGGAATACAGGTTTCCCAGCTGAAAGCAGTTTTCTGGGAGGAGGAAGATGTGTATTCTAGCCTCAGCATGGAAGCAACTTCTAGCTCCCCAGCCCTGGCACAGCTACCATCTGCTGGAAGCTATGCTTGCCCCACAGACGGGAAGCAGGACCCTGGCAGAAGTGGTGGTGGCAGTGTGGGCGCAGCTCCCACTTGTTTGGCTGCAGCAGGGGCACAAGAAAAGCTCCCTCTCCCCCACTGCTGATATGCCGTGGAAGCCACTAAGGCTCACGTCAGATTGGAGCTGGGTTGTTTTAGTCCATGGCTTGAAAAGGTTGCTTTCTCCTGGCCTTAGGTAAGAGATAAGTGCTGATAAGTTCAGCAAAGATAGTGCCTCTGGGCATGCCCAAGAGCAGAACTCCAGGCACCTAATTGACTTTACTAGAGAAAGTTAGGCCCCAGGGTTGCTGCAGGTGCATACTGATGAAGAGCAGGAAGTTTGTGAATCTCAGTCTCATACTTAGTACTCATATTCTGCTTAAATTGCACTAGAGGCACCTAAGTACTTTTTTGGATGTGGTCTTTAGGGATCAAAGAGATTACCTGCCTTCCCAGCTGCCACCTATTAGCAAATAGGGATAGCGGTACTTGTATCCAGGAGACATTCACATATGGAGCACACACTAAAGACATAACATCCATCTAGAATTGAAACCTTAGCATGCTCTCTGTCCTGGATGTGATGGGTTATTTTCTGGACCTACATCAACTGGCAAGTTTAAACAGTGTTCATAGTTATGCATGAATCCATAGTTTGGGTTTGTTTTATTGCCTTTACTTTGTCAGCAGTGTGTTGTGGTCCAATTTATGCAAATTACAGTTTGTTCCTACAGCTCATTCAGTGGGTTAAGTGCAGTGCAGTCTATTCTCAGATGTTTCTTATACAGGTTTGCAACTGGTCTAAAGGAGCTTTGAAGGGCTGATAAACTAATATTACTCTTTGTCATCTAAATGACATGTGAACAGTTTGTGGACAGAAGAAATTTTGGGGGCCAGGAGATAGGAATTCATGAATGGCAGTGTAGGCTCTGACACAGCGTGCTTGTACTATATGGAAGCACTTCTTTCAGTTTGCGTCCATCCTGTTAATATTTTTGGATGCTCTCTTGATCTGATTCACAGCCCATTGAAGTTATTCATTGTAATCTGTCATGCTCCTGTCAGATATTATTGACTTCTCTGAGTTTTTGATCACAACCTTATTCAGTATCTCAGTAAAAAGTCCTGGTTTTCTCAGTCTCATCTCCTGTCAAAGACTTTCCCTGTGACAAATCTCCTTTGTTACCTGCATCTGAACTTGCTCTGTTTCTATTAAATTTTCTTTGAAATAGAGTTCCTAGAATTGAAAGCTGTATTCCCGTTGAGCTGTTTAATAGTATTATAATATTCCCAGTATTATTTTCTCCTGCTTTTTATGCAGCTTCATATTGCTTTTATTGTCACCGCTGTATGTGGATCAGAGGTTTTCATTGAGTTGTCCACACTCATGGCCTGGGCTTTTTCCTGAAATAAATTATGCCTCACACATAAGACAGAGAAATACATCTTTTCTTAGCATGTTTCCTTGAAATCAGGAATTTCTCTGTCAACGAATGCATATATCACTGCTGAGATGAAAAGCAGCTTTTGTGCAATGAACTTCAACTATTGAGCATGTATTTCATTATTCTTACTGAAGCACTGCTTGGAAATTGTTTTTAGGGTGGGTCAGTGTATTCTGTAGCTCTTCTGGAGGTGGCAGGGGTGCTGTACAAACATCTATTGGGCCATCAGGTTATAAAAAGCACTTGGTTTCCTGGTTTGCAAGTGCTAATATAATGCTTTCAGGTCTTGCTCTCCAAGATGCTGCCTGACTGCCTTTGACTTAGGTCTGTTTTTTAGAATCACAGCTCACCATACAAGTGTTACTGCAGTGGAAGAGCCTCCTTGGCCCTGGTTTTTTATTATAACAGAATGGTCACACAAGCTTGGGAAGAAGAAATTTAATATAACTTTTTTGGAAGACCTCACTGAGTAATTTGGCTTCTGTCTGGTGTCCACAGCCCCTTTTCTATCATGACCCTAAAATGTAATTTTTTTAATGGGGGCTGAGGTGTGAGCTATGGCTTCTATCTGCCTTGCGGGGCCTTATCATTCCCTTCCAGGCCTGGGATTACCTCTACTCCCCCTCCATTTCATCCTAACTCTGGATTCTTCCTATTTCAATGGCACAGGAAGTTCTGTCTTCTTTTCCACTAGCAGACAATTGCTGGGTTTTGCCTTAAAGGCAACTGCATCTCAGCGACAGATTGTTTGATGTAAATAATTAATATATGTGGTTAAATATAACTTTTGTTATAACAAAGTGCTACACAAATGAATGAGGCATCATAAGTAAGATGGAGAGCATCAAGTACATACTTTTCTGGCTCTATCCAGGAGTGGTGATCAAAATCCAGGCCATCCAATTGAAGGCTTGCAGGCTGCATACAGGTCAGGGGCAGCTGGTCCAGGGGTCCTGCAGCTGCTTCTCCTATAGCCGTGCAGTGCAGAGAGGCCCTGGCCATAGGCAAGTTTGCCAGCCCTGACCTAAGTAATATCAGTTCATGTTATTAGCACACTCCACAGTTAAAGCTTGTGCATCAGTTTGTTAGTGAAGGGATTTGAGGTCCTGGAGGAGGAAGGGCACTATATAATCTTAGACTAGCACTTTTGTCTCAAAATTCAAAACAAAGGCCAATTTGGGAGTAGCTGCACTTTCATGTAAAGCCAGCTCTGGTGCATAAGACAGTCGAACTCATTGGCCTTATTTTGAGCCCTCGGAAACTCATGAGGATGATTATTAGGAACAAATATGAAAAAAGGGGGATGGTGAAAAAGTCCATTGGGAATAAACACATTGAGGGAAAAACAGGTAAGAGCGTGAGAAAAAAAGAGGGAGGCATAAGAAGAGAATGTCTAAGGAAATAGGATGTGTAAAAAAATGTGCTTAGATTTAGTAACACTTAGCTTGTAAGCTAGGTGCTTTACGTAGATTCAACAGATAGTGTTAAATATAATCAGTTTAGATCTTATCGTATTGAGCTGCCACTGCAACATTTCCATGAGCCTGGCAAGATATCATTCTCCCCTGATGTTCATCAGCACGGACTCTATCGAGTACCTCTTTATGCCCGTTTAGGTTGGGGACATAGGGAGGGAAAGGTTCTAATATATAGCATCTGTTTTCCTTTAACTAGAAAAAAACCATTCCTGTGTGTCAAATCTTGGATCAAAAATTAGTTTCAAAGCTCCCCTGCATGGTTTGAAAGAGTTTTATAGTGTTCAATTCCACCCAGTCTCCTTTCACACCCCCCCTCCAAATATTTTTATTTATTTTTTGGATAGAAACGTGATTCCTCTGAGTTTTGTTTTTGAATTGCCACTCTGGTACATGTCCTGAAAATAACTCGCCTACTTTCATAATGAGCTGTTAGGATGCTAATGAGATCAAGCGCACCGTACTTCCGGCGCTCGGGCATTGTGATGACGGATGATGTAAACACACCTGCTTGTAGAAGTGCAGGCCAGTCTGATGGTTACAGCACAAGACAGGCAGTCAGAGGATAGAGGTTTTAGTTGCAGCTTTGCCAGAGCCCCATGATCATAGCCAAGTCTTTTAATCACTTCGTGCACCATTTTCCTCTTGGATTTCATAGACATTAGGGGCTGGAAGGGACCTCGTGAGATCATCGGATCCAGCCCCCCTGCCATAGGCAGGAAGTCAGCTGGCTTCAAGTCACCCCAGCAAGAGACCAAGTGATCTCGAGTGACCCCAGCAATTTCATGCATCAAATTGAGGAAATAAACCCTTTCTGTACTATATTCACAGGCTAAGGCAATTCAGCTGATGAGGTGCTCAGATGCTGAGGTGGTGATGAGGACCCTAGAAAGCCTTTAAAAAGGAATTAAACCTTAAAGGAGCAAAAAATAGAATAACAGAAGATGTGTAATTTCTGTATTGTGATCATAAGATCTCACCAGCGTAATAGCACTGGTAACAGCGTGTCAACATGGGCACTGTTCTGTTGTGATGAGTGCTGTTTAACATCTAACAACTGCGCACCAGTAAACATCATCCTCGGTCAATGCATGTGATAACATGCTACTGAGCTGCTAACAGAAGCTGGTAGAGAGTAAGGACGAGATATGGCCTTTTAAGCAAAAAGGAAATAGGGGACCCAGCAGCTTTGGCATTTTTTCCTTACTACACCATTCTTTGTTCTTCACGCAGGAGAATGGCTCTACATTTCTGTTTTCCAAAAATCTCCCATGTTACAGAATAATGAAAGAAGCAAAGACGGGTCATAGCAAATTGTAGCAGAGTAAACAAGAAAAAAGGAAACACATATTACTTGGCTGTCCAGAAATCTCCGTAATTAATAGAACCATTAATTGCATAATTCGTCCACTCTCACTCACACAAAAGATTGCTGCTTTATCCATTCCAATATAGTTAAATCCCCCCTCATCCCACCACCCTAAAAAAAACAAACCTCAGCATCACGTGGATGTTATATAAAATAGTTTTTTCTGCTAAAGTTTATTCCGAGTCAAGATGTAACACTTTTTACACTTATACACATCATACAGCTGTATCTGTACCAGGGATTTCCCCCCATGTAATAATATCAGAAAAGGACTCAATAAAACTTTTAAATACAGACTAGCCATTGGGCACACAACTCACACGGTGGCATCCTCACTCAGCTTGTTTAAATAGTCAGAATAGCACTGAAGTCAGTGGAGCTCTGGCTTTTTAGACCCACCGAAGATGGGCCCCACAGTTTGTAACACTCAGGTGCCCTAGGCAGGGTCTGACAGTACAGGATCCTGTGCTCTCGTTCCCCAGCAACTCCCTTTCACCACCTCTGGTTTCAGTCAAGAGTCCATGACCAGTTACTAGGTCCTTGCAAAAAAGGGTTTTTGGGGGTGGGCTTTTTGGTATAGTAAATTGTTCGATCATGTTAATAATGCTTTTATTTTATGATTTGCTGTTTCCAGGGCACAGACAGAAGCTTGATGACTCTAAACCTAGTTTGTTCTCTGAACGCCTCAGTGATTTAGGGCGCATTCCTCATCCCAGTATGAGAGTAGGGGTCCCGACTCAGAGCCCACGGCCCTCTCTGAACTCTGCACCAAGTCCTTTTAATCCACAAGGACAGAGTCAGATTACAGGTAAGAGACAGACTCATAGGTTTAATTTGCACAGGTGGTGATAGCAATGGGTTATGGATATTTTTGTCGCAACTTAGATAAACGAGGCCATTACAGAGTAAGTGATACACACCTATCAAACCTAGCTGGGGAGCGGATTGCTTGGTAGCGTTTGAATATGAAAAATGTTTTTCTTCCTTATTTTTTTAAAAGCCTAAACGAGAAAAATCCAGCAAAACTGGGCAGTGATCTGATGAAATTGCAATTGCCACGTTGCTCTGAATATACTCCCATGTGGAGTAATGGCAATCCATAGAGATAGTCTACCTGAGAACGTGTTTATGGAACAGGGTTTTTAATTCACTCATAGGGAAAATGGCCACCATTATAATGTCAGTATAAGGAGAAAAATATAACCTTTTCATATTGTGCTTTCCATTTAGCACTGGTGTTTATCATTGTCACGATGAACAAACTGGATTATGTGGTAATTACGCAGGGCTGCTAATGAGGGCTGTATGCACCAGTTATGACTGTGTGCCGAGGGACAGGATTTCACTGTGGTGAGAGACAACATACAATGCTGTGTGCAACAAATTATGAAACTGCAATGGGATTTTAACTACAGCCGGGCCAGAGGTTTGTGACAAAACCCCACGGTCTACAAATGCACTGGCTTCACTATTTTGTAACTTGTAACTTCAGTGGAAGGCTTCGTTAGGTCCTCTGAGACCTTTTGAGGCAGCCTGTGCCTACTTTTGGCTCTGATTTCTGCAAGTCTATATCTATCAGATAGAGATATGCCAAGATGCGATCGATCCTTGAACAACCTAATAGCAGTACCAGAAACCCTTAATAAGTGGAGGTATATAAGCAAGATTGTACTGTACCTGGCATGGTGTGCTTTGCTTGCCTGGGCTGCTTTTATCACATAAATACAAAACACAGTTTCATAGTTGGTAGGGTCGGAAGGGACCTGAGCAGATCGTCAACTCCGACCTCCTGCCATGGCAGGAAAGAGTACTGGGGTCAAACGATCCCGGCAAGGTGTTTGTCTAGCCTTGTCTTAAAGACCCCCAGGGTAGGAGCCAGCACCACTTCGCTTGGAAGTTGGTTCCAGATCCTAGCCGCCCTGACCATGAAGTAGCGCCTCCTGATGTCTAGTCTGAATCTACCCCCTGCCATCTTGTGACCGTTATTCCTGGTCACTCCTGGCAGTGCTCGGAGGAACAGGGACTCCCTCAATGCCTGCTGGTCCCCTCTGACTAGTTTGTAACAGGCCACTAGATCCCCCTCAGCCTTCTCTTGTGGAGGCTGAACAGGTTCAGGTCCTGTCGCCTCTCCTCGTAGGGCCTGCCCT
>NW_017729028.1:37783202-37796799 GCF_001723915.1 Gavialis gangeticus
TAGTGGTGTCCACACTACATGTGCTTTGCCAGTTCAGTGTGCTGGTTTTCCTATACCGGTAAAGCACTCCTAGTGTAGATGTCACCTTTGAGTCAGTCTGGAAAGATTTATGGTTTCATGTTTCAAGTGGTTTTGACATGATACCAGCTGAAACTCAGCGGTTTTGACAAAGTGTTGTGGCTTTTATTTAAAAGAAAAAAAAAGTTCAACCAGTTTATTGATTTGCAGTAAGGCAGAGAATTAAGTGGGTTTGTCTGAACCCAAAACTCAAGCGAAACCTCGCAAAAATTGAAACAAAAAATTCCTCTTGTGACCCTTTATGAACAGGAGCTGCCAAATTTTTCACAGGTCTAGAACAGCAGTTTGAAGTGCTATAAAATACATTTATAAATATCAGGGGTCTTGACATCTAGCAATATCTCAGAACTGGCTCCTTTACCAGGCTTAGTTGGGCTTATGAGATCTGGATTGACTTCCTATCACCCTAAAGTTAAGAATTGGCAAAACAAAGTCCATGGGTTTCAGCGTACCATTGTGTCTTATGGTAACTGAGGACATGACAAAGCTCCCACTAAAATGTCTGACTATATATTCCCATTTCAGTCGGGGCAGGAAAACCCTAAACCCGCCTCCATAGTTTACCCATTGTGCAACCCTATCCTTACGGAGCAGGGTGGAATTTTTCCTGACCCCATCTGGTGATCAGCTTATGCCCTGAAGCAGGAGGACTGAGAGCCCCTTATAATTTTCATCCTAGCTAAGCGTAACTTCATATGCCGTTCCCATTCACGTAAATGCCTCCTGTAAATGTGCTGCTGGGTTTGATTAATAATGTAGTTCTTTTCCTCGTTATGAATCAGCAGCAGCTCTTACAAATCCTGGAGGTGAATTTTTTAGGTGAGGTTTAAAATAAGCTTGACTGCAAAGAAGGCGTTGGCGTTTGCTACCCACTCTGCAGAGCCAAAGAGTTAGTAGTTAAAACCTAGGACAATTATGCCACGAGAGACTCGATCTAGACGAGAGAGCTGGTGCTGGTAGGGCAGAGGGAAATAACCTGGACAGGAGGATGAATTGACTTCTCCTTCTAATCGTAGAGTGTACTTTTTCCTTGCCAGTGGTGGGAATCTTTAGACATCCTGACTTTTGAATCCCAGCTAGCAGTGACAACTCCTACTAGTCTGTAAAGTTTGCAGAGAGTTAAGATGCACACTCCATTTACACAGGCCCTGCCGTAGTCTTCCACACCTTTGTCTCCTCCTGGGTGCACTCAGCTCTTGAAGACCACTTGCTAGCTTTCTAACCTCCCCTTTAATAGAATGGTTAGTATGAACATATTATATTTGCAATTGTTCTGTTAATTGCATTGGTTTCGGCATCTGGTTTTGGGTGCTACTCAAGTCAGTAATTCTTAATAGGTGGGGCAGATCATACTCTATGTATTAGGCACCTAAGTGGGCTTAGGTGTCTTAATAAGATCCTATCCACCTTGCTCAAGCCCATGAGAAACTGGTAATACAAATGTTGGGTGGGGGGAGGGTAGAGGGTGGAGAGGGTGTCTTCACCTTCACTATTTTGGTTTTTTGTGCCTTCATTTTAAGGCTTAGTTGACAGCATGTTGCAACAAAAATAGATGCATTAGTGGATTTTAGTGACTGCAACAGGGTGGAATAAGATTGCACTTAGGTGCGTAAATCCACTTAGGTGCCTAATAAGCAGAATAAGATCCAGCTCACCTTGCTTCAGAAGAGTTGGCTCCTTCCACTGGGACAATTGTGATATGTTCGCTGGCAGTCCCACTGCGTTGTTTCAGGGATGTCAAGTCTGTTGTTGTACAAATCAGGCCAGAGAGAGACAAGGTCTGGGCTTCAGGGAACAGTGCAAAGCATCTCTTTGATCAGTCATTTGCTTGACCATAGCAAATGACTGAGTTTATGCCACTTTGGTTTAATTATAGGGGAAGAAGCTATATATGCTACCCACTTCAGCCAGCTAATTTAATGGGATGCTGTACTTGTTCCAAGTAACCTCTCCAGATGCTGTAATATGTGCCCACAAGCCTATCAATAATAACTCTCCACTGATCTCTTGACATGGGCATTTCAGCTGACAGGGCATGGGTATATAGTTCAAGAACTGACCCTTGTACAAAATCAAAGGGTTTTATTACATTTGATTGAATTAACAAGGAACTGCTTTGGAAATCCCTTATTTTAGTAAATTTGAACTCAGTAACAAAGCCAATCCCCCCCCCCACCCTCAACGGTTTTTGTTCCTAATAACCATAGTGGTAAACAACTGTTTCTCTGCAATATGTTATTATATAATAATTGTTTTATTACCAGGAAGCACATAATTAAGCTGCTTTTGTTTCATTCCAATTGAGGTTTTGCATAATTATTCCATGATTAAACATAAATTGTATTTAAAACCTGGCCAATTCCCATCTGAGTATTAAGAACTAAGCAGATGCCTTTACACGGTTGCTGGTTCATTTTCTGATTCCTTCTCTTTTTCCAAGGTGATGTTTATTTTCCTGTAGTACCTGAATGCAATTTGCAAAAAATTACCCCATGATTCCAAACCTGCAATAGGATCAGACTCTTGCAGTGCAAGGCATGGCTTAGCACCAAGTGGCCCTTATTCAACATGGCATTTTAACTAGCATTCTGCAAAAGCAACATTGAAGGGTCATTAAAAAACAAATCATCCAATAAGCAGATACCTTTGCTGAAGTAGTGCAGATCCAATTTGAGCCCTGCGTATTGCTCATAAATCAAGACTCCTGTCTCCTCACATTTGGATGCTGGTATATTTGCGATGTCTTTTTTTCATTTTTTATGGAACTTAAATAACTTGCCGGCGTATCATATTACCCTCCCATTCAGACAGCAAACTGCTGCATCAATTCTTAAACATGAAACAAGGAAAATTGTTGTTTTTCTAAAATACAACCGGTGAGGATTAGCTTCTATCAGGCGGGAAAAGCCACGGGCGTAATGGCAAGAATGCGGTCAGTATGAGTAGTGGAGTCTCAGCTGCAGAGCTGTAGAAACTGTGAAGTGGGAGTTAAGTGAGGTTTCATGCTCCATCACCGCTGTGGCACCATCTGATCTATAGGCAATCTGTGACTTTAGTAACTGAAATAACAGTACTCAAAGGTTATGTGAAACATGCTTTTTTTTTCTTTCTTTTTTTCTTTTTTTTTCTCACTTCAGCAGCATTTAACTTCCATTTTTCAGACTGGGCAAAGATTGAGCAGTCTCTCTCATTAACTCATAATATTTAGGGTTGCAGCAGCCAGAGTTAATGCATTTAGGGCTGGATTCTACAGCCTGACTTGGATTGAAGTCAGCAGAAAACTTAGAAGGGCTCTTAGATGGTGAAGAGAGTGACATGATAATTTTGGCCAGAGAGGAAAATCCATCCTTCTTCAGATGGCAAGCACAAAGCTTGCGAACCAGGGACATTTCCCCTAATTCCTACTTTGAGCCTTTAGATACTGGTAATGCTGCATGCCACTCATCTGCACAGAGGTGAATGCCACCTAGAAGGAGAAGACCCTTTTCTGGGCACAATGCTGTTGTATGACAGGAAGAGGATGGTGTGAAGCAGCTTGCCTGACCCACAAAATCTGTGCAAAGGCCTTGTTTAGGATGTTGCTTCTGTTAGTCCCTTAAGAATGCCACTTTAGCATCAGCGGGGCGGTTTTGCTCATATAGAAGATTACTATACTGCTTAAACCCAATGTGGAGATACCCCCCACACTGGGCTGGATTTTACTTTTAATGAGAGGTGGCCCAAAACACAGCCCAGGGTGTTTTGCACAGCAGAATGTGGCTGCCTTCTAGATGTGGCTCAAACTACAGATGCCAGCAGGTCTGGCTGTGGACCTGGGATTTCTACCAGAGGGTTACTCGCGTTGAGAACAAGGGTAGCTGTAATCAGCTTTATCTCATGCAAATTAATTGCATCCTTCAGGCAACTGGCAAGTAGCCATCCAGAGCCTGTATTAGGAAAGATTTGTCTCTCTCCCCTTCAAGTATCCTTCTCTTTTCTCATTTTATAGTGTTTGGCCTTCTAGCTAGAGGGGGGTGCTTACTTGTTTCTTTCCCTAGAAATGTCACTGTGGGATGGGATGGAGGGGATGATTTCTGTCAGTTCTGGAAGCCAAAATCTGCCTTCATTTTATCAGGGTGTAACTCCTCTGGATTTGCCTTCAGCGGAGTTCTCGGTGAATGATGCCGGACACCCAGATTTTGAATAAGTGTAGGCAAAACCCACACAGCCGAGTTTTCTACAGCGGTTGTCCATTTCCTTATGCTGAAAGCAGTCTTGGCTTTGCTCAAATCATAATTGAAGATATCTTACTTTAAATATTTACCAAAGATAGGTCCAGACAGCTCGTTTGTCAGCATCGGCAGTAGCACTAACAGAGTCAGCAGCAACGCGGCCGTGGTCCCAAGGCTGAGCGGGGTTCAAGCGAGAGCGTTTTTGTAAAGTGCGTGCGTGCATGAAGCTTTCAGACTGCAGAGCAAGGGCTCGGCGAGCCTGTGTGCCTGGCGAGCGTGGTCTCTGGTGCTCGCTCAGCTCGGGGAACGGGAAATTGATCTCTTTCCACTGTAGTTCTCTGTATGTGTCATCGCGTAGTGCCAAAGCAATGGAAAAGGCTGCTCAGCGGAGCTTTGCAGGGTCTGTTTCTCCTCTCATTTGCACTGCTGTCAATCTGGGCATTTCCTTGGGGGTCAGAGGATTTTCACCGCGGTAGAGCGAGTGAATTGACAGGGAAACTGGAACGCTGGCTTCTAATTTCGTAACGTCCGTCCAGCGTTTGGCTAATTTTGTAAACAGCCTTCTTTTTTCCAGGAATCCACTGAGATGCACACAAAAGGCTACAGGAGACAAGTGTCAAAGAATGTGTAAATTTACCAGCAGTAACTACGAATGTGGGAATAAAGTACTAGGGACAAAATAATATGCAAGATTTGATATTTCCTGCTATGTAGACGTTTACCTGGCAGTGCAAACAGGAAGGAGCTGTTTATGTATTAGTTTAGACCTCACCCATGCTGACTTGTTTCAGCCGATCTGTGCATTATGTGTAGCAGCGTATGCCCTGTTGCAAATGACTGTTATGAAAGAAGCACTTTTCTTCACACCCACGCAGGCATAACAAAAAATGTTTACAAAAGGAGGACTGCTATTAGTAATCCCTGCAAATTCTCAAGTACAGAAATACGGGACTTGACTCCATGCTTTATTCACCTCGGTGCTGGCCTTTTTTTAGGGTCTATCTCATTGTTGCCTTTGGGGCGGGTGGGTAGGTCATTCCTCCCCTTGCAGCTGTTCAATGAGCTTTTTAAGTTTTTTTTTTTTTTTCAGGCAATGGCAGGCTCCCTCTGGTTCAAACCTCTGGGATTTTTCATATGTTGTAGGCTTTTAACAATTGGAAAGACTTGCTGGGCCTGTCAGAGCTCCTTTCCATGACAATGCAAAGCTTCTGGCCTACAGAAGATGGAAACTGCTTGATCACAAGTGACTCCTGTAAGGCCCCCTCCTTCCCACTGTCTCCCATCAGAGCTAACAAGAGAATTTGCTTCTCAAGCAGGGCAAGGGAAAGGGCACCACTAATTGGCTTGAAGGTCATTGCATTTGCTTTGTTTGCATGTATTAAACACCTCCACTATCCAGGCTAAGTGGGCACTTGGCACACAACTAGGAAATAGTAACCTTCTCAAAAATTTCCCTGTAATTACCTTGAAGGCCCTAGGCTGAACTTTGCCACATGGTTCCAGACAAGGTTGCACTTGGACCAGGCGTGTTGGGAGTAGGAGGCAGCGGCATAACTAAGGCAGGGTGACTGGGGCAACCATCCCAGAAGCTGACTTTTTTAGGGGAAAGGGGTGAATAAAACAGCTGCTGTCAGCAGCTGCCCAATTGCAATTGAAATCATGCTGGCATCACAGCGGCAACTGGACGTTGCCAATGCCCCAGTGCCTGGCCGCTTCGTTACCCAGCTGGTAGCAGCAACTCTATCAGCACTTCAGATTGGGCTGAATCTAACTGTAGTAACTGGCTTGGTTACTAGAAACCTCAGATGAACATCATCCTTCCTGGCTTCTAAGGGTGAAAACAGACATTGGGTTTATCCCAGGTTGGATTGGTGAGAAATGCGACTTATCAGTTGGTATAGATAGGCAGCACTCCCTTCCTCCTCCACCCGCCCCCCAGCCGGCGCACACGAAATACCCACAGCTACCAGTGCAGAGGAGTTTGTCTGAAGGTTTCTGCTCAGGGACCTTGTGAACTAGATGCTTCCATGTCCTGCTTGCTGGCAGGCCAAACACCATGTATGAAGTCAAGCCGCCACAGGGAGATTCTCCTCCCCGCCCCGAGTTAGGGCGAGGGGACCTCATTACTCTGCACTATTGTGGATTGCTGCTTTCCTCCCTGGTAGTGACTCGGAGTTGCAATACTGACTTCTTATATCAGCGGTGCCCGGGCTTTGGTTTTGTTTTGCTTTCATTGCTTGCTTACTGATGATGAGGAGAGGATTTGGACAAAAATGCATTTTAGGTGCTATAAAGTGGGGGAAGCTGCTGCTGAGGAGTGCGAGGCTGTTATAAATCTACATGTGCACCTCTGCAGTAGCCTGCACGAGCCACACACATGAGCCCCGTTGCTTTGAACCTGGATGAAGCAGGGTTAACACTGGAGTGGTGTCTGCGCCAGTTCGTACTTCGATTTGCCATGCAGCTTTAGAAATGAGTTTGAGTGTTGCTACATTTACCCCGCTAGGCAATCATGCAGACAGGGTAATTAGATGTATCCTTTGATAGCAGTACAGCTGTTATGTCTATACCAGGGTGCTCAACCCCACCCACAGGCCAGATCTGGCTCCCCACAGGTGGGGCACCCCACAGGTCCTAAAATTTGGTGGCAGGGGAGCAGTTGGGAACCCTGCAAGCCGAATCGCGTGGCCCTGTGTCTGGCCCACAGAGCAGCGCAGGGCCCAGTCCTGGCATAGGGTGCCAGGGCTTCATTCCAGCACACAGGACCCAACGTGGCTTATGGACTGGCCCTGCAACACTCATCTGGCCCCTGGGCCCAAAAGATTGAGCACCACTGCTCTATACCCTCAGCCTTCATTTTTCTGCAGAGCTCAAGCTGAGCTCTCTTTTTCAAAGAGAGAAACCCAAACTAGGCTAGGGTCCTGTTGCACTAGAAACATCTAGGAGGAGACAGTCCCAACTCCAAAGGACTTACAAACTAAATAGGTGATGCAAAGAGATGCGGAAACACGCTATGATTATCCTCATGATATAGCTGGGGTATCGAGGCACAGAGAGGGTGAGTGACTGGCCCAAGGTCACACGGGAAGTCTGTAGCAGAGCCAGGCATTGAATATTGACTTTCTGAGTCCCAGTGACTCACAGTGCCACCTCTTTCTCTTGCTATCTTATGCTGTGTATTTAAAACTCCTGTTGCTCTCATGACCTTGTGCCAGCCAAGTGTAAAAAGTAGGATCCTGTTGACATGACCCAGAAGTCTCTGTTTTTATTTTAAGCTGGGGTGAGCCAACGAGGCTGCGCTTAGATGTAGGCTTAGGCTAGATTTCAGGGTCCAAGGCCAAAGAAGGACTAAGGTTCAAGGTACCACGATGCCAAAATACCACAAAAGTCTGGCTTCCGCCATTTCATGTGGCAAACATCCCATGACTGCAATTATACTCATGAGCTTCTCACATCTTGGACCAAATCCTATAAGAACAGCCATTCTTCTGATATTTTTTCTACATTTTAACTGCAACTGAGGCCCCTTCCAGTATTGGATCTGACCTCGAATCAAAACCATAAAGGAGGGCTGGGTTAGATCCAGTTTGGGACTGACAATCTAGGGTTTGACAGAGTCGGGATCTGCGGGTCTGCTCTTGACCCTTCATTACTGTTAAGATTGTTTTCCCAGCACACCTCTGCTTTTCCAGTTGCAGATTGCTTAACATAGACTGAATCATGAATAGCCGTACTACCGTGAAGCAGAGAAACATGTTGATATCAGATACAACAACGAGAGTCAGTCGGATTTGAAGCCGTGCCAACCTATACAACCCATACCTTGAAATTGTTAAGACAAAAGTTGTTCATTACATTTAATGATCAAGTGTCCTTCAGATTTCTAAGGAGCTTTTATGTTAACCATTTATATTACTCAACTGTAATATAAACGGCAAACTCAGGGAAAATCCTTTTAAAATTAAATTGGACAGGATTTTTTTTATCTATATAGTTATTTTGCTTCAAGGAAGTATCTGCTTTCCAGACATCTCTTCAAACAAATCATGTCTGAACAGAAAAAATAAACAAGGAATAGCTGAAGCTACAAGGTTTTTCTGTGTGGAAGAGCAGAGTGGGAGGTTTTTTACGTTTTTTTGTAAGAAGATGAATTTCCTGAAAAAGGGGGCTTTACTTCTGCCATGCAGCTATTGCATTTCCATTGACAAGGCACAACCTTGGCTCAGTGTCTTGAGTGTAGTAGCTTCTTGAGTCAAACTGGAGCTGATTTGCTACCTTGGAAATGGCGGAGAAAATTTAGAAATTAGAAGAGAATTTGGACATTAGAAGACACTATTTCATAGTCAGGGCGGCTAGGATCTGGAACCAACTTCCAAGGGAAGTGGTGCTGGCTCCTACCCTGGGGGTCTTTAAGAGGAGGCTTGATAATTACCTAGCTGGGGTCATATGAGCCCAGTATTTTCTCCTTCCCAGGGCAGGGGGTCAGACTAGATGATCTATTTAGGTCCCTTCCGACCCTACATCTTTGAATCTATGAAAGATGGGTTCCCAAGTGTACAAGTAAATTCAGAGGCAATGCTATATGCAGTATTCCTGTACATCATGCAGATCCCAACAGAAACTCTTCTGGTTAGGAAACGCTTTCGGGTTTTTCACCAAGATAAAGAGAGAGAATATTTATGATGAATTCCTGTTTCCAGTGGTGATTCAACAGATGACAGCTAAAAATGAAAGTTGCAAATCGTAACGATAAGAAAATGAAACTCGCCTTCCTCTTCTGTCATCCAGTGCAGTCACCAGAAGGTCATAGGAAGGATAACCTACTGGGCCTTGAATCTTTGCCTCCAAAGTAGTCTATAAAAAGTACATCAAAAGGCATTGTTAAGTTTCAATGGTTACCCCAAACCATTTGGTTTCATATTATACTTACGGTGACTGTAGGTAATCGGGTTAGAATTCAAACGTGACCTTTTTTAGACAGATGCAAATAGGACCCATGACATTTTCCCTCTTGGATCACTTTCTCAGCACTGAAAACCCTTCTGTTTAATGTTGAAACTGGACAACTTGACAGATGCGGCCTGCAACTTTTGTGTTTCCCCTCCTCCCCCCACCCCACAGCTAGCTAAAATAAAATTAAAAAAAATCAAGCCTGATAGCACTGAGGTGTGGAAGGTGTTAACAGACCTGGGAGCTGATGCTGGAATTTTTTATGAGAGCTGGACAGGAGAGAGGAGGAATTTATGGACCCCTGACCACATTGATTTCAACGCTGCTTGCTACCATTTAAAAAATCAAAGGAAATACTTTGCTCTGTGCTGTTTGTTTTTCACCTGATTATTTTGCAAGGTGAAAAAGCACAGAGCAATGGAGAAGGAAAAGGGCATGGGGTGGGGGAAGGAAATGTTATTTCTCATACATTCCCATTCTTCATAACATCAGTGGGCTTAGATTTGGTTGGGGGAGCCCCTATGTCTTTTTATTTTCTTTCTTTCTTTTCTTTTTTTTTTTTAATGTTCTCTTTTGTTTTGTTTTCTAGACCCCAGACAGGCACAATCATCCCCTCCATGGTCATATGACCAATCTTATCCATCCTACTTGAGCCAGATGACTTCACCATCCATTCATTCCACAACTCCCCTCTCCTCCACACGAGGCACGGGGCTTCCTGCCATCACCGATGTGCCCAGACGCCTCTCAGGTAAAGACCACGTTTCAACTAAAACAATTGTGCAGAGAGTAGCAGGGAAGAATGACGGTGCTTATAACTGCGGTTCAGGAATACAAAGGAAGATCAGGATGTGGTACCAGACTTTCTGAATTAAAGGGGATCAAAATCTTCATCTTTTAAGGCTTGGATTTGAATGTTTAAGTGTTGCCACATTACTCTCGAACGTGTCGTTTAAATGTAAGAAATTCCATTTTAGGTCAGATTATCTTTTGCCGTGGGTCTGATTCCATTACGTTGTTTTCAGCCGAGAGCCATTTCTCTGCAAGTTTCAATGAAGTTGTGATATTTTTCTCTCTTTTTTTTTTTGTGATCCTTTAAACAGTCTTACTGCTGTCTCCTAAATTAGATTAGTCTCACTGGAAAGTGTCTCTATTTCTTTAATATTTAAATCTAAGGCTTATTTTTGCTTATTTCAATCCAGTAGGTCAAGAAAGCCAGTTCCCTTGTTAATGTGTACTTAAGATCCCTATCAGAAACTGGCTGGGTCACTTTTGGGTACAGGGCAGTCCTGGAAGGAGTAGGCAAGTTCAGAATGATCCAGGAGAGAGGAAATCGTAGGAGCCCAGACTAGACAACAACCAGGGACTGACACCTTTTAGCCAACACATAGATGTATATATGCTCTATGATCCAGCTGTAAGGGGCACAGAGGCAAATCCAGCTGTGGAAAGTCATTTGCTTGTCTGGCTGTAAAATAGGGCATGCAAGGGTGCGCAGTAACCTGGTTTATTTTGCCAGTATGGGGAACTCTTAACTGGAGCGTTACAATTCCAAACAGACAAATGTGGAAATATTAGTGACCTGTCTGCCAAAATGCATGTGTAATGTAAAGAGACCCTTTACTTTTCATTAATAAAGCACAAAGGATTGGTTTTATATAGCTATTTTTCCATGTTTGCAAGACACTCTTACGGTCTCGGATTCTAGTCCCATACACCTGTTTGACCTCCAGCCAGGCACATTTCTTTCTATCTTGTTTTCCCCTCTCCTCAAAGCTCTTAGTACTATAAATGTTGCTCACTTCACTGAGCTGCATCACCGACAAGCTGAACTTGAGCCAAGACGCATGTAGGATTTGATTAGTTTAGACTCCTTGATTTCTTTCATCTCGGAGGAGGGAAGCTTTGTTTCTCAAACAAACAGCCATGAGATCTCCCTGGTCCTAGCACTCTGTTTTCAGAGAAAGTAGACCATCCAAATGGGTCAAAGTTTCTGGCATTAGCAGGCAGGCACCTCTGTCCTCTCTTCAAGATGCTCGTTCAAGTTAAAAACAAAATCAGCTTAATTTGGAGGAAGTGGTTTGTTTGACTGGAGACTGATTTCTTGTTAGGTTGAGTCTCCTGATGGCCAGTGTAGCCCTGAGTTGTTTAACGAGTTATTTTTGCAGTTTTGCCCTGGGCAATCCCTGCAGGAATGGGCCCAGCTGGGATTGCAGCAGCTGTACAAGTTACTTGCCCTGAAGCCCCCCGCAGTGTGTATTCAGATGTAAGCGTCTCTCTCACGGGCACAAGCTCCCCAGCTAAAAGAAGTACATCACAGGGCCATTATTGAGAACTTCTCCACTGCACTTTGCAGCAAGCTATCCCCACTTCTCCTACCCTTCCCTTTTGGGGAACGGCTGATCCCCATTATTCCCTGGCCTTTTCCCATCCCAGGAGGTGCCTTTGTAACCTAGATGCCAAAGTGGATTTTGATTTTCTGTTTTCTGTGATACGCCTGGATGCTTATCTTGCTGGGGTCATCTGACTTCCTGCCCTTTGGGCAGGGGGCTGGACCCAGTGACCTTGCGAGGTCCCTTCCAGTCCTAATGTCCATGAAAACTATGAAACAGGGAACCTCCAGAATACTCACTAGCACTGGAGTTTCAGCCAAAGGCTTCCTTAGGTTGGTGACAGGCTCTCACTCGCAGCGCGGCGGTGCCGTGTTGCACGTTCCAAAAACCTTGCGGCCTCACTCGTGTGCCCCGACCAGACCAATTCCACTGCACCGAGGTGCCGGGCAGGATCTGGCCCGTATTGTTTATAAAGTGCAGAGAGGAATGTTAATTTAAAGCGTGGCTCTACTCTGTAAAGTGGCTGTGTAAAAATGCCACCTCCTTTACTCACCAGATGTGCTTTTCTTGTGCACCTTCCAGCTCGATTCTGCTGACTGCAGTGAATAAAAATAAGTCTGCACCAGTTCTTACTTCTATTTGCCGTGCAGCTTTAGAAGAGGAGTTTGAGTCTAATGTTCCTTACCGATTGTCAGTAGGGTTGTTAACTAAATCCTGATATGAGGACTCTCAGTCACACTTGGATCGCCTCATTAAATGCTACAGTAAGATGGGCTGTGTCAGAGGGTTGTGCTCTGAGCTAGGATCATGAGGCTTGTGTTCAATTCCTGCCTTCACCCCTGGCCAAGTCACTTAATTTACTTAGTGCTTCCATGAAATGAGAACAATGCTGTTTGTTATACAGCAGTATAATGGTGATTCTGAGGTGTTCAGATACTACAGAGAGGAGGGTCATAGAAGCACAGAGAAGTATTAAAGGGTATGCAAAAGTGGTAGGGGAAGGAGCACAGTTGTGAGTGTGCAAGCCTCCAGTCTTTATAACCAGCCATAATGAGCGTGAAGGAAAGAAGGAGGGTCTGTAGGGGCGGCACTTACAAGAATCAGCTTCTTTCTTGCAAGCTGAGAAAACCAGATCCTCATTCATACAATCCTATTTCCACAGAGTCATTTTTTCAGAGTAGAACCAGGCTTTAAAGAGGAAAAATTACATTCCTGGGAGCCCTTGAAAACCCCTCCTGCATGAGGTAGAAATTACAGCTTTACAAGGCCTGGAAGGAAAACAAAATTTGCTTCCTAGTACAGTGGCAGAAATCTGATTATCGTGTTTGTTAAAAATATACAGGGCATTTTAATGAATACCATATTCATTGCCTGTTGCTTAACAGCAAAAAGGAAGCAAAATAGTAACTCTCCACATTCAGGCATTTTTTTGGCACTCCCATAGTCCCAGAATTCCCTATTTAGCTCTACCACAGATTCAGAGATTCCCCCTGCTACACTCAAGATCCATCGTTCCATCACCCCTGTTCCACCCCTGCCTTCTTTCAGTTTTGTCAGCTAAGACATTCAAAAAGCCTGAACCCTCAACTAGTCAGTGCCTACTTGAACAAGCATTAAGCTGGTCAAGTTACATCTTAGGCACATACCTGATTTCTGTTACGAGTTGGGCGTTTGGGAGCACCTGGCCTGCAGCTGTGCGTAGCAAACTTTGACTGGCCCTCTACTTGCAATCTCTTGCGCATATATTGACAACTTTTCATAGAAGCAAGACATTGGGTATTAGGTCTATGTTGCATAAGGGCAGATGGTAGTCTTATGTATTGTTTAGATTATGGATTGTAGAGGATGGTTTGGAAAGGGATAATTCTGCCTCAGGCAAAGGGTTGGACTGCAATCACTAGTTGAGCTCTGGGCTAGGGACAGACATTCAAAAAGCCTGAGACTGAATTGATTCAATCTTTGCAGGTTAGTCTAACCTGGCTAGGCTAAATCAGTTTGTAACTGTACAGATATTCCAGAAATACA
>NW_017729028.1:37801799-37802028 GCF_001723915.1 Gavialis gangeticus
ATATCCCAAATATGCAGGCACATGCCTGCAGTAGCTCAGGCTAGAAGTTGGGGGCACTACAGCAGCCCTCCCCTTCCCTTCCATAGTGCTGAGCTGAGGGGAGCGTGGCCAGGCCCCAGCATGATGCTGTGATTAGGGAGGGACTCCCACCACCAGCCCAGCAGGGAATTGATAACACAGCGTTTATCACCCCTAACTCCATGTTTATCACCCCATTAAGAAAATAACA
>NW_017729028.1:37802039-37802364 GCF_001723915.1 Gavialis gangeticus
ACATGCCTGCAGTAGCTCAGGCTAGAAGCTGGGGGGGGGGGAGGTGCTAGAGAAGCCCTCCCTTCCCTTCCGCAGTGCTGAGCTGAGGTGGGCGTGGCCAGGCCCCACATGACACTCTAATTAGGGAGGGGTTCCCCCTTGCCCCTTCTGACCAGCCCAGCAGGGAATTGATAACACAGTGTTTATCAGCCCATTAAGAAAACAACAGAGGGACATTACCAGCTACCTGTTGATTTTGCCTTTGTCCCGTCTGCCACAGCAGGAGCTGTAGCCAGCATGTGGTCTTTTAGCTAATTCCTGGGTAAGGCAGAGGGGATGGGGAATC
>NW_017729028.1:37802633-37819383 GCF_001723915.1 Gavialis gangeticus
AGAGAGCCTCACCCAGCCCAAAGAGCATGCCGGGATGCTGGAGGAGTCTGGTTTAACTTAAACCAGCAAGGGGTCTGGGACAGAGATTGCATAAACTGGTTTGAGCTAAATCTTTAAGTCCAATACTGCATTCAACCAGGTTTATCTCAAACCGGTTTCAGCCATTTTCAAACTGGTTTATGTGCACTGAACATCTGTTCTGTTACAGGTTTAAACCAGTTTCTGATCACTTAAACTGATTTATGTGTAATGTCTGTCCCTAGCCTGAAGATCTGTACCAGCCATATTTCTCTATGATTCTCTATGGTTCTATGAATGTGTACCTCAGTCTTCAGATAGGAACCAATACTCAATTGTTGGTCATTTAAAAAATGTAGTAATGATCGTTATATATTTATTTATAGTTATACATATATAACTATATGTTCTTTACTATAGTTATTTATATTTAGCCCCAAAAGAATGGAGGATGAACTTATGGCTAATATCCCACCAATCAGATAATCTTTTTTCATCCAAAACCCATACTGCTTTTCAACCAAGCACAAAGGTATATTATCGACTCATCTACTGTTAAAACTCAGTAATAATAAGAGTTGAAAACCTTGAATTTATTTCATATTAGAAAACCTGTGTGTTGCCACTCCCAACAGGGCAAAAACGGTTACCTAGCAGATAAATATCATTAATGAAATAATATTGTACTGGTACCCCAGGAATACCCATGTTGTTCTGATTTTATGTCAACATTTTTTTTCTTCCAAAAGAACCGTAAAAATTTCACTTAATTTATATGCGGAGTCACCCTATAATCAGGCCCCCAACAACCTTGATTTTTGCATTTTGCAGTATTTCTGTGCATCCAATAAAAATACCAAGTCCGAAATATCTTCATGGCAGTTTTTATGTTAGTATTTTTAGTACATTTAACTCTTTGGATCCTTTTCTTGGTTATTTGATTCTCCTGTGGGATTTTGTAAGGACAATAGCAGTTCTAGGATTTTCTCTGTAGTTATCAACCTAAATTTAGGGAAAAGGCTGTTTTTCCTTAAATTGAACCTGAAAACATGAGGTCAACTTATATGCAGGGTTGACATAATTGGAACAATATGATATTTGAATATAGTCCTTTAAAATAAAGTTTTGTCAACAGTATATGGTCTTATTGCAATACTTACTTTGGATGCACTCAAAATTATTAATATCCTGCATATAGTGAGACTTCATGTCATGAGGGACTGGCTGTGTCTATAATGTAATTCACTCATATGACACGTATAAATACATGTCATAGACACTACATAAGCCTCAGGATTTGTAAGCTCAAGTTTTGTATTTGTAAGCTCAAGGTTGAAAGCAGTTAGCTTGGAGTCCAGGACCATTTGATCCTGTGGTAACTGGAAGAGTACTATGCTACAACCAAGTGACTCCTGTGTATTAGAGGGAAGTCAAACAGAAGACTGTGGAATTAACCATCTTATCAGCAGGCTCAGGCTTGATCTCAATAGGTGCAGAAATTACACATAAACTGGTTCGGCCATTTTGAAAGTGGTTTATGCACACTGAGTGCCTGTTGTGTTACAGATTTGAACCAGTTTCTGATCATGTATACACATTTAAGATAAACCTGGATGGATGTACTATCAGACTTAACTGATGTAGCTTAAATTGATTTATTGAACTTCTGTCCCAGTTCCCTTCTAGATTCAAGTTAACTCACAGTCCCTCAGCATCCCAGGATGCTTTTCACCTCTCCAGCAAACCCCTCTTCACAGGGTGGGTGGGCTACCCTTGGCCCAAGCTATCTGGTCCAGTTGAGCAGACAGGCATGCTCTAGCGCCCCCCAGTCTCTGACCTGGGCCACTGCAGGCATGTGGCTTAATTTCCATAATCAAAAGTGAATGTCTGTTCACTTCTGTATTGATTCTATCTTTGCACTTTAACTTGTGAAGACTGAATCGATTCAGCCTCGGGCCTTTTGACTGTCTGTACTTAGCCAATCTGAAAGTTGAGACAGCCGTATCTAATGACTTACTGCCACAGAGTGGGGGAGACAGCACCTCTTGCTCCATCTTCCTTGCACCCGTCCCCACTCGTGTTGGGGAGGCACCGCCTTGTGCTTCTTGCTGAACACCACAAGGACTTGCAGAAGCAGGCCCTTTGACATCCTCAAGATTTGGTCTAGAAACATTACCAGACAAGTAACCTGATGCACAAAAAAGATTGTCATGAAGCCATCACAGTTGCAGCATACACATTTGTGCCTGACAATGATGTACTCGAGAGAAACAAGTGGGTGAAGAATTACAGTGCAACCCACCAACAAACAGGCACCCCACCCGCCCTTCTGCAGACACATGCCTTGCCCCAACTCCTATACATCTCAGACACTACATTTAATTTTACCCCTTCACAGATTCCCAGCTTTTCATGTTGCCGTCACCAAACTACTCTCAGAATACACCAGACTTCCCCCAGCCTTCCCTTCAACCTGCTACCTCTCCCCATAGTTTGATACATGGTTTCTGTCTCCTACAGAAAAACGGGAGGTGGCCATGACAATGGCAATTCTGTGTGACATTCTCTGAAGGAGAATATTTATGCACTCACCTCTGCTGACGGATGAACTTTCCGTTAGGGTGAAAAATCGCACACTCAGAGCAAAAATCCTTCAAAAACTACCCATTGTACCAGATGTGTTAACATTAATCCTTCTTGCCTGTTTCTCAAGAAATATCAGTCAAGAAAAAGTAAGTAGAAATTTCAAGTATAGTCCAATTTAATACACTTCTTATTAAAAATCTGTGAAATAGTATAAAAAGGCTTAGAAAATATACTCATAAAAACTGACACTGAAATTTTGCACTGCAGTGTTGCCTGCGTGGAATGTCTGCCCCTCTTTAAAAGCCTTTTTTAGAACACAGCCTTAACTATGAAGTGGGCCCCCGTGCCTCCATAATTAAGGTTAAAACAACAACAATAATAATGTTTTTACATAGTGCAAAAGGACAAATCAAGATCAGGGCCTCATTATGAAATGAGGGCATAAATGAAATACATGCACAGAACCAACCTTCTAAAATAAGCATTTCTTAAACTTTTTTCTTAAGATCACAGTAATTCCATGGATTCATAATACAAGGGCTCCATCATTCTGGACCTTCCTAGACCTAATGAAGATGCAGAAGTTAAGAAATATCAGTGGTTTCTCTATTCACTAGAAGAGTAAAATCTAAAACCACAGTCTTCAACTCCCTCTATGCTCACTCAGTAGCCAATGATGGTAGAATCCACCCTGCTGCAAAATTTGACTGGATTTTTAATTCCTGTCTAATGTAAGATAACAAAAATAAAATAAATTCACACTGAAGGCCAGTGACTGAAACTGAATCTCTGGCCTTTGGGCCACACTTGCATGTTTCTGGAGGCTGATCATATTCTTATGATAGGGGCACCTATGTGCCCAGAGGAGACAATAGAATTGCTCCTACACTTTAGTTGGGTAACTCAGAATTGGTTACAAGAGGTGTGTCTACATGTGCAATTAATGTGAAGCAATGAACTCCAGAGAGTTTATTGCTCCCGGGTGCGCCATTTACACGTTTGCTTGGGACCATGGCATGTTGAGCCGGGTCGAAGCAGCCCTGGTTGGCAGGGGATCCTGGGGGTCAGCTTGCCAGTCTGGGGTTGTTCCCTCCCCACAACTCAACATGCTGCGGAGGAGCTGACTGGGGTACGAGGGTGCTCCAGTGTAGGGCTAGCTGACAGGTAGACCCCACAGTGAAGCACCCTTGTACCAGGCAGCTGGGGCAGCATCTGCACATGTACTGCTGTGGAGTTAATTAGTTTACTCCAGCCTGATAGGGGCTCACATGTAGACACATGCTGTTTACTGCAGAGCTAATTAGTCTACTCTGCAGTAAACATCTCGTGTAGATGCACCCAAAGTGTATTTTTGTCATCTACTAGGTGAGGCAGGATAGAATTGTGCCCATGAAGTAAACATTTTGGCAAGAGAAAATTTCATAGGGATACCAGCTTATTAAAGTAAGTTTTGTAAAGCCAAGAGTGCCAGGAGTTTAAACTTAATATGGATTGACTTGGATTTTGGTTAATATCTATGGTTTTGTTTGTTTTTAAACTGCCTTTCCTTGCTTGTTTTTCTTGGTTCTGTTCTGTTTTGTTATTCTCCGAGTATTAGGTCTTAGAAGGAAATATATCCTTCTGTATCCCACTTCATCCAGCGATACCAGAGCAAGCTGCAGCCATTAAGGGAACTGTATGTTTTATTGCCACAACTTGTGGAACAAACTTGTGGAACTTCCAAAACTTGTGGAATTCATTGCCACAGGAGGTGGTTGAAGCAGATAGTCCCTTTTTGAACCTGGCTATACTATTTCAATCCATGGATGATACATCTATTAATAGCTGTTGAGCAAAATGGTTGGAGATGTTTTATCTGGCATCTCTGAACCAATAACAGTGGCTATCAGGGAGGGGTATTGAATAGGAGATAGATTACTCTAGATATGTCTATCTGGCTTGGTGCTCTCTATAGCTTCCATTTCTGCCACTGTCGGAGACAGGATACCAAGTTAGATGGACCATTGGTCTGACGTAGTATGGCATTTCTTATATGCTTTTTTTAAATGAGGAAGCCCTACAGTGGCCCTGTGAGGTATCTATCTATTAGGGGTGTGTGAAGCGGGCCCTATTTGATTCAGATTCAGATTTGGCCTGAATCAGGGACAGTGGTTTGATTCATTGATTTGGATCACAGTCCCTGATTCAATTCGGCCAAATCTGAAGATTCAGTGCTAATTTGGAGAATCAGCGACTCAGACACAGACACAGCTTTAAAAGTTTTTTCCACATACCTTGAGGTACCAGCGTGGCTTGTGAACACTGCAATGCTGAGGCACGTGGAGTGTCCCACAGGAGTGCAGAGGGCCCTCCACGTGTTTGGTGGCGAACCCAGAAGTGGACTGGAAGTACTTCTGGTCCACTTCCGGGTCTGCCGGGGGGACCCCCATGCGATTGGCCATAGGGGGACCCCAGGTGCCCCCCCCCAGACCCAGGAGACACCAGTTGTTGAGCCGGGGTGGGGGGCAGCATGCTCCCCAGCAGACCCAGAAGTGGACCGGAAGTGCTTCTGATCCACTTCTGGGTCCGCTGCCATATGTGCTGGAGAGCCCCCCACGCTTCTGTGGGACACTCCGTGCACCCCAGCATGGCAGTGATCATGAGCCCCTGCTACCTAGATGAATGTAAAAAAAACATTAAAGCTGTCTCTATGTCCAAATCTCCAAATCTTTCTGAATCTCTCTAAATCAATTTGGAGAGATTAAAGGGTCCCCTGATTCGATTTGGATTTGGAGATTTAGCCACCGAATTGGGCCACATCTCTGCCGAATTGAATCAGGGACCGAAGATTTGCATGGCCCTACTATCTATCAGTACTGTTAATACTATCATCTGTCAATACTATCGATAGCATCAGTGGCAAAACTATCAGTTGTATCTAAGTTAGCACCCGCTGAAATGAACTGAGTGGTGCACATTTCATAACTCTCAGACTCTCTGCAAACTCAAGTAGACGACTCTGTATCTGTTACATTCATTTTGCATTTTGAAGCATTTCTTAGGGGCCACATGAGCTCACTTGATTTTCTCTATCTTTCATTTTTAATGAAAGCTAAGATATGACCATGATTGAGAGGGTTGTTTTTTTTTTCTGGGCTCCCTTTTCTCTTGGCTGCTTCTTTGCACCCACTGCTTTTGGAAAAACTGAGCTAAATAAAGAAAGGAACTTCTGAAAGCTCTGAGGATTCTGTAATTTCAGAAACAGCTCTGTCATTTTCAGCTAGTATGTAAATTTATAACTCACCAATTTTTTTAAAAGGGTACTATTTATTTTGTATGCCGCAATTTGTCCATTTTTAGTCTCTTCTCCATTTAATGCCATCTAGGCATCATAGCACCTTGGCAAAGACCTCTGCAACATCAATAGCAGCTTCTCTCTAGAATAGACTGTCTCACCAGAGCAGCTGTCCACAAACTATGTTTCATGATCCTTGCCTCAAAGATATAGGCCAAATTTTTCTAATGTGGGTGGCCTAAAAGTAGGCACCTCCATCCACACTGAGGCACCAGAATCAGTGGCCTGATTTTCAGCAGTTTGGATATTACAATGCAAGTCTTTAAACCCCTTTCATTTTTTTAGAACTACTGTCAAGAGAGGAAATAAACAGGAGAAATTAGGCAGAGGGAAAGAGTTTTTATTCCAGAAGTATGAGGTTTGAAAAGGACAGAAGTGAAGAAACAAGTGGAACTTTTTAAAAAGCAGAATAAGTTTGTTGCTGATACAGGCAGGAAATAGCACACTCAAATGTATGTGGATGTATAGATATATTTTATCTGAGCTTTTTTTGCAATATGTTTTATATTTAGGACACATATCTAGATTTGCATCTGTTTCCAGAACTTGCTGCTAACAGTTAGTAATGATGCCAAAACATACTTGAGTTCCAGCTTGAGACCAAATGATATTCAGGGGAGTTTTTTTATTACTAATTTAGGGTCTGATACTAATTAAGGAAATTTTCCATAAGTGCCCAGCCTTTTGTGAGGGGCTCATTAAAACTATATTAACTTAAACTGGAATCAGGGTCTGCACATATTTTGTAACGGTTGTTTTTACCCACCCCCGCTGGCTTTTGTAAACAGAATTTTAATTGCTAGTGGGGCAGCACAATGGTCAGACTACAGATTGGGGAGGGCCTAGTCCTTAGGTACATGAGTAGTCCCACAGAACTTAATAACCTCCTAACATAATGACTGAATGACTGGGGTCTCTGCCCATGTTTTCTGCACCAGCAAATACTCATTTCTGCAACCTTTTAGATATAGCTCCATGACTTTTCAGCTTATAGATAGGTCAATTCATTCACCTATGGGAACAGGTAGTGCTGTAATATCCTATACTGGTAAAGGGTTGTTAAATAAAAAGGCAAGAGATTTCTTTACTCCCTGTGTGTGTCCCAGTCAATAGGAATTACACAGAAATAAGAATATAGCATTCTGAATTAGTACTCTTCACCTTCAGAGTGACTGATGAACTTTGGGCCTGACCCTGCGAGTTGTTGAGTGAGGCTCACTTCCATTGAAATCAGCATGGCATGGAAGTGTTCAGCATCTCACAAGAGACTGATGGCACCCTGTAGGACGAAGCCAGTGTTTTTTACAGGCCCACGTACAATTATGTTATATAGCATTCACATGTGTATTAAGGAAGAGGAGCTCCTTCCAGTACAGGAAACACTGGGAGGATATTTCTGGCCTATACTATGCAGAGAGGACATTGTGTGTGACTACTCCCTAGGCAATAATCTGGCCTGTTATGAAAAAGGGTTGTAGAAACGGAGCCTAACAAAGCTTCACAGCACATCTTTGAGTTGGTTTAGTATTTGCTAGCCCTATATTATAGATGGGGATAAACAAAGCACTGTGGAAACCAGAACCCTTTCCTCACAGCACCCAGCTTAGAGACGGATTTTAGATCTGCAAAGCAAAACTGATGATGTGTCAGCTGTTTACAGAGAGATTAAAAGGCACATGGCTGATTTCTGCGATAGAAGTGGAAGATAAGAGCTGAGACAATGATTCACACTTCCCCTGGCAGCACAAAGAGTTGACTCAGAGACAAAGATAAAGATAAAATGAGCGTGGAGGAATAGTTCAAGAATTCATTGAAAAAGGTAGTGATAGCAAGACAGAAATAAATATCTGACCTACAGGAAGGAAACGTGGAAAGCTTATCCCTAAGGGTGCGTCTACGTGAGATGTTGACTGTGCAGTTGACCAACTAGAGCTGTGCAGTAAACATCTGTGTCTACACATGCGCCGCTATTAGGGTGCATGAAATGAGTAAACTCCGTAGCAGAGTCAGACTAGTGAATACAAGTCCTACCCTACTGCAGAATTTTTTTGTGAACAGCAGCACGTCTAGATGCTACCCCGGATGGCTGGGGCATGTGGTGCCTCAGTGCAAGGCTAGCAAGCAGGCAGCCCTTGTCCTGAAGCATCCTGCACCCCAGCCAGCTGCTCCGCAGCACATGGAGACAGGGGAGTAGCTGGCTTTGAGCTGATTGCTCCCCCCATCTCCATGTGCCTTAGTGGGGGCTCCATTCAGTGGGATCCCCCACCAGCCCAGATGGCTCTGACCAGGCACCATATGGTGCATACAAATAAACTCTGGAGCAATTGGGCGTATATTCAAACAGTGTGCCTTGGAGCAAAAAACTCCAGAGCAATAATCTCTACAGTTCATTGGTCCTTAAATGCATGTGTAGATGTGCCCTAAGGGTAGCAATGACACTGGTAGTAAGGCTCGTACAAAAAGAGGAGCAAGGCCAAGAACCAGTGACAGTGATATCCTTGAGGTCAGGATTTAAAAGTTGCAGGCACCCTCACAAGCATTAGGTAAGTCCTGTGAACTGTTAGACTATTTAACGAATGAAGCTTTTAGTTACAGTGACTCATAGTAAAGCACAACGGTGACCAGGTTAATTTATTAATTCATAGATCATAAAGTTCGAAAAGATTAATGTGATCCACTAATTTAACCCCCCTGACATTACATCAGCCATTGGATTTTCCAGAATTAATGCTTGTTTAACTAAAACGTCTTTTAGAAAAATATCTACTTTTGATTTAAAAATGGTCAGCCATTGAGAGTCAACCACAGCTGTCAGTCGCTATACTTGATTGCCCTTGCTAGGGAAAAATTGCTCCCTGTTTCTAATCAGAATGTGCCTATCTTTAACTCCCAGCCACTGGATCTTATTTTGCCTTTGCTAAATCAAAGAGCCCGTTCTCAATTTTTTTCCCCTGTTGTAAGGACTTCTGTTACAGGGGAGATTTGGAATAGAACAAGCGATGGCAAAGAGCAGGTTTTTGTGGTGAATCATAGGGAAGTAACAGAAGCCACAGAGAAAATGGCTATTTGGGTTTAAATATGCAACATTTTAACTTCCCGAAAGGCTTAAGCTGGGGCTCTGCAAAGATCTTCCACTCAAACCTCAGCCCTTGGATCGAGCCCTGCTCTCACCTCACACTGGCCTAGGGCTCCGTCAGAAGGCCAGCTGTCTGCAGTCTGTCCGCTGGACCCGGTTGGGAATTTATTTTTCTCTTTTTGGCCACTTGCTAGCTTTTTCTTTTCAGAGTTTAATTCCAGTGCATGCCTTGTCCATTGAGATAGATGACAGGGTAGAAAGGACATTGCATTAGATTTGCAAAGCAAAATGTGCTTCCTCGGCTGCACTTACCCTATGGTATCAGCTCAGCAGGAATCATTTTCAGCAGGTTTCTCAAAGAGAGGCTACGTGTCTGTTCTGGCTGGAAGATGTCATTGAGAAAACAGTTTTAGCAGCCCCAGTGCTGCATCTCGGTCCGGGGAAGGAGGTGGATTTGTGGAATTCCTTTGGGAACTGTCACATTTTTATTCTGCTATGTGAATCACCCATCTTTACAAGGGCAAACTTGCTTTTTACTCGACCTCACTTGTTGCATCGGACAGAGGTGATGGGATATTTTTCCTACACAAGGCATGCACATTTTTCTGCACTTTTGTTGCTGTTTTCCAGCACTATCTTTGAATAAGACTGTCACAATCAGCAGTGTCTTTTCTGCTGTGCTTAATGTAAGGGTGGCATGATCAGAAAGCAAAGAGAAGAAATTCTCCTGCAGGGCTTCTGTCCACTTCTTTGGCCTTTGGCTACAGGATACATGTACACAGCATCTCTACTCTCTCGTGCCCTGTTCTTGTAGGCCGCCCTCTGAACGCATGTGCAAGGTAAAGAGGGAGGCTGAGCAGAAGTTAACCCCTTCATTACTTGGGACTAGGGAGCATCACTGCCACACAAAGAAATTTGGCTCCCATAGCACAGCTGTCATTTGCACAAAAGGACATTTGTGTAGCCTTTCCAAGTGCTGTAGCTACCCATGGAGGAAGTGAGGGCAGGATACATAGTTTCATAGTTTCTAGGGTCGGAAGGGATCTGAGAAGATCATCTAGTCTGACCCCCTGCCATACAGCAGATACATGCTGCTCCTTCAACATTGCCTGCCTCCCATTTGCAGAATGTACTATTCTGTGTCAGATATGAAGACTAAGGATCGCAAAATGGTAGCCAGGCCTGAAGTGAAGGGAAGGAGGAATAGTGCACTCTGCTCTCACAGGGGTGTGATGGGTATGGGTGGGCCTGCATGAATAGAAGTGTATTCATCCTGACATAGAGGGTCAAAAACATCTCTGTGGTGAGAAGGAGGAAGAACATTGTTACCTCTTGCACTGTGGAGCTGGTAGATGCAGAGATTAATGCCTTGCTGTGCATTGTGCCATACAAAAATGAGTTTTCCATGCTGGACACTATATTAGCACTGGCAGTAAAGACACTACACAAAGCGTGATACTCGTCTCCTATAAGTGAGAAGCAAAAGCAACTGTGTTGAGGTCAGCAGAATAACATTGGTGCAAAAGCAGCGTACAATAGAAAAAAGAAACAGTCCTGGGAGTAACAAGGAAAGCACCAGGAATTCAATACTGGCCCCTTAGGGCTTGCCTTTGCCTGGTTGGTATTGACTGTCTGTTAAGGGGGTGGGGAGTAGGGGCAGAACTAGGGGGGAGCAGGGGTACAGTGGTCCCCACCCCCCCAGCTCCTGCTCTCAGCAGCATTTCTATTCAGGTGCGGCTGAGGGAATCGATTGGCTTCATGTCTCATTATCATCTGTCTACCTGGTTCCTCCTAATCTCTCTTCATTCCATAGGCATTAATGCTTGTTAATGGTCTTACTATCCCACTATTGAAATTATGCTTTTTCAGGCAATGTTTCACTGCCTTGCAGGCTTTTTTTAGTTCAAGCTAAAAACTTTAACTCAGGGGCAGTACTAATATTTACTAATATTTAATGTCAGGGTGTTCAAGAAGACCAGATTTTGCTTTATAAATCTAAATAAGAGATGTACATTTAAGCAGGCAAGGTTCTTTGAGTAGATGTGATATCTTTTACTAGACAAACTGAGTAGTTGGGAAAAAAGCTCTTAGCAAGCTTTGGGGTGCAATCACCCTTCTTCACTATAATGACAACAGGGCTAATGACACAATACCTTTTGACTATTGTGACTATTTTTTGCCTAGCTTGTTGTGTTTTTAAACTTAATATGTAATGTAGCAAATCAGTGATCATTCCCAAAAAGTGATATTGGTTTTGGCTTTGATATTAAACTGAATGACCAAGTGATGGGCCCCTAGCTTATTAGTAAAGCTTCTAGTTTCTTTTTAACTGGAGAAAAATGAGGCATGTTACATGTGACAATGCCCCTCATCATCTGCACCCCCCTTTTCAAAATCCTAGATCCATCCATGGGGCCATCAGGGGAGATGCAGTAGCAGATTAAGAGTTATTGAGGCAAACAAAATTGGAGGCCCCCCACCAGGCGAGGGCAGGTTTCCTCTGCACCCACCAGGTGGCTGTCACCGGGCCCGTTTGGCCTCCTTGGCACATCTGGGCTGAGCCAGGGGGCTGGAGTACTGCTAAAGTGAAGCCAGCCCTGGCCCCAATGCAGCCCGGCCCCTCCACCTGGCAGGTGTCGCACAGCCAGGGCTGCGGTCTCCCCCATCACTGTGGGACAGGCGAGGGCTCTGCATTGCCCCCAGCTGCCTTTCTGCCCCTTTGCCGACCCCGGCAGGGGAGGGCAGGCTGGGCAGGGCAGGGCTGTTCTTTCCTGTCCTGCCCCAGCGGAGCTGGTGCCAGCAGCCACCCGCAGACAGTGGAGAGCAGAAGTGGGGGTGCCCATGGGGCCTCCTGGCAACAGATGGCCCTGGGAAGCTGATACCACCTGCACAGAGCCCTGCGCCCACCCCCTACCCTCTTGGTCTGGCCCAGTTGGAAGGGAGGAGGCACGTGCTGCCTGCCCCAGATGCCCACAGCCAGGATGCCTGCCTAGGCCATGCTGCCGCTGGCAGCCTGGGGGGGGAGAGGGGGGCTGATTGGTAGGGACCCCTGGGCCTGGGCCTCATGGCCCCATGCATTTATCCACCCCTGGGGAGGTGGAACATGGACCACCCCGATCAGTGTCTGCACCACCTATGATCCACCCAGTTGGCAGAGGCTAGAAAAACAGACAACATAGGTTTAAAGTTTGTAACGACACTGCATGTGCAGTTTGTTCTGTATATAATTGGTGGGTCAACTAGGATATAGCTGCTTCAGAACAAGCATCCCATTTAATCTAAGAAACACCTCTTGATATCTAGACCTTGGGTGGGTGGCAACATGTTGTATTATGAGTGGAAGGATGCCCATCTCATCTGAGTTCATGTTGTGAGACAAGAGTTCATGGTTTGTTGTGAAGACAGAGCAGCAGCAGCCTGTACAACACATCCCTACAAGAGAACTAGGTATTGGACAAAGTGTATGCCCCAGATCTAATAACTTGAGAAATAATAACTTAATGTACCGAGAAATACAAAACTCGTTCCAGGACTGGTTTGTTTAATTCCCTGCCAGCTAAAACTCTGTCAAGTGTTGGCCTACTCTGCTGCAGAAGGCGAAGGCTTCCATGAGCCAATAAAAGTTATAGCTTCCACAGTTTGTTTTCTTGACTAGGCTTTTCCTGAGCCTTGCATGCTGCCTTGGGCAACTGTCAGAGTACATCAGTCAGCCTTACTCCAGAGGTGTAGCTCAGTGATCAAGCAATAATTATATTTGCAAGTCACTGATGGGCAGTTTTTGAAATCATCCTCTTGCCACATGACATGTGGTGGCCATTTATCTTTAATAACATTTACATTGTGGTAGTGTCTAGAAGTCCCACTCACAAATCACATTATGAGGGGAAAAAAAGACCTCAAGCGCTTATCTTCCAAGACAAGGATACAGGCAGAAAGACTGGAGAGCTCAAGGTGGTGGGAGTTGACATGCTGATAGGAAACAAGAGACCATAGGTAGGGACCTACTTAATTTGTGGTTTTGCAGAAACTGTGGAAAGTGGTGGTATCCGCGGCCGCTGGAAACAGTCCGTCGGCTGTGATCAACCCCTCCCCAGATCCTCTCCCCAGTAGGGCTGTGCGAAACAGCACCGTTCTGCTTCGACTTCTGTTTCAATGTTTTGACGGACCAGTGTTTCATTTTGAGTTTCGTTTCGTTTTGCAAGCACTGTTCTGTTTTGTTTTGTCAAAACAGTTTCGCTGTTTCAATGTTTTGCCCATAGGCTATAATGGGGAAGCACAGAACTGGAGGAGGAGCAGCCTCCTGTGATTGCACACAGATTGGGGGCCCGCACCCCTGGAGGAATCTGGCAGAACCCTGCAGCCCTCCCAGGGGTGCAGGCGGGGGTGCCGCTGCCACCTGGGACTGGCTCTGGGAGCTGAGCCCAGTGGAGGCTCTGCCTCCCTCCCCTGCGCTCAGCTCCCCACGGCTTGCAGACCCGTGCAACTCAGTCTGGTGGCAGGAGGTGGAGCGCAGCACAGGCTCTGCCCACCTTCCACCACCAGGCTGAGCTCCATGGGGCTGGTGGAGCCGATTGGAACGCAGCCCGGCAGTGGGAGGTGGGCAGAGCTGGTGCTGTGCTCTGATCGGCTCCGCCAGCCCCATGGAGGGCAGCCCAGTGGTGGGAGGCGGGGGGAGCCAGGGCTGTGCTCCCCCCAGGCTGAACCACATGGGATTGCGGAGCTGCTCAGAGCACAGCCCCAGCTCTCCCCAGCTTCCCACCACCTGGCTGCTGCTTCAAAATTCGAAACGTTTTGAAACTTTCGAAACATTTCGACTGGCCTCGTTTCGTTTTGAGGTGGTTTCAAAGCCCTTTGTTTTGTTTCGATTTTGCTGTTTCAAGCTCAAAATGAGTCGAAACAGCGTCAAAACAAAACAGCTGGCGAAGCTTCGCACAGCCCTGTATTCATGTAATACACTGTTTTAGAATTTCTCAGTCCTTACTGCAATATTTAGACGATGCGGCAATCCCTGCAGCCACTCTCATGTGCTTGACACTTACTGATTGCCTGCGGCAATGGCAGAGCCTCTCCACCAATCAGTGGCAAGGGCAGGGACACTGGGAAATGCCTGCTAAGTCAGCTCTTTGTGCTATGAGCAAGCCGCGGAAATAGCTGTACCTTGCAGCAAGTTAAGTAGGTACCTAACAATAGGTAGGTGGGTTGGGTGGGAATACGCCAAGAAGAGCCTTGAAAGTAAAAAGAAGGGGCTTACGTGGAGGAGGGCTACATGGTTCTGGTAGTCTTTGAGCAAAATGTAGTGGTGCAGCAGCTTAGGAGGCTGAATGGCCAATTATTTGGTTTTATTTTGGGTCATAAAATCATAGAGATGTATGGCTGGAAGAGTCTTTAAGAGACCATCTTGTCCCATCCCTTGTTCTGAGGTGGGATTAAGTACACATAGAGCATCCCTGACAGAAGTTTGTCTAACAGATTCTTAAAAACCTTCAGTGAGATTCGGCAGCTTCCCAAAGTCATTGCAGGACTTCACTCACCATTACATTAGAAAGATTTTTCTTGTTTAATTTAATTCTTTGCTGCAAATTAATTCTTCTTGTCCCATTCCCAGTGGACACAGAGAACAATTTGTCACCATCCTCTTTGTAACAAAATGTAACATATTTGAAGACTATTATCTTGTACCCTTTTCATATAGATTATATTTTCTAGATTGAACCACTCAGTGGGCATGACTACATGAGATACTAACTACGAGTAGCCTAATAACACTGCTCAGTAGTGTACTAGGCAAAAACCTTGCTAATACACTACTGTGCAGTGGTATTAGTACTACTGAGCAGTGAGCATCATTAAAAACCCATTCACTGGCACTACTGTGCAGCAGCAGGAGTGACTGTGCATTGATTTTGTACTTGGTTAACCAAGTACTAAACTTCATGCACAGTAACTACAGCGCATTAATGAACGTGTAGATGCACCCTGTGCCATCTACCTACCCTTAAGGCCATGTTTTATAAACCTTTTATCACTCTGGTTGCTCTCTCGAGGACTCCAGTGATTCTTGAAAGCTGGTGTCTAAAACTGGACACTTTACTGCAGCTGAGACATAACTAGCACTCAGTCCAGCAGAATGATGACTTCCTGTGTGTTAAATGAATCATTCTTGTTAATACATCTGAGAATGACATTTGCCTTTTTTTGCAACAGCATCACACTGATGATTCATTTGTATTTGTGGCTCACAACAACTCCCAGATCATTTTCAGAATTACTGATGCCAAATCAGTTATGACTTTATGTATTGATGGATTTGATTTTTCCTCCCTAAGTGTAGAATTTTGGCATTGTCTTTACTGAATTTCATTTTGGTTATTTTGGACCAGCTCTACAATTTGCCAAGATCATTTACAATTCTGACCCTGTACCCCAAAACTCGAATTACCCAGGAACCCACTTGAAGACCTTTGTTGTTTGACAGTGAACTATTGGTGATTATGGTGAAATAGTTTATGATGATCTAATCTAGATCAGTGGTTCCTTTACTTCTCCTTGGATCAGTGGACCAGTGTTAACCCACAGACTTTCTCATAAACCTCTGTGCATCTTTACCATCATACTTTTAGTTATTGGTGACAATGATCCCTCATGGTTGAGGATGATCGGTCCCACAGGTCAAGTAAAGGTTTATAGACGAGTCCATTAATGGCTAAGAAGGCCGATCTTAGAGCTGCAGACTCTCTGGCAAATGCCACAGGTGGTGATTAAAGGCAGGGGCTGGACCATGGATTTCTTGAAAAAGGTGGCAGTCCATGGAGAGGCATACTTTTAGTAGAAGACAAGGGAACTATTGTATTCTGTGGTCTCCTTACCATGGCCTCACAGACAGCACTTTGAAACTCACTGATATAGACCATATTATCTTAGTTTACTTATAAGAATGCCATGTGGGACAGTGTTAAAAGCCTTTCTAAAAATCCATATATATCAGATTTTCTCCCCCGCCTTATCAGGAAGGCACTTATTCTGTCAGAGAAGATAATTACCTAATTTACTCGACTATAAGATGACCCTGATTATAAGACAACCACTTTATTTGGCAGTACTGTTTCCATGCCTCATCCTCCATGAGTTCCCATGAGTACATTTAATTTATATTCTTTAACCTGCTCTTTCTCTGTTTTGGAGAGTACACCTACCTCTTGTTTAATTTAATGAATGCCAGATCACAATTCACCTTTTTTCTGAAGACTACAGTCAAGATGCCATTGACTACTTGAGCTTTCCATTATTTGTTCTTCTTCCCAGTTAAGTAATAGACCTGTATTTTCCTTTGTCTTTCATCTGGTGTGTTTATAGAATCTTTTTGCATTGTCTTTTATGTCTGTGGCTAATTATAACTCATTTTGCATGTTAGCCGTTTTCATTTTATCCCTCCTTGCACGTCATATTTCTTCATGCTCATTTTTAGCGGCAAGCCCTTGTTCCTGCCTCTTGTACAATTCCTTTTTGATATTCTGGGTGTTAAAAGTGATCTGGAGGCAGTCATATTGGTCTTGTACTAGAGCATTGTGATTCTTGGTTCATCTGCTCAGTGGCAGCTGTATTGATGTGTCCTGTTGCATAATTATTAAAAGTGATTCCTTTTACAGTAACTCAAGAGGTTTCAAGTGGGATCAGAGCCCCATTGTGCTAGGTTTTATATAAACACAGTGGCAGCACCTGACTCTAGGCTCTAGACC
>NW_017729028.1:37824383-37831152 GCF_001723915.1 Gavialis gangeticus
TGTCCCTTAAACATACCATCTGAGGCTACTTAGTAGCCCATGTGAAAATAATTGTTGGTTTTTCTCCATTCCTAGTGGACAGATTTCCCCATTGCAAAACTACCTATTGCCACGTTTAGCTGCCTTGGATTTGGTGGGCATTGAACTAAATCAGGGGTAGGCAAAATGCAGTCCACGGGCCAGATGCAACCCACCAGGCCATTCTATCTGGCCCGCAGGGCCCATAAAAAATTTAGAAAATTAATATTAATCTGCCCTGGGCTGCCTGTCATGCGGCCCTTGATGGCTTGCCAAAACTCAATAAGCGGCCCTCCGCCCAAAATAATTGCCCACCCCTGCTCCTGACTGTACCTTATCCAGTAGTGGCAGACCATTTTCCCTTCCCCCCAAACTCATGTTTACCCTTTGGGTTGCACTGCTCTGCTTTCTGGATGTGTGAAATAGAGACAACAATGCTTAGCTACATTAAACAGGGCTTTCTTGCTTACTTAGTTTCTGTCTATACAGCTCTTTGAAAATGTAGAAACCTATGGGCTATTTTAATGGAAATCATGTCTGGGTTTCTTAGCTTGGAAAATCTCCACTGAGATCTGCAGTATGGACATTTAGTTTGGCTTGGAAGAGCAACAAGTAGCCCTGCAAACTTCCGGGAGAAAGCAAACTTCCTGTTTTTAATTACAGCTTTGCTGCCTTCCATGTATGCAGGAGACTCTCATCCTGCGCAGTAAAGCCCAGACTGAGTGGCCTGGTGCTTAGTAAGGGGGTTGGGCGTTTCTTATGATGGTGACTTTGACATTTGCCTAGCTACGAGGGGATGAATGAGGAGCCAGCCAGCACAGAGCTGCCAGGCCGATGTCAAGGGATCAGGGAAGTGCACGATTTAAACCAAAACCAAAACTGTGTCCCCAAACAAAGATCAATTCCAGCGAAAAATCTTTGTTAAGTTGAAGCTAAATATATCAGTAATGGAGGTGGAGCTAGTGGAGGAGTGTTGTGTTTAGAAAACAATAACTCTTCACCCTCCCCACGTTTGTTAAAATTAAGATCCCCCTTTTTAAAAAAAGAGCTTGTATTAACAAGTGCCTGAGAGGCAACGAGAGTTTTATAAAGGCAGATGAAATACCTACAGACAGCTGCTAAGCATGAAATGGGAGCTGAAACAGGCTTTACTGTAGAATGGTTTCAGAACGATGACTGATCCGGGAGGCAGCTCCAGGGGCAAGGTATGGAGCGGAGGACTGAGATCTCCATGAGAAGGAGCGCAAGCGTTTAATCAGCATCTAGGGCACAGGCTTATAGAAGGTGGCAAACAGCCCAGGAGCTCGGCGGCTGAGCTGGTGCCAAGGTGAACAACTTGCTGAACAGAAGAAGGAATCAAATGCGAGGAATGGGGAGTGCGAGGAGATCTGCTGACCTAAAGCCTGTGGCGGGATGATGTAAGAAAAACGAGGCTGGGCAGCAACAGGGAAATCACGCAGAAATTCCTGGTTGGAAGAATCATCTGCAACAAACTGCATACAGGAAGGACTGTGATGTGGATACTGGCAGGTTGGGAGGAGCCACAGAGGAATCCTGGCAGTGGGAAAAAGGCATCTCTCTATCCCCGTCCTTTTCCTCCCTCTTTCAAACATCTCTTTTAACAGGGTTTTTTGTTTTCCTTTTGATTCCTGCTTAAAGGCAGCTTGCAATTTCTTACAGGTGAGGAGGAGAGCAGAGGAAAATCGAAATACCAGTGAACTCTAATTAGGCCCTCTCTGTACTGGGTTGTAAAATGAGATAGGAAACCAAGTCTGAATATTGTCCCAGGTCCGCTGCTTCCTAGTTCAGCCTGGCGTAGGTGGTGCACGTTGGTTTGGAGCTGTTTAATAAAGGTCCTTGCCCAGGACCCATATTCAAACTGTTACAGCTGCAATTGTGTTTTAACGTACCGCCTTCATTCTGCTTCTTGGCAAGTTTTGAAGTTCGTAGGCTCTTTCTGTGGCTCGTATGAACTGGGGAAGTTGGGTTTAAAACACTTCAAGCTCTAGCTCTCCCATGCAGCTGAAGGTGAATGAAGTTAATAATGTAGACTGAGAACCATTACTGTTTACAACCCTAATGTATTTTATATGTTGTGACTGACTATGAAAGTTTATCTCCAGCCAAGTGTTCAGCAGGCTCTCTGTTTTCCACCTTCTGTTTGATTTAATCTGCCAAAGAGTTTACCGAAGATACTGTTGAATTGTTGTTCTGGTCCTTGTACCTCTCTATCATCTTCAGTCACAGGATCTCAAAACCTCTCTCACACTTTAATGCATTGTTTCTCCATCCCTTGGCATTGAGATGGTGCAAGGTACTAAAATATCCCTCTTACAGACGGTGACCTTAGCCAGAAAATTTAAACATTGTGCTCAGTTAGACACAAAGTCAGTGTTAGAGCTGGAACAGAAATGGTGCTGTAAGCCCTTTATCTGATTTTCTCTCTGTAAGCACTCAAATGACTGGATGGACTTTGCAAAATATCTAATCAGCCCCCCTTTCTCTAGTGCAATCACCCTGCACGCTTTTTCCATGATGCTCCCGTCTCTGACTGGCGTATATCTGTTTAGCTTCAGGCAACAAAGGAATGAATTCAGGTTTGAATTCAAAGAAAAGGGTCCACTCGGGACTTTGTACCAGGTTAACTACATTAATGTAAATTAAATTAATTTAATATCACACCTGGTGCAACTTCTGTGCCCCATGTTAGACTGGTGTGGCTGTGGCTGTAGACAAGGGAGATAGTTTTTAAAACTGATTTTGGATGTAGGAGTGTTCAAAAATGACTTGGGCACTTAGATACCTATGGTCTGGTCTGCACAGTTTTTGTATGGGTAAACTGATGTTAGTTACTAATGGGTGGGTGCAAGTCTAAGTATAAATACAGCTATATTTGCATAGTTATACTTGCCTGGGTTATTTCCTTCCCTGTACTGGGGTAAAGTATCCCATTGAACTGATATAACTGCATCCACATCGAGCTTGTATGGTTAGTCTGGTGGAGTTAATGCAGTAGATCCTTTGTGTGTACATAATACTTGTTGTTGTTGCTCATCCTTCGAATTTGAAGATGACCATGATGCCACTGGTGGGTTTGGTTTCTGTAAGCACACGAGTGGCTGATCAGGCCGATTTGTGCTTTGAACTATCTGTGGCACACTGAGCAAGAGATGCCACTTTGGGTTGCTTGATCAACAGCGGACGTGCTACTGTTGTGAGATTTATACCATTTGTGCTTCTGCTGTGCCTCAGCAGTCCTCTGCTCATAGACGGTAGCTCTGGTATGGGTGAGGCTTTGCCAGGTGGAACGATCGTGAGCAAAATCTTCCCAAGACTTCAGGTCAGTGTTGAAATGTGTCAAGGATGGCTTGAGGGAGTCCTTGAAACACTTCTTCTGGCCTCCCTGAGAGCGCTTTTACTCCTTTAGTTCACCGTAGAAGTTCTTCGGCAGGACTTAAGCCTTGTTGAAGCTCAATGGGACTCGCATTGCTCTTGCATCATTTTTATGCAGGCATAGAACTATAGAAAATTTGGGCTGGAAGGGACTGGAGGAAGCCATCTAGTCCAACCTCCTGATTAATGCAGGCTCATCCTTGTCTAAACCATTCCAGACAAGTGCTCATCTAATGTGCTCTTAACAACTCCCAGGGATGGAGATCCCACAATCTTTCTAGCCTGTTCCAATGCTTTATTACCCTCACAGAAAGTTCATCTTAATCTCCTTTTTCGTAATTTAAGACCATTATTTATTCTCTTGTCCTCTGTGGCCCTAAGGCATAATATAGCACCATCCTGTGCAAAACCACCCTTCATGTATTTTTGAAGACTGTTATTACATTTCCTCTCAATGTATTCTCCTCTAGGCTAAAAAATCCCAGTTCTTCCAGCCTTTCTTCATAAGTCATGTTTCCCAGGCCTCTAGTCATTTTTCTCATTCTCCAGTGGACTATTTCCAATTTCTCTACATCCTTCATGAAGTACAGTACCCCTAACTGGACATAGTCCTTTAGGTGAGGCCTTGCCAGTGCTGGATAGAGTGGAAGAATCGTTCCCCTTGACATGCAGGTGATGCTCCTGTTAATACAAACCAACATCCTGTTGGGTTATTTTTTTGCATGCTTCTCAGCTTATATTCAGCGTGCTGGACACTGTGACCCCCCAGTCCTCTTATGGGCATGTCTAAACTGCTTCCATGCTGCTCCCATGTGTGCTGATCTTGAACACAACCTGCCTCCATGCTTCTGCTTTGCAGGCACCAAGCCCAGAAACGAGGCAGCAAAGCTTTCCTGGGGCCGACCCTGCATCCACTCTCAAGCGCGCTGGAGACAGGGCACCTAAGAAAAGGCTGGGGGGGTTTCCCCCAGGTGCTTCACTGTCCCAGTGCTCGGCTTGGTGCGCAGGAAGTGGGGCAGGTGGTTGGAGCACGTGGCTTGGCGGCACTCTCAGGGGTGCTGAAGAAACTGTATAAGCTGCTTTGAAAAGAGGCCTGATGTCTCAGGAAGCAACACAACAGTTTGGATAAAAGTCACTGCATGCCCATCATGAAAGGGAGGTGGATCCTCTGCTTTGCTGGGAGAATTTACTTTCCAGCCTGAGAATTACACCAGCGTATCTTGTCTTGACCAAAAACAGCAACACATTTTTCCATCGAATTCAGCTGTAGTCCCCATGTTAAGCTCTCTCGCAAGCACAGGAGCTGCTGCTCTTACAGCTTCAGTTTTGTGGTCTTCTGCATAGCGCCCTCTAAAAACAAACAGTTGCTTTCAACTGCCTTAATGCAGAGTTAGGTGTGTCTGTTTATGTTCAGGAAACAGAAGACTTCATACCAGGGGAAAAGAAAAAACAAAAAACATTAGGGCACTGGAAAAAGGCACAGGTTGAGGTTGAAAATGTGCATTCAAGTGATTTCAGTGCTGCAGCAGTGTCTTCGTATCTGTTTAAATCAGGCATTTAATCTTTTTATAAATGTGTGCGAGGCAGGGAGGTGCTTTCTTTTTTTTTTTTCTTTCTTTTTTTTTGCCCCTTTTTACTATACTGTTTAGCTTGTGGATGGAGAAAAAATTGTGCTATCTGAGTTTGTGAGTTTAAGTTTTTTCGCCAAAAGCTTAACAATTTGTAAGGTTTGATTTTCCCCTGAAAAAAATCACTTTGAGAACAAGGCCCTGGGTAACCAAAATATGTTTGTTTTTGTTTAAATTGCTCAGCGGAGAAATCTTCTCTTGTCCATTGTTAGGAAGGAGGTTTAAATCAAAGGAAAATTCTACATATACTAAAATATACAGGCAGCTCTTTGAAAGCAAAGCCAAACAAAACTTTGAAAGAGACCTTTTCCTTGATGCAGAAGTTTTGAGTTAGTTTACTGTGCCGAACCCTAGTGGAAAGAACAGTCTGAGAAACAAATCTCAAATCCACTTTTGGAGGCGGAAGTCGGGAAAAGCATTGCAGTGACAGCATGTGAGAGCCTCGCTCAGAGCTCCTCGGTGAAGGCTGAGCAATAAGCAGAAAAGTGTTGAAATTTATTGGAATTTGATTTTCTAACTTCACTATTTTTTTTTAGTCCTAAACAAGCTGCAACCCTGGCTATGTCAGGCCTTGATTCTCTCCTTCTTACTGATGTTGGCTCAGCCCTACTCCACAAATAGTCCTACTGAAAACAGGAAAGGGGGGGGGGGTGTGTGAGCGACTCCACAAATAGTCCTACTGAAAACAGAAAGGGGTGTGTGTGTGTTAGAGAGAAAGAGAGCGAGAGAGTTAGTGCTTAGGGAGAGTGAGCACTGCAAGTTCTGGTCCAAATTAAGAACCAAATTCCTGGCTAAGTTTCATTTAGGTATAAACGTAAACTAACCAAAAGAAAAGCTGGACCCGACATCTCCTCTGTTCCTGTTTTAAATGCTTCTAGTTGTTCAGTGCTGAGTCCTTCATATTCCCTATATCCTTGGCCATCCAGACAAATATTTAGGCTCTTTACTAATACTCAGATTGAGATATTGCTGCTCTGTTTTGGTTGGTTTTTTTGTTTTTTAGTCAATATCTTGGCTTCCTGGACCCTCCCGAGATGCTTGTTGAATTGCTTGAAGGCCACAGTAAGTGGTTTTTGTTCCTAAGCCAAAGCTGGTACTATTCCTCCATTGCCATATCCACATAACTTTCAGCGAGGCAGGTTCAGGTCTGCTCCTGAACTCTAGGTCCCCTGCCACTGGAACACATTAGGCTGATGATAAACACCTCCAACTTGACATCAATGTATAATATGCAACATACCAACCAGCTCATAAATCCTGCTTTTAACATGACCCAGTTACAACCAAAATGGGCCATAAGAAAGCATAAGGATGTCCCATCTGAATACAGCCGTTCTTGAGAGATTTACATGACCAACAATTTATCATTTAGCTGTAATTTTGAAAACGGTCTTAATTGACCGCACATGTTATCAAATGAGAGGCAGTCATCCTGGCCATACAAACACACACACACTTTTCCCACTCTCTTGCCTCTGTTGCTGGTTTCAGCAGCACTTCAGAAAGAAAGAGTTAAGGCTCTGCAGGGTAGATGCAGTGGCAGAAATCGATTGATAAAAGTATCGATAACAAGGCTTCTATTTTTAGGAGGGGAAAGCTTGCTCTGACTGGTGTGTGTGTGTGTGTGTGTGTGTGTGTGTCTGTGTTTTGGTAGCCATAAGTCATTAGTGGTTTTTAATTTTTTTTGAAACTGAAATAAGGGCTGAAAGGGTGGATTTTTCCCTTTTTTT
>NW_017729028.1:37836152-37855523 GCF_001723915.1 Gavialis gangeticus
ACTGAAATAAGGGCTGAAAGGGTGGATTTGTCCCTTTTTTTTTTTTTTTGGCTAATCTGAGGCACGCCGCCACATCTGAAGCCACTTGGCTCATTATGGATTTCATGGAAACTGATTCCCTGAAAGTGTTTCCATATGTGTGTTCCCAATATATCCCATCCTCTTCTAAATGGGAGTACAAACTTGTGCACGAGCTGGAAATGGCTTCAGGATGTGACAGAGAAGTCATATGACTGCAGTGGCACTGTGTGTGGCCTTTTCTAAAAGACACCGTGTCCTGTGTGTTGGCTTCCGTCCTACAGTAGATCCAGTTTCAAAGAATATCTTCCTTCCCGGTTTTGTAAAAGTTCGTAATCAAGAACTAGCAAGGCATCCTCTTTCCTTCTTCCACAAAAAGGGAAGTGTACTATTTGAATAGATTTCTAATAGAAAATGTGGCGAAGGAAAGAAAAGAGGGGTTTAAAAGTTGAAGTTACAGAGAAAAGCCAAGTCCCCCCCCCCCCGCATAGCATAGTTTTTTTTGCCTATGCTTGAGGATCAGATGGTATTTGAGAGTTGCTAGCATGCAGTGGAAAAGTACAATTCATGACAACATTGGAAACAAATATTTATACTGGATAGTTAAGGCACATTTTTTTTTCTGAGGAAAAGAAAGAAAGAAAGAAAATGAAATATAATGTAGACTGCTAGCCATGGTGTATATTATCTTCCCATTTACTAGATTTGTACAGGATTCTTATGCTGAAACTCTGTTATTGTATGTTCATGGCACATGGTCATGTGGTTTAATCCTCCTGATGTGTATATCTCTCTGCTTAGGTTGCTATCCAAGAAAAAGCCTCAAACGTTCCCTGTAATACATTTAATCTGGGGCCGTGAAAAGCTGTAGCAACTAAAATTCAAGTGGTGAAAATTTTGAGAAACTAAACCAAAACTTGATGTGGGAGGTACATGTGTGTGTGTTTCATGACAAAGAAATATTCTCTTTTATATAGTGGTGCTGACTTGCCAGGCTTATTGTGATATTTCCAAGAAACGTTATATACTTTTTGTTTCCAATATACTGCATCACTTGTCTACCTTAATGCATAGCTACAAGTAGTGCTGAGCTCGGTATAAATACTGACATGGTTTCGGGTGGGTTTGGGTTCTTCTGCACTTCCCACCTTCAACTACTGTCTAGAGGTGCATCGCACTGTCAGCCAGCAAAGAGTCAGTCCACTTCATCCCAGAGGCTGATATACTCTGTTACCGTGGTTGAAGTGGTGGTTTATGTAACAAATTCCAGGATGAAGATATATAAAATCATATCATCCAGCTCAGAAACAGTGGGATAGTGTTATTTTCGTGTGGGTTTATTGTATAAAAAACACTAAAATAGATTTTCTTTGCATAAAATGCCAGGATTCTTATATTTCATTAACTCAAGATGCGGTTTAATCCCAACATCAGACAAAGTTGAGTATTTTAACAAATGGAGCTGGTAAAGAAATAATTCTCCTTGTCTCCAAAACCTAACCAATTCCACTCTGCACAATCACCTAGAGCTTGTCTGAGATTTTGGGGAAGATTACTGAAATGGGACAATAGTACTAATGAAGAACTTCGGAAGGACCTGGTCAACCTAAGCAAATGGGCAGCTTGATGGCAGGTGACGTTCACTGTCGACAAATGCAAGTGTAACCCTTACACAATGTAGCTTTCTGTCCACCTCTAGGGCCGCGTCCACACAAGTGTGGACGTTTGGTTCCCTGGGGACAAATAGCAGCAGGACACCTTATACCGCTGCTACTTGTCCCCAGGGAACACTTGTGCCAAACACCTAGCACGTGGCAAGTTACCCTGGATGGGGTAGGTAAGGCTGGGTTGGAGCCTGGCTGGCAGCTGAAATATGGCTCTGGTTTTGAGCAGCTCACGCTGTCCCCCTGTGTGCCTCTCTGCTTTTTTTTTTTGTGCAGGTTGCTGCAAGGGAGCAGCTGCAAGGGAGCAGCAACCCCATCATGTTGCTCCCTTGCAGTGCAGAGAACAGCTGAATGTGCAGTGTGTGGTGCTGCAGATGTGTCTGCGGCACCACATACCGCACAGCTGTGCTCATCTGGATGCAGCCTAGGAGTCTATATATAAAGAAGTTTCTGAGTGAGCTATTTCTTTTGAGACAAGATACCTTGTGGTACAGCTTGGCTAGAAGAGGCTTGTTCTTGCAGACCCTGAGAGTTTCAGCTCAATCCATGCTGCCAGCACCTTGGTGCAGGGGGCTGGGTTACAATGGATTTGCATATGAGAAGGAATGTTTGTGAAGTGACATAACAGGATACTAAATTAATGAACCACCCAGGAAAGGGGCCTGGGTACTGTATCATTGTATCCAACTCAATAGACTAGACCCAATGTCTAGAAATGCAGGAGCAGCCATAAAGAGTTAAACTGCTTAAAATGGATAGAAGGACTCCTTTCTTCTTCTTCCATCAGAAAGGTTTTATTGGGTGGGGGGTGAGTAGTTATGGGGTCTCTGATGGAGCTGAAAAAGGTAAGGGCAAAGAGACACTACTTTTCCTGGGAAGTGCTCTCTTTGTTGTTATACTTGCTACTTTAATGGTTGCTATTTTATTTATGATGCTTCTTAGCCATATCATGATGTGAAGAGCTTGGACACTGCATAATACATTCAAGAAAAGCATCTATCTTATCCCTCTATAAAGACATCTGTTATTTTAAGGGGTCCATCATCATACTGCCCAACTATGAAAACTCAGTGTGAAAAAAGTGAAATATCATCATCTAAACTAACACAGAAAGAAAGGAATTGCAAAAGGAGAAAAGATGCAATGAAAGGAGCTTATATACAGGTTGTGTGTTACAGTTGCAAAGGTGTTAAAATGTTCCTTCCTTCAGTTGCAGTTTTGCTAGACTACTGTGCTTAATAACCTTAGAGTTTAAATGGTCCCAATTAGGCTTTGAAGTTAACACCTTGTTGAGGCAAATCAGAGAGCAGTTCACACCTCTCTTGCATGCTGTTGTTCTCAGGTGACAGTTTTTGCTTTTTGGTGTGCAAGGGTGTCTTGAGAACAACGGTTCTAACAAAAATTAATAAAATATTCTAACTGCAATTACATCTTTTTTTTTTAATATTATCACTCGTGTCCAAAATAGGAAGGAGGAAAATAGCACCCAGTTCATACTGTTTAGACTAATCTTTACATACATATGGAATGACTAGGGTACAGCTCTAAAGAGGTAAAGCCTAAATCATACAATGGGATCTGTTGCATGGATAGATCCCTTTACATGTTTGTGGGGCTCCATGTCGGTTCACCTATAAAATCCTTATTGGTTTGGGATCACTGTTAAAGGAACTGCACCATGTGAGTGACAAACGGAGAGCATATAGAAAGGAGCTCTGGGCTAGCAGTGGTAAGAAAGAAACTACATTGAATAGGTTTATGAACAAGCTTGAGTTGCATTTGGTCGTTTTGTCATTGTAAGGACTTAAAAAAAGATAAATTATTAAAGTAATTAATCCATGCTGAACACCATCACAACCATTAGCAGTAATGCATCTACCTTAGTCATTTTAGCAGAAATGCATGCTAAGGATAGGATAGTGGCCTTAATGATGAGGTTGTGGAGCTTGTTCCATACATAAGAAGAAGCAGAGAAGACAGCATGATGGTGAACTAAACCAAGGGTTTGATCCAGCTGCTGTTGATTTTAACAGCTTGATTTAGCATAACTGCTATTAAAATAATGTGGGTCCTCTTTAATGAGGTTGTTCTATAGATAGTGCATGTTGTCCCTAAAAAGTCTCTAAATCCATAGGAGATGGGTTCTCACCAGTAGGTTGCAAACCAGTTGTAGGGGAACACAACTCCTTTTTCTTTACTTATCACAACATGGGGGGTGGGTCTTCACATTTTTTCTGTGTTGTAAGTTGAGATCACAATATAGAAAAAAAGGCTACAGAAAATGTTAGGGGATCTTCTTCCCCAATTCATGGGTCTATGAGTGTCTTTTAAAATGATGTTCCTGTATTTTCTTCAGGTCTTGCTCATAGTATATAATTTGTGACAGCCTAACCTAAGGGGCCAAGGTGACATGGGTATGACTGCGCACAGTTGACAGGCCAGAGGTTGCAAGTTCAAGGCCACAGCAGAAGTATTCACAGCACGGCCTGTCAGATTCCAATGAATCTCCAAATTCTGTTAAATACCTTATCACAAGGACATAGGAAAGGAAGGAAAACCCAGAATTTAAGTGGGCTGTGTAGCCTTAATTCACTGCCCTAGCCCTGTATGTATGCTCTATGTTTCAATCTTTCATTACATTATCAAATACCATCTTTCCCACAGGCCCCGTCTCATTCAGTGCCCAGGATGGACTTAAACAGCCATTCCAGATTTTGCTTTCTCATTGTTCAGCATGTGGCCCATACCTTCTCCATTGCACACTATTTGGACCCAGCTCTAAAGAAATAATTATTCATTTCCTTATGGGTTCTCTTACAGCACTCACCTTTACAGTACCTGAGTGCTTCACAAATATGGACGATTGTCATGGAGCTACTATGAGACAAGGAGTGTTACAGTGTTCACGTTACAGGCAGAAAACTGACGTGCTGGAAGATTAAGGTCAGAAGTACTGACTAATTGTGTGTGCCCGGTATGAACGCCCAACATGTGACATCCTGGATCGTAGAGCACTTAGCAACATATAGCACTTGGTATGTTCCAAGCCTGGCTCCCACTGACTTCAGCTGCATCTATTAGCACTTGGCCCTTCTATAAATCAGACTGCTGTCAGGCATCAGAAAATGAGGGACACAATTAGTGACCATCTGTAAAAAATTTAATGTGATGTATCCTATCACAGAAGCTGTGATAGGATCCAGTTCTCTAGGGAGGCATTCTGCTGTCTTGACTAGGAGACATCTCATCTCTTCCTTTATTGCCTGCTTATTCATTATATGCCTTCCACCCTCTGTAGCAGATGAGGCAGGAGTGTCTCTATTACACCGCCTTAATTCAACCCCAGACCAGGTTGGTTTGTGCACTGACTAGAGCAGGGGTCTCGTGGAAGAAAGTGTGTCATCCTGTAATTAGACCCAAGCCATAATGCACTTGCACAGGCAAACACAATTTTGGTATTTCCTAACTTCTGAGTGCTTGATGTTGTAACCTGGAGGCTATTTTTTTCATGCAGGCTTTGTTTGCAGTTTATCTTTAAAATAACAAGCAGAAACGCCACTACATTGATACCCAGGTGGAAGGGGTGGAACGTGTAACATTCAGATCTTCTTGGCGAGCATCATTAGCCCAGTCGCAGTGTGGTGTAAATGGAGCTCTACGGGGCACGTTGACATGAGACGTTGACTAATTAAACTGCACAGTAAACATCTCAGGGTCTACCCCTCTTAGGGTGCACATAGCTAATAAACTTCACAGCAGGGTGGTCTTGTAAAATAATGGTAGTACCCTGCTGTGGGGTTTTTTGTGCACAGCAGCACACATGTAGACACCGGCCCGGCTGGCTGGCGCACAGGGGGTGTCACCACGGGGCTAGCCACCCAGTGAGAAACTTGCTTCCCAGGTAGCTGGTCCCCCCATCTCCATGTGCTGCTAAGTGGCTGGCTGGGGCCCAGGGTTTCTCAGTGCAGAGCTGCTAGCCCCGTGTTGAGGCACCCTGTGCCCCAGCACATGGAGACCCGAGGGAGCAGCTGCCCAGGGCACAGGGTGCCTCACTGCAGGGGCTGCCTGCCAGCTAGCCCTGTGCTGAAACAGCCTGTGCCCCAGCATCTACACATGCGCATTAATTGCACGTGTAGATACGGCCACTAGTCCTGACACCTGGGCTAGCTCATCCAGAACTAGGTGAGGTATCTCTACAAGTCAGTACATTGTGCAGAGACACATGCTTGATCAACTGCCCACCAGCAGTACGTTGTTCTTTAGATAGACCAGCACTAGAGGAAGTTATTTCTTGGCAGAAGAGGGGAAACTCAGGTTCTGTTCCAGGCCCTGGATGGGAGGGTACTGTGCTTATATTTGGATGGACTTCATGGGGACTACGAAAGGCCCATCCCTGGCCCAAAGGTCATCTCAGGCTAAACTTCAAGTCCTTTTTCCACAGCATGGATTCTTGAGATATTTAAATTCTGGTGAGCTCTTCTTTGACAAGGAACGATACAATGACCCTAGTTCTGTCTCAGAAGGAACAGAAGTGTTTTACCTGATGTTAAAAACACAAAATGAAATCCTGCTTTCAGCAGACGACTGGCATGAAAAAGTTCTGCCAACATGGTTAACGTGCAACAGAGCTGTAGATAAGAGGTGGGACTATTGACCTGATAAATGATAAGCCAAGATGCGCATGTGTATTAGCAAAGAAAAAGCCCTAACAAGTCAATTGCTCCCACCTCCTGACCTGTTCAACGCTGAGTGACTACTGAATACAGAGCACACTATCAAATATTTATTGCAATATTTAAAAAAAGTGAAGGGCTTGACACCGAAGGTGTAAAAGCAGAGGGGGAACATTTAGGTGAAATAGCAGTATTTAATTAAAATAGCCACAACTGATGCTTATAGACAGTGCCAAGCTGTGTTTCCTTGGGTCAGTCCATTCACTAGTTTCCTAATAAAAAACAGAAAATACAAACACCATTGTTTTCTCATACATTTTTTATGAGTATGTACTGCACCCAAGTGTTAGAAGCCCCTTCTACAGCAGACATAATGCCGTGAGCTTGGGGAATATTTTCTCCCAGTAATGTGCCTATAACATAAAATGACTACGCAAAGTCCAGCAAATTGCAATGTTTGTTAGTTATAAAAGTATCCCATAATCCTTTTCAAGTTCACATCATTTTGTTGTACCCAGAAGGAGTTAATGTATTCTCAGTACACTGCAGTCTATAGTAATTGAAAGTGATTGGCTAGAGTGCTGTAAACATGGCAGAAATTTGTTACATTATTTTCTATAAACCACAAGCAGCACTAATTAATTGAAAAACAAACGTCAGTTGGCATTAGCTAGCATCCATAAACTGAAAAAGAGAAATAAGTGTGTCACGTGCTGTGTTATAAATGATAAAGCAGCAGAGCTACAACAGGTGAAACATTTTTTTTAGAAGCAAAACCATCCTAAAATGTTATTGGCAAACTCCCAAGTCTAGGGTTTTTAATGAGGCATTTGCATCAAAATAAGTAAAACCACATGGAATCTTAATTGTTCTCATTTTAAATATTAAACACACAAGAGCAGTATTCTCTGCAGGAAAGAAAGTGTGGGCTAATGTGAATATGGTGCTTTAGCATAGAGAAAGGCAAGTTTACATTACTTCATTTCGGCACTAACTTTATCTCATGGAGGATTTGAACACAAAACTTAAGTTTGCACAGAACCTGCCTAGGAACTGGAAATACAGTTCACCTCTTGCTCTCTGAGATGTAAAAGCTTTATTTAAAGAGGTAAATTGCAGTTTGTGTAGCAGGCCCAGGCCTCGGGGGCAGTTGTGATGCCCTTTGGTGGCCACGTGGCTCCCTGGGGTACCCTCTGTCTTTCTCTTGATGGAATTATTTTCCCTTGTATAAGGGAGGCTGCCCAGGGTCCCCGAGTGAGCCTGGGCCTGCTTTGGGCCAGTATGTCTTTCCTGTACCTAGCTGACCCACAATCCTGCTTTTCAGTCCTTAAGTGGGGCCCCATCACTGCAGCAGGGTACCAGTTGCCTTAAGGGCTGTTTGTGGCCTCCTTCCACCCCTATAGCCCTGCCCATACCTCACAGATGTCACTCTTGCCACTTACTCCCTTGCATAGGTTCAGCCTTCTTACCTCTAGCCAACAGGTTATTCTGGCTGTAGATCAGGTTGCCCAGGCCCCCTGGCTCAGGCCTGGCCATTCGAGTCTCAGCAACTTGATGGCCCCTGACACTCCTGTTGCCCCCTTTGGGCTCAGGCCCTGGCCTTAGCCTACTGCGCCTTGTGCCCCTGCTCCTGGCTGGGCTCAATAGCATTCTCTTTAAGCACCTCTGTTGTCTCCTTTCTTCCCCTATCAGCCACATCCAGTCCACAGGTATAGTCTGGAGCAAAAATCCAAGCAACCACTTCAAGTTCAAGCACTTTCCCTCTGGGTCATTATACTATGCCAAGCCCCCTCCCTGTTCTCTGGCTGTCTCAGCCTCATGGCTTCCAGCTGTCACTCCCCACCAGCCTGAACAGGCAGGAACTCCTCTCCTAGCCAAGTTCAGGGCTGCACCACCCCTCTGCTTGGGGCCCAGGCTTATATCACCTGGCTCCTAACCAGCCACAGGTGTATCCCCTCGGCCTCCGGGGCAGCTTACTGCCGGTGCCCTTATTGCCTAACTAAGGCTTTGCCCTAGTCTCCTACTTCTAGGCAGCTCACCCTGCAATAGGCACTTGCAACCTGTGTCCCTGGCTGCCCATCCCCCTCCCCTGCTCCCCTGAAGCATAATGTGCAGTCTTCTTCCACCTGTGGACATCTCTGCTGCTACTTCTCCCTTAATGTAACAGGAGCCCCTGGCTCCCTGTTACACTTTTCTTTTTCTTTTGTATTGTCAAACTCCATACAATGGTGTTATCATAGAGGAAGAAAAAGAGCAGTAGGAGTACCTGTTTCCTTTTCTGGCTGTACAGAGGTAAGAGATGAAATGCAACTTTTTCTAAAGAGGTGCAGCTGAGCCAATGTTTGCAGCCATGAAACAGGCTGCAGCTTGCCTGCTGCACTTGCTCAAAGTAACACTTGCAGAGATCAAGAGGCTGCAACATAAAGTGCTTTTCCCACTGCTTTACCAGAAAAAAAATCTATGTGAATCTTCGGTCATGGAAGGGATCATAAATGCTTTACTGTATCTTCCTTGCTACTTGCGTGCACAGCACTTCACAGTGCAAGCACAAATACAACTAGATTCAACACCCAGAAGAGCTGACTATCTAGTTTTCTAATGCAGCAAAGAACTCCAGATCCCACTTTACCTATTAGGGGCCTAAGTGGGATTGGGTGACCCTGTTCCACCCTGTTTGAGTCCCTGAAAAATTACACACCTACTTTTGTAACATACCATCATCTTCCCCTTAAGACTAAGGTTATGGACACAAGTAACACTTAGCCTGGTTTACATGTAGTTTAACTCTGACATGGACAGACATACAAACCTGTTAAACTGTTTTAAAACCACCTAGAATGGTTCAAAAGTGTACCTAATCCAGCACTCTTTTGATCTAGTGCACAGTGCATCGGTTCAGTGTTACTTGTGGACACCAAGTGTTCTGCAAGATGGGTCAGGTCGATCTCCCAGGTGTCCCACCCTGCATCACTCCCCATGCCCTTGCCCAGTCCCCTGCTGCAATTGGCCACTCTGGTATGCAGCCACAACTGTGCTGCCCACCTATTTTCCCTTTTGTGGCATTTGTTATCAATGAGTTCCCTTGCACAGCTTCTTCAATAAAAGCTGTCTTTCTAACACCTGTGTCTTCACTCTCTACTCAACTGTGGGCCCTTGTTGTGCCCTCCCCACAGCCCCTGGGAACCCAGAAGTGTGGGTGCAAACACCCCCTCTGCCCTTGGGCGCTCTAAGACAGGCAAGTGCAATGCAGAATTCAATCAAGTGCAGGCTGCTTGACTTTATTGAACCCAATTTTAGGAGAGAAAAGGAGAAAGGAGAAAAGTGAAAACACTCCCAGCCGCAGGTCATCCACATCCCGGGCCTCCCCCCCACCCCACTCACCCACTGTGAGGCAGGCTGGGCTGGGTGCTCACTCCTGTCTCTTGATGTCATGGTCACAGCAGGTGGGCACTTAGAAGGTTACTGTTCTACCTAAAATGCTAGAGGATTGTATGTGTGGACACGTCCGACCCACAACAATCGTGAATTGGTTCCTAAATAGTGAGATTTGGGAACAGTTCAGTTGTTACATGTGTCCATGCCCCAGGGCACACAAATGTACTGGGAGGCAGACCCATCTACTTTTTTCCCATAACGTGATTGGGTGGAGCACTGAGGCACCCATTCGGTGGGATAGGATCTGGCTCTAAGCATGTGTCTACATTTACACAACTTAAATAGTTGCAGGATTGGGGCCTGAGTTCAAACTAGAGGATGGGAGTTGGTAGCAATGGGGGGAAGGAGAAAGGTTAGGACAAAAGGAGACTGCAGTTTCATGGCCAGATGGAGTCTGAGAACTATTCTTAGAGCTAGAGGTTCAAGATACAGTTGGAAAAGCAAGACTGAGAAGGATGGGGCATGAGGCAGAGGGTGCAAATTTATTTTCCAGCGAATAACGCCGGTAGTCCAACACTTCGGGTCGGCCCTCCAATGAGATACAGAAATACTACAAATACAAACTGTAGTTTCAAGCAGCTAAATCCAAAAGCTGAGAAGGATGTCCAAAATATTTAGCTAGAGGGAGATTTGGAAAATTGGGAAAGTGTCACAGGTTAGGTTTAAATGGTCTGTTGAGCAAGCCTGACATACTACCGAGAAATAAGCTCCACCCACATGTGACTAAACTTACAAAATTAGGTCCAAGAGCAAGCCTGAGTGGCTTAAGATGGCTTAGACCCACATTGGGCCATCTGTTGTGCCGCAGATGCGAGCCTGGGCCTGTACTGAATGGGCGTGAGTGGGCAGGCTTGTTTCTTGGCAGCACTCCTAGCTTTGCTTAGGAGGTGGTTTATACATGTGCTAAACTGGAAGTAGGAACAGGAAAGACAAACCCTTGACCAAGAGTAGGAAAGGTTTCATTGCTTTGGCATTTGGTAAAGCGGCCTATATTTTGCAATCAACAGTGTAAAAAAATAGACTTTTCAAAAAGTCAAAATATCTCAATTGTGCTCTTTTAAAAAAATATTGTATTTATCATAAAGGAAAAAGCAATACAAAGTGGGCCCTCATATAAATAGCCTTATACATACACCGTCTATTTTCATATTTAAAGGTCTTTTTTGAATCATGTCAGGGGAAAGTAGGCAGAGTGGAGTTACATTTGCCTACATTCAGTGTAAGCGCTAGCAGATTGAGGCTCGGTATCTGGAGCAGCCGAGGAAATTATACAATGTCCTTATATTTCCAGATACGTATCAGGCTTTTTCACAATATCAGAGATAATGTTCCAGAATAACAGCTTTGTTTCTGGGTGGTATGGCCTCTGGCTGTTGTTTGCAGTTGGGAATCAAAGACTTTTCAGCAAGTGGTAGAGTGTTTGCTCTAAAGGTACAAGTTATATTACATTCCATAGTGTTATGGTTTAGGCGGTTGATAATGGATACAAAGCTGTTCACTTCTAGGTCACTGATTCAACTCCAGATAAGGATTGTATTTCAGGAAAGGTTGCATTAGAATCCCTCGATCTCAGTCGTATACTATGATTTTGATTCCTTGTTGGATGAAGCCCAAATACTTTACCCTAAACTTGATCTGGATCTGAACACTGTTCCTCAGCACATTTCTGTTTATCACCTGACATCATTTTAGTGGTTTATGTTAAATAAATCGATGTCCTGGTCCAGTTTCTGCTGGTTGCTGTCCATATCACAAGAGCCACCATGCCTGTTGGCAGTCTCCGCAAGATCCTTTTATTCTGGAGTTGTCTATAACACTTACCATTATTGTCTCTAACCACCAAGATTAAGTATAAAATAGTCAGAGAAACCAGGCCACCCTCTCTGTACATGGGAATGTCTGCAGGTCATATTTAAAATGCACTGCTACCCCCTGGACAATAGTTTCTATCGCAGATAAAGCAGAAAACTTCAGTCTTTAATATAGTGAGTCTGACACCTGGGGGTTGAGGACTGGGGGGCTGAGTTCCCTTTGAAGAAAGCAGTTGTGGGACAAGAGATGGGTAAGCCGAGGTTTCATGATCACTTCCCCTGGAATTTACATCTGGATTCCTTTTGCATAAATATGTAATGTAAAAAGACAGAGTGTGGAGTCGAGAGGAGAGGTGGTTTGCTGCCTTGTACTTTTTCATTAAACTTCTTTTTATCCCTTCTCCCTCTCCATTTTCTGCGCATTGTTTTCCTCTCACTCTGCTTCATCTTGCACCACACCTTATTCTGCTGCTTTCCCCCCACAAGTCTCCCAAGCAACTAACTAACCAACCAACCAACCAACCAACTAACCTGTAAGTTCCAGTGCTGCTTTCAGAGGAGGCTTGATTGGACTTGAACGTCAGAGAAAACAAGCTCAGCCATTTCTACATTCACTTCAGAGTCAAACTTGCTGTAGAGTGTTATCACCAGGAGGTTTGCCATAGCTACGTGTTGTGTCAGTCCATTTATAACCGTCTTGAAGAAATACCAACGGCAGGCAATTTCTTTCAGTAACAGAAAGTGTTGGGGTAGTGAGTTTCCATTCACCGTGCTAAAAATGAAAGCTTTCGTACTTCCTAGCAGTTTGGTAGCTGGCCCTGTTTTGAAACTCATGCAGTCAATAGCCTTTACCAGAAATAGCAATCTAGTCTAGTGAACCATGGACCTGAAATAAAATGAATGATAAGAGAAGTGGGGCCTCGTCATCCCTGGTGCAACTTCATTAACATCTCTGGTGCAACTAATGGGGTGTTGCCAACTTCCATAATTTAATCATCCTTTGGATGAGGATTTCTTTGTTTCCCAAAGCCCCGGTTCCTGAATGCAGGCAATCAAGTAAGAATCTCAGCTTTCCTGTAAAAGCAAACTAACACTGCTAGTCCTCAGAGTTGTGGAGAAGAGCCCACAGCATGGCCCATCTTCACCCTCAAGGCTCAGGCAGATAAAATATCATTCCATTTTTTTTCCCAATCCTATGATTTTTTTTTAAAGCAAATCTCATGAATTTTGCTTTGAACGCTTTGGGTTGGCAATACTGCAACCTCCATTGACAGCAGTGGGGTCACACCAGGGATGACCTCAGCCCAGCGTTTATACGAGACAGGTATATGATTCTGTTTCTTGCAATGTATGATTTGATATGATTTGATGTTCTTTTCTGGGACCAAAAGAAGTCGGGGTTTTCTTTAAAAAAAAAAATATCATCACTTTATTAAAACAAACTGATATTTACAGAATTTTTCCCCCATCTTTTGTTATAATTTTTAGGTGCTTCAGAGCTGGGCCCATTTTCAGATCCCAGGCAGTTCACAAGCATTTCATCCCTCACTGAGAGCCGGTTCTCCAACCCACGAATGCACTATCCAGCTACCTTTACCTATACACCGCCAGTCACCTCAGGCATGTCACTGGGTATGTCAGCAACCACTCACTACCATACCTACTTGCCACCACCCTACCCAGGCTCTTCCCAAAACCAAAGTGGACCATTCCAGACCAGCAGCACTCCATATCTCTACTATGGCACTTCATCAGGATCATACCAGTTCCCCATGGTGCCGGGGGGAGACCGCTCCCCTTCCAGAATGCTTCCTCCCTGCACCACCACATCGAACGGCAGCACACTATTAAATCCTAACTTGCCGAACCAGAATGACGGTGTGGAGGCAGATGGAAGCCACAGCAGCTCCCCAACTGTTTTGAATTCTAGTGGCAGAATGGATGAGTCCGTTTGGAGGCCATATTGAAATTTCCTCTACGTGGCCCAATCTCCGTGAGCCAAAAAAAACAAACAAATGGTTGACTTACTACAAAGTGCCTGTTTTTTTAAAAAAAAAAAAATAGATTTTACTGATATGTGCAACTGTTTAGTTGGGATGATAATGGCCATAAATAACAAGTGACCAACCTACCACCATCCATGGTTCAGATTATATGGATCAAAGCACATATTTTTCTTGGAAACATTTTACCTTCTTTGATATTTAAAATGTGCTTTTTACACACAATAATAACCCCATTATTTTTGTTTTGTTTTGTTTTTTAGACTGTTGTCATAAATAATGAGTTCTTTTGCTAATAAGGAGAAAATGGACTCCCCAGTTATCAGGAGAAATATGGTGATGCAAGGCAAAGGCTGCATTCCATTTTATTTTTTAAAAACCTTGAACTCTAGATGATACAGTTGCAATCATACAATGTATGGGACCCTGTTCACACATGTAGTGAGTGCAATTCAACTGGCTTGTATTGGTGCACATAAAAGGGAAAGCATAGATCAAGTTGTTTCCAATCTGGTGTAGTACATTCAGCTCATACCCCCTGTCCCAAAATTGAGTCCAAGCCTTGCTGCAGATAAAAGTTTGAACTTTTTCCATTCATTGCTTTTTTTGTACTTAAAGAAATGAGTCTTGAAGTTTACCCACCTGACTAGACAACCATGGGGTTTCTTTTTTGCTTTTGTATAATTATTTTTGCCTTTGTCCATGAACCAAAAAACCCTCTAAAAGAAAAACAAAATATTATTACTGAAGCAAAAAATGAAAGTGGCAATATGTTACTAGAGCCAAAATGGTATAGATAGTATTGTGTTTGGCTACTTTTTTTTAAATTAAATTATAAATGTGTAAAAATTGAGGTTATTTGCTAACATGGATCATCATATAACTTTAAAGGAATATTTATAATTATTTAATGATGTTTGGACCCTTGAAATGTTTCTTAATGTAATATGTTGACTTCGGTCTCTAAAAGTGGGGGTAGGGGGGTGTTAATTATTACATTTCTTCAATGGTGTAAACCTCAAAACCATACCTGAAAAGCAGTTCCAGTGTGAACTAGTTTACAATGTGATCTTTTTTTTTAAAAAAGCAACCCAAATGCATCCATATCAAATGATTTTGGATGTATGATCTTTTTATAACTTATGAAGGAAATAGTGTATTTAAAATGTTATTTGATATCTGGTTGCCTTCAACACAATCTTGCCTTTTAATCAGCAATTACTGAGATGGTTGAAAAACGAAGAGAGGAAATCAGTGTTTCTCCCCTCAGATTTCCCCTGTCTGCTCCAATTTTTTTCAGAAGAATTTGAAAAATTTCCAATGAAAAAGCATCTCGTGATTTTGAATTTTGATAGAACGTTGGGATTTTCGACACCATGCCAACACGTTGACATTTGGCAGTTTCAGACTGTAAAACTGGCTGGCTGTATAATTGCTCAGAAGTGTAAGTCAGGTAGAAATTGGGAAATTGTCATCACCGTTGTTCACTGACGTCTCAACCAGCTCTATGTAACAATTGGGGGTAAGAATCTAGACCAAAACGCTTTAGCTTTTTAAAGTGACACAATTCATTAAAATCGAATGCTAGAGGGGTGAGGACCTTTTGGTTTTGTTTTGTTTTCTTTTAAAGAGATATGGCGGTTGTCATATTCAAGAAACAAGCACAAGGGAACCACTGCACCGCAGACCAGTGCTCTGCAGGTTCAGTGTTCAGCAATACGCAGATCTTCAAACTTTACGCTGAAGATGACAGTCACCTTAAAGCCACACACAGGGCTCCTAACCATGGTACAGGGATATGAAATTGCACCCATGACCTTTCAGCAATCTGTCTGCTACTGACCTATAAAGCTGAGGTACCCACATTTTGCCAAGCCCGAGGCCTGTAGGTACGGCCTGATCCAGAGTCAGCTCAAGGGAGCGGGAATCTTTCTGCTGATTTCACTTGGCTTTTGGATTAGGCTCCTAATGCACACATTTAACCCTGGATCCACAGTCCATTCAGTGTCAGGGTAAGACTTAAGCAGGTGCTTAATTTTTAGCCCGAACTTAATCTCATTCACCTTCAGCTGCACTTGAGCACGTGCTAAAGTGTTTGCTGAATTGGGGATATCGTATGGAGGAGAGTGCAGCTACCCTGACCCTCAGTAAGAGGTATGGCCTGTGTAGGCTCTCAGCTCCCATCATCCAGTGCTCTCATGGTCCAACCAGCTTAAATTGCATGTAATAACCAGTATTCTCCTTGGGCTGCTACTCCGTCTCGATAATGAGGAGAGTCACAGGCTGTACTTCGGCTACCTTCACAATAAACAACCAGCAAATGAAGTCACACCGTCTAATGACTTCATCGGACAATGTCCACATTATCATAATCAGTTCGTAGCTAAGACAGTCGTCTTACAAGACTGAACATTATCACGGTACATTCCTCCCAATTTGGTACGGTTACGTGCTCTTTCAAAAAAAAATCTTTGCCTTCTAAAGGTTGTATACCAAGTATGCTTAAATGAATAAGACACTTTTCTAATACGTAGCGTTCCTTCAAAGATGGAAGCTGTAATTGATTCTATTTATTGTTTGTTCGTGGTGGCTTGAAGCGTACCACTGTCCATTTATTTGTAACTGTAAAATACATTTGTTACTTTCAGCAGCACTTAAAAAGCCAGTGTCTGGTTACACATTTCAGTTTTGTTTTTTGTTTAGTAAGCAAGAGAAAAAAAAAATGTACTGCCAGTGCAAGCTGTTTCCTATTTAATAAAAGGTACTATATTTGTACATTATTTGTTATTGCTGAGAAGGGCTTTTTAAGATTTACTGTGTGCATATTAAGTAATTTTTAGGGATGCTTTTGTGTTCAAATGTTGTTAGAGTGGCTGCAGGCAGCAACCCAGATTTTTTTTTTTTTAAAGACTTTTTTGTAAGACTCAAGCACTTCATTTCATTTCTGGATCAATCCAGCCTAGACCAGATTCTTGTTTTGCGCAGCACCCAACAGAGCTCTTTTGTGTGTCCCCGTGTTTCTTTAAACTGGACCATTAGGGACAGCCTTTCAAAACGTTTACATACCTGGCTGTGCGATGCAAAACGCACACTTAAATTTGTGCGTTTGGCTACCACGATCAAGCAGACAGATGTCTTTACTCTGCAGGCAGGTGATGTGGAGCCTTTCCAAAGCACCTCAGCATTCAAGTGCCCAAGTTCCATTGGCTTTCAGGGGAATTTGTGCTCTGAAATCCTTTTTGAAAAATCCCCCTCTATTTTTACTAGTGATTGTGGTCAATGCACAGGCAAATTGGTACACAACTGCCTGGCGAAGCTTTTTGAGAATGCTTCCAAATACACTGGGAGATGTTCTTGATTCCGAATTTCGGGAAGAAAAAATGTGTTCTAGTTAATCTGACAGGATCATTTACATTAGGAGATGTGCATAACCTCTAAAGGAAAGAGGGTTCCCTTAGAGGTACTCTAGCCCTTTCCTTTGAGGAACAGCAGTTGGCACAGTTCATGGATTTAGAGATAAAAAAAAAAATGGCCTTTGTTAATCTCCAACTCTCTGATTGTACCAAAGATTTCTCTACAGGAGAACCGGTGTGATGTCCCACATCAAAATATAGGGTTATAGTTTTCTCTCGGTAGTAATGTGATTCGCTCTATGGATGTCCGTGAGGCTAGATGTCTGAATAGAGCAAGCTGGATTAGACCCAAATTTAATTCGAGTGACATTTCGACATTCTTTGAACAGACCAGCTGCTATGTACTCCTTAGTCTTGAACGTCCTGCCAGCAGTCCCCTGAGCAAGGATCTACCAGTCTCAACAGGTGCCATCTTGAGTGGCGAAACTTTTGCACTGTCACATTCATTGCTCCACCTTGATTACTGGAGCCTGCTGTTGAATCTGGGCGACATGCTAAGCCAGGATTCAGACAGACAAGCCATGAACAAAAGCAATAATTATAACCTGTACCAGCCATGAGTACAAATCAAAGAAGCCCAGTTCTCTGAACCCCTGAATTTCTTATTGTTTTTAAATATAATGCATTTCATGTTAACATTTTCTGAGAACTTTTTTAGATGTTTGTTTACTTCCATGTTTACAGATAACTCTTTGCTTTTTTAATGCAGTACTTTTAAGTATATCAGCCAAAAAACATACTTTTACAGTAACCTTTGTTTTAGGTAATATGAGTGACATTCCATTTTTTTTCTTAAATATGCTTTACCAGTCTTGAATTTCCGCTGGAACAAAATATTTGTAGCATTTTGTGTAAATACAAGCTTTAATTTTTTTTTATTTTTTTTTTAAATGCTGTTGCCCAAGATTTGCTTTTCATGCACATATTGTACAAACACATTCTGCTTTGTGCCACAGACAATGATTGTGGATGAGTTTACTTTAACTTCAAAGGGACTATTTGTATTGTATGTTGCAACTGTAAATTGAATTGTTTGGCATTTTCTCATGATTGTAATATTAAGTTGAATTTTGAATTTCATTTTCAATAAAATGGCTTTTTTTCGTAATGGTCTTCTCTGCTTCTTTATACTCTGCTGTCTCTTTTTAAGTACTCCCCTCATTCATGAGCAGCCAAGGGTGGGACTGAACAAATACGTAGTAGGACACTGTACCAACATACCACTGGCAGCCACATCATTTTCTGCAGAATTCAAGTTTTGATCTAAATATAAACTGTAACTTTCTATTCCTGGTGATTGCAAAGAAAACCTAAATTTGACCCAGAAGTCTTCTGTTTCCTTGAGTTGGCATGCAAATACTTGGGAGAGCATTGCTGGGGTGTGAACTGCTCCCTTCATCTCAATACAGCATTAACTCTGAGACTTAACGATCAATTTTAGCAAAAGCCTCCTATCCGAGAGGCACTCAGAGCTTAGTAGTGCTAGCTGGGTAGAGTTGTTCCTGGTTGGACTGACTGGGGTGCAGCTATCTCTGGTCTTCAGGCTTGTGAGGCCTCAAGGAACAGGTAGCACCAAGCTTCCAGGGATATATTGGTGTGGAGGAAAGCTCAGATTTGCCCTAATTCTTGTCGGGGCAATGTAAGATCAAGCTGGTGAGTAAACGGCTGAGTTGGCACAGGACTGTGTGGAGGATGAGAGGAAGGAGACAATCTCTGTTTTCATACTTGTGTGTAAGGTTATATGTGGGAAGAGCGCTCTTTCAGAATTTTCTAGCTTCAGGGCATTTATTGTAATTTTATTTCGGCCTTGTGAATAAATAATTGCTTAACTTCTACAGTGGCTCTTAGACACTGGACAGAAGCAATGTATCCACTTCCTGCAGCTGAAAGCATGGGGATAGGAGTGAGCAGCTGTTCGGTTTTCCTATGTGTCCTACTGCACTTTTACCAATGAAGGGGAGTAGTAGGGAAGTTGAGTTTGGATTTATAGCCCTGTACCCAGGACCTGGGGTACCAGAAATAGACCCAAGCTTGATGGCCTAGAGAAGAAAAGCTCTTCAGCTATAAGATTTTTTAAATCTATCTGTTAAGGTTATGAAGGTAACTTTCCAAACATTAACCAAAGCAGGTCTCTCTTATTGACTCCGGGAAGCAATAGCTCAGACAAGTATTAAACCGCTCCATTCCCTGCAAGAGATCTTTTATTCTAAAAGGTAAAGATGAAACCAAATATCAGCATTATTAACTATTTATTCACTGCCCGTTTTAACCTAGATATCCTGCTCCTCAGATTGTGGGTGAGCATTAGGATGGTGCTCAGACTGGGGTACCATCGTCTTGCCTAATGGTTGGGC
>NW_017729028.1:37860523-37863503 GCF_001723915.1 Gavialis gangeticus
GCTCCATTCCCTGCAAGAGATCTTTTATTCTAAAAGGTAAAGATGAAACCAAATATCAGCATTATTAACTATTTATTCACTGCCCGTTTTAACCTAGATATCCTGCTCCTCAGATTGTGGGTGAGCATTAGGATGGTGCTCAGACTGGGGTACCATCGTCTTGCCTAACGGTTGGGCTCCTGGCTTTAGGATGACTTAGTCAGGGAGGGAAAACTGTCTAGTAAGCGAGGCAAAATGTTTCGTTCTCTATGATTCACAGTTATTATGTCAGTCAGTCTGGTAGGTGCCTCTTACACTAAAAAAAATTAGTGCTGAGACCTGCTGCTTCCTAATGCTACATTGCCATTTGTTTTACTGAACTGGCACAGCCTCGGCCGATCCGAGCACCAGGGATGGATCTCATCACTGCTATAGAAGTGCCCAGTCAGTTCCAGTAACTGTACAATTAGCAGATGGCTGCACTCTGATTTGCTGCTGCACTGGGAACTCATCCACAGGCCCTCAGTAAATGTGTCTGCTCAGCTTCTTGTTTTGTTTAGTATCCAAAAGACGAAAAATGTAGAACAGTGCATTGAAATGAAGAGTAACAATAACTGGAAGGATTTTCAAAAGCCTAAATCTGCTCCCATTGAAGGCAGAGGGAATTTGCTATCTCCAAAATATATATTTTAGTCTATTATAAACTTCCGGTTAACTCCTTAATAACTGCATTGAGGAACACTGACCTTTAGCTTCATACTACATTTAGGCCACGGTATGACGATTACCTCCAATAGAAATCACCCCTGTATTTTGTCTTTTGAAACTACTTTGATTCTTATCTCACCTCTGTTCCATTTCAGTGGAAGGACTTGAGTGAAATTTCTCCTGGCTGACAGAGCAGAATAAGGCTCACTGGGTGTCTGCATGTGCATTTATGCTGGTTTAAATTTACTGCATAGTAAGTTACTGCGCAGTAAGCAGGAATAGGTTGGCATTTACATGTGCAGGTATTAAAGTGCATTAACACTATGTGTGGACTGACTTGGACTAAAGTTACTGTGTTACTGTGCAGTAAGGTGCAGTAAGGTGTTACTGTGCAGTAAGGTGCAGTAAGGTGTCTACATGTGCATTACTGTGCAGTAACTAATTGGCCATAAATTTGATATCTGCATGATGCAGGTATCAACTTTATGCTCAAGTTGGGGTTTACTGCATGGTACAGGTGTGCACATGTAGACACGCGCCTGTACTGTACAGTAGTTTGGGTTGCTGCTTAGTAAATGTGCACGTGTAGATGTACCCACTGAATATAAAATAGGAAAGGGATGGCGGGAAAGGCAGTATTTCAAGCTGATTTACCTGGTAGCAGCAATTCATTTTGAATCAAAAATGATTTCTTTCTTATTGGGGAATGAGAATGAAGGTGGGCCTTGTAAGTGGCAAAACAGGACACAGAGATTTGACTTAAGGACTAGAGAAAATGGAAACAGGAATTACCAGACCAGAGACCAGGGAGTCATCATGTCTGGTATCCTGTCTCTGACACCGGCCCATGCTAGATGCGTCAGAGAAAGATTGCAGAACCGAAGTAGGCAGGTATGGGAGGGGAAGGTCTTTCTGCCCCATATGAAGGTCTTTCCTCCCTTTCAGTTTCCAGCATTCCCGTGTTATAGAAGGGAGTGAGAAGCTCGAGATGGACCCTCTCTGTGCTATAAAACCAGCTCCTGAAGGAACGTAGTCTGTCTATGCTGCTCCTTGCCAACGCTACTATTGGCACCAAATTAAAATCAATCTACCCATTTACAAGAAAAAAAAAGAAAAGAATGAGAATCCTGTCTTGAACTCATTGATTGTACGGTTTGGTCAGGTTCTTCTTGGTGCTGAGCTCTAAACTAGGACACTACTAGGGAAATTAAATGCTCCTGGTTGAAATTCGCCCTGAGGAGCGTGCTAGCTGACAGCCAATGTGCCGTGAGCGATCAAACTGAAGTAATGCACAGGCCTTGGCAGGGATTCGCACTGGGGAGTAGGAACAGCACCCTGCGAGTCTAGTGACCAGTTGCACAGCTCAGACAGGATATACTGGCATTGTAGGCAGTGGTTTGACGGCAACCCAGAAGCTGAAATTTGTCAGCAAAATGCATGTTGGCCAGTTTCAAAGAGCAAACCCGCTCATTAAAAACATGAGATCTGTTAACAAACAAATCGTGGCTAGCAGAAGGCGGCTATGGCCAGCAGATGAAGCATTGTGAAGGAACCGTTTTATTAGCTCTGTTCAGCCCGTAGCATGATGGGATCTGACGGTAAAAAGTTATGTTAAACAAATATATAGAATGCAAAGGGCTTTGTCTGGCACACTGTCGCTATAACTCTTTCTCCATCTGAGTATTTCTATCACTCCTGTGATAGCAGCGGCTGGGAAGGACTTAGGTAGGCACAGGGGTTGCCCGTAACACCCTCATTTCTATTGAGCAGGGGCTGGCAACGTTTCCCATCGGGGGCTGCTTTAATGGGGCTGAGCGTGGGCTGCTTCCAACCTGGCCCATGCTGCCCCAGAGCTGGAGTCAGTCACTGCGCTCACCAGCCATGTGGGTAAAGGTCTCCGTTGCCAAAATGCTAGAGAAGCTCCCAGCTCTGCAGACTGGATAAAATGGCTCCACAGGCCGGATCTGACCCATAAGTTGCCAACCTCTGGTCTTGGCAGTGGATTATGCCCCCCCAAGTACCGGCATATTTGAGTGCCTTACAATCCGTTCAGCGCTTGGAGAAACAGGGAGTCATTCGCTCCATTAAAGCAGTGGAAATACAGCCTGCATTCTTGAAAGTAACTGGGGATTTTAGATGCCTCAAAAGTTCAGTGCTTCACTTGAAACACCTGAAAGGGTTTCTGAGAGGGGAAGGGGCTGAGCTCTTGCTGAGAATCAGCGCTTCAATTTGTGCATTTAAAAACCGGCACCAAAGAGCAGTGGTTATCTGAAAATTTAGGTCTTATGTCATT
>NW_017729028.1:37868503-37886491 GCF_001723915.1 Gavialis gangeticus
GAGAGGGGAAGGGGCTGAGCTCTTGCTGAGAATCAGCGCTTCAATTTGTGCATTTAAAAACCGGCACCAAAGAGCAGTGGTTATCTGAAAATTTAGGTCTTAAGTCATTTACCCCCAGACCAGCTGAGTCTGTGAGTTTGTCTATGCAAGACAGGACAGGGCAGGGCCTTGCTACGTGAGCTGGAAGTGGGTAACAGGGATAAAACAACCACGAAAAAGCAAGGTAACTTGGTTGTTACTTCAGGTTAGCCACTCCCATTCAACCCCAGCTCCCTTACAGGCTTGAATTAAAGCCGCTACCTAGAATTAAAAACCTGAGTGGCCTGGTCTTGACTGCTGCTTGAAGTCAAGTTAAGTGACTCAATCACCCTGAGTTGAGCACCCACATTTTTGTAGTCTGGACAAAGCCGGTGTTACTAACGACCCCCTGTACAATTTAACCATGCATTCTCCTTCCCCTGCTCATGCCATTTCATTGCTGTACTTCATCCCGTGAATCCTGACAGACTCAAAGCATTTGCTGGTTGTCACATACTATCCCAGGCTATTGCAATCCGGTCACTGGCCAGAAAAGGGGATACTGATCTTTTTTCAAAATGGAAACAATATCCTTTTAATTATATCTTGGGGAAATTGTAACATTGAAAGAAAGAAGGCTCGGTCTGGACATGGGAAGTTACAGCTTTGTCCATGATTTACTAGCTAGCCTTGGACTGCTCTCTACTACCTCTGTGCCTCTGCTTCCCCAAATGTAAGATCAAGATAGCACTTCTCCACTTTGCAGGGCTCCTCAGTGTTTATAGACAGCAACTTGGACATCTTATATCTTTACAATTTACCTTTCTCGACATATCTGAGGTTTGGGTCTGAGCCATTGGACAGTCTCTTTAAGCAGAGCAGTTCTAAACCACATGTTTAGAAAAACTGCCCCAGCTCCCAAATTGCTGAGCCGGTCAAAACAATGGAGAACTAAGGCCCAGTTCTGCCGCATTGACAGATTTACATGGGTGTAGCTGTGAGCTGGATTCAATTTGGTCTGCAATTATTAAGCTTCATTCGCAGCCTCTCCTGCAACAGAAAAATAGGATAAGCAAAATACTTTGTCAAAGCTGGTGGCTGACCCAACACTTGGAAAAACAACACTACAGCAGGGGGTAATACTGATGTTATGTAGCAAGATGTTGATGTTTCCAGGGTTAACTCACCTGGATTAGGATCTTAATTTACACCAGTGTAAATAAGCAGTAGCTCAACTGAAGTCTCTCTGGTTATTGTCTAGCACAGGGGTCTGCACCTTTTTAGGAGGAGCAGGCCAATTTCGCATGGCTTGCTGCAGAGGTGGGCTGTTTTTTCTGACCTGGGTGCTGCTGCCCTCCCCACGGCTGCCGCTGCCGATTCCTCCAGACACTGAATGACTGCTGATTTCCAATGCACGTGCAACCAGCTGCTGAATTGTTGCTAAGCTGACTTTGCAGGCCAGATGTGGCCTTCACACTGTAGGTTGGTGACCCCTGGTCTTGCACTTTACTATCCCATCATTTTTTACACATCATTTTAATAATTGGTTGCAGTAGACTCCCACTTCTCCAGGGGAGGTGCAGCTGAAGTCAATGGCCATGAGGGGCTGGGCTCATTGACACCTTTGAAAGTCTTGCCCTTCCTTTTTTATCCCTTCAGATTCTAGCCTCGGGGGAGGTTTCCGAAGAAAGCTGGGACCTCAGTGGTGATGCAGCCCACCCACCCTCCTCCCCACTTCTGTTTACTTCTGCATTTCCGCAGTTGCGATAAAGCAAGCCCCTTGTTCCCTGATAGCTTGATGCCATCCTGTTGCATCCAACTGCCATGAGATAAACTCTCTTGTGCAACTTCTCCCCAGAAAGGACAGTCTGGTTCTAGGAAATGAGGAACATAAAGGCAAATGAAGGCAATATCAGGAAATAGGAAAAGAAAGCAGTGAGGGGGAAAACCGGGAGAGAGATAGAGAGAATAATTCAGGCAGATCCCTGGAATCGTGAATGCAAATGCTCTTTGTCCTTTTCTTGCCAGTGGTGGTGTTCTCCTAACAGAGCAAGATGTTCTCGTTCTGCGTCTTTTTTTTTTTTTTTTTTAATAATAGCCAGACCAGATGCTCAAGTCTCTGCTGCAACATACTGTATAAGTGAGAAGGGGAACAGCTGATTCCTGTTAAGATGAACACCAGGAGAATAAGCCAAAAAGTATGAGAAATCTCCAGAGGTCTTTGCTTTGCAAACCCCTGTTTGGCAGGGAGATCACAGAATCAGGGCTGAAAATCTAGTTTGTACTTCTGCTTCCACCCTTGCTCAGACTGGTCACTGCATGTGTTACCCTGGCCTTCATGCCTTTCAGGACTTTCAAGTTGCATGTGGCTTGAATTTTCCCCCATCATTTAAAAAGTCTTAAAAATCCACAGCCCCTTGGCTTTTGTGGAGTTGTAGAAAGTACCAGTCAACAAGGACTTGACTTGACTTACTTCTTGCCATAGAAAATAGTAAAACTCTGAACTGGAGCCACTCATTTAAAATAGCACCTTTGTTCCATCCCTTTTACATTTTTTCCCCCCACCACTTTCCTTTCCTAATATATTATCGTTACCTGCTTTTCTTCAGCTGGAGGAGAATATTTCTAACTAAACAGAGGGAGCCAGAATGGTCTTTCTGTTAGGCACAGGCATGGAAGTTGAGAAAGATCCAGTTAGTTCCCATCTGTGACGTGGACTCTACATGGAGCCTTGTGACAGTCATTTAACCGGGCTGTCCCTCAGCTGTATGGCAATAGCTACCGGACGGGGAGGTGGGAAATGATAGCAAAATCATTCAGGCTTGCAATGTGCTTTCAGGCGCTTGGTGAGATGAGCAGGGTATTATTGTTTCACAGATAGGAAACCCTACCTTCTTGGACAGGGTTACATCAGCTCTTGTGTTTCTGTGATTTGACAGAGATCAGGGGAAAGACTCCGATATGTGTTACCATGCATCAATGTCACGTTTCTTCTTTTCCATTCGGTGACAGACACAGAAAACGGTTCTAGGAAGTGAACAGGGTTTGTGAAAGGAAAGATTGCATCAGGGTTTTAAACCTGGAAATACACAATTGCACAGGCAAAAGTATGTGTGCAGAACTTGTGCACCCGCTTATCAAGACGACCTATGCGGACATTTTTGCAAGGCTATAAAATGCTCTGAAGCGTTAGGCCAACATCTTTAAAAGAACATTACAAAAATCCGTCATTTGCATCAGTTTTCAATTATTAAGTCATTTCATTCGATTAGTTTAACAGGACACATTTACATTTTTTGTGCACTATATTTATTTATGAAAGATATTTTTACAGGATATCCAAGTTAAGCCTGGCACTTTGTTTACCATGGGCTCCTGCCCAGAAGCAGCTCACTGACTTATCCTGTGACAGAAAATATCAATGTAAAATAGGCTGACAAGCTGCCATGTTACCTGTTTATCATTTTTTCCAGTTTTAAAGACTTAAGTGCATGGCTCAAGTTGGCGCAGTTAAGTAGGGTATGTTTATGTTCCCTGTATCAGTATCGTGTGGCTGGGGATGGAGCCATACAGACTTCCATGAGAAGAGGCAGAATGGTCCATAGCCCAGAAAAAAGGGATTTCTGCAACAGTTGCATGCAGTACTATACCTGTAATTCAGGTCCTCAGTGGACCTCTGGGTGGAAAATCACAACCCTCTATCACCTGAGTGAACGGACATCAGCTCAGAGACAGTGGTTTGCTGATCCAGTCCTTTACAGCCCCGACCACTGGAGGGAGACAAAGACGTTCATCTCGGTGACGTGGACAGATATGAGCTGAGGCTGGTTGGGCCTTTATAGGCCCAGCCATTTCACTAGGTTCCCTACAAAGCATATTCAGCTGAACAAGCAGCTAAATCCAGCCCGACAATGCATCTGTATATGGTTAGATGCTCAATATTTCAGTCCTTTACCACACAAAAAATTCTGTTTGGGCTTTCCCTCTGTGAGCAATGGTGTTCAGGGTATCTAGAGACATTTTGGACCAGTAAGCCACTAATGCAATTGTCTTTGAACTTTGGAAAGTTGAGGTCCAGACCATGGTACCTCAGCTGGCTTCTTTCCTCTGGGGAAGTTCACACCGATGGAGATTCCTGCTAGCTTTAAGACTGACCCTAGCCCTTTCCATCTAGCACCTTTATCAGCAGAGCATCAAGCCACAGCAAGCACCCAATAGCAGAGGCGTTCTCCAGCCCCATGGAGAGTTTTCCTTCGGTTCTCAGGATTTCTGCAAGGCAGGAGGTACCCCTTTGCCTCCAAACCCTTCATCCTACCCAAGCTGGCATGTCCTCCAGAACTCACTGCAAGTCTAAAGCCGCTGTATTCCCTTAGCAACTTTAACTTTTCATGGCAGGGGAGGACTTAGGCCTGAGAATACATTTCAGCTGATGCATTTTTCAAGTACTTCATTTATAAAACATAGAAAAATGTGAAGTCTCATAAGAACTAAGTAGGCCATCCTGCTTTCACTCTTCTAAGGCAATACATCAAGCACAGGGGTTAAGGTCTACTTGGCATCTTACATGTCCCAAGTCCATCGTTACCAGAGTACAGTCTGCCATATCTCATTACCGACCCAATGTAATACCTCTAGCATTTTGAAAAACTTAGTCTTTGGGATGTTGGCATCAATATGTCAATGCCCATGGAGTGAAATAATGTAGTAAGAATGGAGCTCCTTAGCCAAGCTGTCAAAAATGGTCCTGAGAAAGGTGGGTGAATTCAGACCTCTTTGAGGTACCTCGTGATGCCGTTATCCCAAATCACTCATTACTTTAAAAAAATCCTGTTTTTTAATTTATTTCCTTCTCTGCAAGAGTGGCTTTTAACATACATAAAGGACATTAGCTAGAGAAGGGTGACAGGTGATGCACTCTACAGATAAATAAAATCTATTCCCAGCTGTGCTAATTTGCCAGTTTATAGCACTCCGTCTTGTCGTGGAAGTTACACTCAATGCAATGGAATTCAGCTTATGCTGGTAGAGAAATTAGCCCTGGCATGTGTTACCATGGGGTGTGGAGTGCACAGCTTGGAAATAGCACAATGGGAGTAGTTTTGATTTCTACTTGAGTGTGTTTTTCATTAATGAGCAAGACACCCTTCAGTTGCTTCATCCTTTGAAAATGTCAACCTCCAAGTCAAACAAAGAAAGGGAATATAGCAATTACTCAGCAACAGTAGCTGTTTCTTCTGGAGAAGGTGAGAATGACCGCAGACCTCACTTGGTAGCAATGCACTTTATAGACTAATTAAATCAGAGATGCATATGCTTTCATGAGCCGGAGCTCACTTTATCAGATGTATCAGAGACATTTTAAAAAAGGTACCGGGATGTACATAGGGATATCTTATTTCAACAAACTGTTTTATAGGAAATGATCATCAGAGATGCATCTGATATGTGAGTGCAGGCTCACTTGTATCTCTGATTTAGTCTATAAGGTGCCTCTCTGCCCTGCCTTCTGCCTACCTTCACATGAATATGGCTAACTGCGTCTCTCACTTTAATTACGAAACACAAGCTTTGTTTCTTTCGCATGGTGTTATGGCAATAGCTGCAAAGAAGACAAATAAAATGAAAAGAGGAAGAGGAAAGTTCACAAACACATGCACACACACGTGTGTGCGCGCGTGCATGCGCACACACACACACATACACAAAGAAAGGGGGAAGGAATAAAAATTCTGGCCACCTCCAATAGAGAACCTTGCATAGGAGATCACTTGATAAGACTTTTCTTGGAGCTGTTGTTTTTTGGGAGCCAAATAGTTCAGTGATGAGCAATTGCTTGGAAGCTAGATATATCATTAGATAGAGGTTTGGGGAGGGTTTTGCACTTCAAGTAAATCAAGGAATGACTTTTGGAGCATAATTACAGATGGAGTAAAAAATGTATAGGACAAGAAATGTGAACAGATCATGACTCTGCCAAAGCCAGAATCTGATCCAGCTCATGGACTGTGATTCCTATTTAATAATGCCCTTAAGTTTACACAACAGCTTTAGTTTTGGTTCCTTACACTTGGCAGCTCTTTTTTAAGGAATCAGTATTTATTAGTAAAATGTGTGATCATTTGGTAATGACAAGGGAAAGTTGAAGAAGTTGTGTTTCAGTTTTTCAGAAAGAGGCCAGCATATTCCCAGTAAGCACAGAACAATTTTTTCTTTATGTATGTCACCTGGGTAAAAGAGATCAATGCTGATTCTAGCTGGAAAGAAAAGGTGGCTTGATTGTTGGTAAAGGTACTTCTGATATAGGTTCAATGTTAATCCAGTCAAGTTTGACTTGTTTGGTTTCATATTGGCATTTTAAAAAAAAAGTTACTTCTCAGGATGCTCATAGTGACACCTTGGTTCAGCAAACCCTTTCATAGAAAATGAATGATTGAACCAAATGCAGTGGTTTTCCTTAACCAAGGAAAAAACAACTCACATGTAGTAAAAGAAGTCCTGATTTTTTCATCAAGATAAAACCAATGGGCCAGAACTTCATACTCCTCCAGCCCAACTACTTTCTGCCTCTGCAAAGACGACTCAGAGTGATTACTTGAACACCCACTTGAGGCTTTTCTCAGTTTGAGCAAATCCGCGAGTTGTGCTGAGTGTCTGGAGATTATGCCCCCAACACCCCCAAGTGATGGTGTTATGACGAACGTGATCAAAAGCATGATCAAACCTGTAGGAAAACCAGTGTTACTGGCAAAAAAAGTTTGCTGCATTTAATTTAATGGTGTTTCTCATGTTCCTTTCCTTGGAGGCTTGTCTGCCCGCTAACAGCACAATAATATTTTGATGGAGCATCCGACTGATTCCTCAACATCAGGAAATGTTCTTTGTCTGGAGGAAAAATGAAAATCCAAAACAGGAGGAAATGGCAGATATATAGAGCCTTTGCCACCCGGGAAGGGGAATAAGAGCAAAAAGGACTCCCAGCATCAGATGAGATGGGAACCCCGGCATGGGGTGTAGGTGGGAAACGGGGAGTCTGTAAAGGGAGCACAGGTAATGAACAGAAGGGGAATGTGGGACATGGAAAGAAAGGGTAGGTTAGGCTCCTAGCATGGGGGAAGAAGGACTGGAGGGGGAAAAAAGAAGAGAAGATCAAAATGGAGATTGGTGGCACACTGAGCCCCTGGCCTGCCAGGAAGAATAGGGGTCCTAGCACGGCACACAGAGGATCTGGTGCAGGGGAGGAGGGGCAGTGTTGCAGTCAACTGAAAAGCAGGGGAAGCTCATGCTGGGGACCAGGGTGCTTGTCAGGAGAGTGGAAGGATGCCGAGAACTTGGCCCACACCGTGCTCCTGTATTCTGGGGGTGTCCAATGTCCCTGACCAGGGCAGGGTACTGGACAAATGTGTGAGGACCCTGTTTCTTGAGAAACATCTGCTAGGCCTAGTTGTGTATTGCCTTTTCCATTACTCTGGGTAGGTTGTTGCAAAAGCCTTTGGAGAGTAATTCCTATATAGTGCCTGGTTTATCAGTGAATTGCTTATTGTGGATGGGAAAAGGGCACAACCTTTTCTCTGGAAAGGCCCTGTGGGATCAACTGACATGCCTGCCTGCTCACAGCTTCATAGAGTCATAGATGTTAGGGTCAGAAGGGACCTCAACAGATCGTTTCCTAGGCAGGAAAGAGTGCTGGGGTCAGATGACCCCAGCCAGATGCCTGTCCGGCCTTCTCTTAAAGACCCCCAAAGTAGGGGAGAGCACCACCTCCCTTGGAAGCCCATTCCAAATTTTGGCCACCCTTATCATATTTGTAATGTGTAGCATTGTTCTACCTTGTTTTACCACACTGTGGGCCCCCACCCTGAACTCGCTCCATCCCAGGGGTGATTAGTGGAACTAAACTTGTTCTTTTCTTTTGCAAGAACTCCATGCTTGCAGCGTCCTTCCATGACACCTATAGGCAAACCAGCCTGCCTCTTAAAACCAAGATTGGATCTAGAGCAAACCTGACTAATGTTTTAGCTTTTGCTCCAAGCCTCCCTTGCAGCTTCTTTTTCTCTAGGAGGGGATTTACTTTAGTGGTTAGAGCAGGAAACTGGGGGTCAGAGGGCTTCTAAAGCATCTTCCAACTTCTGAAACTATTTATAACATAGGGTGGGTAACACATTTACCTTTTCTGGCCCTCTTTTTTCTTCACTACATGAAGAATAATACTGGCCTAACCCAACATAGGGGGTGGGTTTGGCTAATGTGGGAATTTATTGGGTAGTATCTGAAAAGCTTATCATGCTGTCAAGTTGAGAGATGCTATCGTGAAGTATTATTCCATGACAGCTTCTGCTCCTTAAGAGGGTCCTTTCATTTCAGGCCCAAATTTTCTAATATGTAGTTGCCTTTGACCCAAAATGCAGGGTTGTTTACAACCCTGATTTTGCTTCAGGTCTCTCCCTCTTTGGAGGAATTGCAGGGGGATAACCTAATAACTCAGGGAGTCATGGCTAGTGCGACTGCTTTCCGAGAAAGAAACAATACATGGTTCATTCAGTGCCGCCAAGGACTCTGGGGGTCCCTAGCATGAGACCTCCGCAGTCTAAGCTCCCTGAGAAGTACAGGGTAGAATTACCACATGCTCCTACAACCAGTTTTTTAACTGGAAACACACATATGCACACACAGGCTGTGCAGATAAGTCATCGTTTGGAAGCTAACTGAAGGACAGCTTTTATTATTGTTAGCCATTTGAAAATTATTAGACTTCTGCATGATTTAAATTAAGAAAGACGTTGTGTGCTTTAGATCCTGGGATGAGGTTGCTCTCTAGACATGGTTAAGCCAAATCTACCCCCTTCTGCCATTCCCATAATTCGGTAAGGACTGTCTAGTGGCAATCTTCAGTACCAGTGCAAATCGCAGCAATGAGATGCATTCATGAGAGGCGGGGGAACCAAAATTCAGTGGGGAAATCTAAGAGGCTCCCTGTCACCTCACCTTAGGCCCAGAATTTAGGTTCTGCCAAATAAGGAGCAGATAGAAATGTTTCAATGGATTAAAATAGTGTTTTGTTTTGTTTCTTTCTGGTTAAACGCTTTTCTGTTTTGAACTCAAATGCAACAGCATCATTTTTCCCTGTCCACCTACATGTAGCTACGTTTTGCATCCTTTAAGTCTCATTCTTACCTCAATCCCTGTCTAAGCATCAGCTCAGATCAAGAGAAAGTCCTTTAGGAGACAATTTGAACCCAAATCGACAGAGACCAGGTCAGATCCACTGCCCCAGGCAGGGGAAGTGCAAGCAAAGAACGCAAAAGCAAGAGGCAGCCCAGACTCATACGGTCCAGTCCTCTCTTCCCCATTTTATTAAACAGCTTTCTCTGGAACTACTGGGATAGTCGGTGTGATAATAGGGGCTAAAAAGTCAGGAGCGTCCAGCTAGCACTCAGCTATGCATCTCCTCTGCATAAGATATAAACAGCTTCCTGTCCCAGCCCTCGCACAGCTTATCCCCAGTCAGCACCAGCAAGTGGTTTCCAATGAGCCCAGATAAGACTGGAGGTATATCAGCCCCCAGTAATGCAGGCATCTGCCTCCAGTTGTTAAGCTGAATCAAGCCTTAGGATCCCTTGGGACTCTTCACTGTTACCAGGTGTCCGGATAGCAAAAATGTCCAAAATGTCCCTGCGCATCTGCAGTTGACGGAAGATTTTGCTTTTCCACATCCCAGTTCATATAGTGAGAGAGACCCAGGCATTGTGCTCCATGCTTTCCACCATCTGGACTTGATTATTAGCACTTGAAGTCTGAAATCTGTGGGAATACCCCACTTTTTACCCAGTACAGCAGCCAGTCTGCTTGGCTACACAGACTGCCATGACCACCTCACCCTGATGCTCCATACCATGTCCAGTCTACTCACTGAATATAAAGCCCTTATTTATATTCAAATGCTTCAGAAGACCAGACTCAGACACTAGCAAAATCAACTTTGCCCCTATGGCCATCTTCTACAACAGCTGAATTGCACTGAAACAATAGATACACCCAACCAGTAGGATACACCTGGTGAGTCTCCATCTTAGGGAAACTTTAGATGAAGAAACTGGGCCAGAGTTTATTTCCCCTTTTGTAACACACCCTCATTTTACCCTTATGACTGAATCACAAAAAGAGAAAAAGGAGAAGGAGGGGGAGGGTGACAACCCACCCAGCTTTTGCATTAGCTGTTATTCAAGCTGGATGGAATACAATTGGATTTATAGGCCACTTATATTCCTAAAAGGTGAGATAGAGTCTAGTCCTGGATGTCTTTCTGGAAGACTTCATTCACTCACAGGCAGGAGGACGGGTCTAGTTTACGTGCTACAGTAATACAAATTAATAATAATAATAGGCCCTCCTGGCCTTAAAACCTATAGATCTATTGCACAAAACATTTTGGATAGATGATCCTGGAGAATAAAACTCCCTTCTGGAAGAAAGAATGGTCTCTCTGTATTCAGAGCTAATAGCAAAGCTCATTTTTTCAGCCTCACTCTTCTACAATAGTTTTTTTACACCCACGAGCAGCCCAGACGTACAACACACCCGTTCACTCTCACACATGAATGTAAACAAAGACTGAAAAAGACCCAAATAACCAATTTCAAGCTATTTCTCCAACACGCTGGAAAAGGGAAACATGTGCTAGAGGTTGTTGTTATTTCTCTCCTTAAATACTTGAGTGGCAATTGGATAACACAGTAATGAGCACCAAAAAGCACTTCAATATAAAAATGTTTGGATTTATGGATCTGGCTGAATTGGTGCATGATCTGAGTGGATCCAAAAGTGTCTTTCATTTTCTTTGTGTATCTATGGTCAGTTTGGCCCGCAGTGTATATACAAGGGGTAACAGACCCTAAGAGGCCATAAGAGTAGCTGTTGATCCAATAAAAGACAATACCAAACAAACACTGTTTTTCACATATTCTCTGGACCATCATGGCTATAACAACACTACATCACTAAGAAGCTGAGTGTAAGGCCTTGCAAACAGAGCCAACAGTTGATAATAATATGGTACATGATGATCCTGGTGGTTATTTTGAAGTGAAGAAGTATACACATTTTATTGAGGGATGCTGGACAACAAAAGCTTTAAAGCAGGGGCCTATGGGTATCTCTGCTGCTGATACTATGCATATCTACCTTGAAACACTTGTGACTGTTTTGAGTCAGACTTTTCCTCTTCTTGGCAATTAAAACCTTCTTCAAGAGATCGAATGAAAGAGGAGGGCAGGAGCAATCTTTTCTATGTAAGGATGGGGAACTCCTTACTCGAGAGCACGGAGGCAGAAAGGGATCTTGGAGTCATTATTGACTCCAAGATGAACATGGGCCGACAATGCGAGGTCATCGTTGGCAGGGCTAACCGGACCTTGTCGTGCATCCACAGGTGCATCTCGAGTAGAGCCAAGGAGGTGATCCTCCCCCTCTACGCGACACTGGTCAGGCCACAGCTGGAGTATTGTGTCCAGTTCTGTGCGCCCCATTTCAAGAGGGATGTGGACAATATGGAGAGGGTCCAGAGGAGGGCCACCCGCATGATCCGGGGACAACAGGGCAGACCCTACAGTGAGAGACTGCGGGACCTGAACCTATTCAGCCTCCACAAGAGAAGGCTGAGGGGGGACCTGGTGACCGTCTATAAACTCACTAGGGGGGACCAGAAGGGTTTGGGGGAGACGCTGTTTCCCCTAGCGCCCGCTGGCATAACAAGAAGTAATGGGCACAAGTTGATGGAGAGGAGGTATAGATTGGACATCCGCAAAAACTACTTCACAGTTAGGGCGGCTAGGAGCTGGAACCAACTTCCAAGGGAAGTGGTGCTGGCCCCTACCCTGGGGGTCTTTAAGAAGAGGCTGGATGCCTACCTGGCTGGACTCGTTTGAGTCCCATTTCTCTTTTTGGGGTTTTTTGTTGTTCTCCCGCCCTGGCGGGGGGTCGGGCTAGAAGATCTACTAGGTCCCTTCCGACCCTTAATCTATGAATCTATGAATCTATGTTGAAGCCAGATGACTATTCCCTTTTTGTCATGGAACATACATTAAAAACAATGGGAACATGTACATTATTAAATTTAACCAATTATCCAAATGATGACTACGTAGCACAGACAGCTGAACCTCAAAAGATCCAAGATTCATTATGAACAAGCAACCACAACTTTGGGTACTTTTCCAATGTTTAGCTGAACACCCTGGTTTTGCAAAAAAAAAGGTAGGATATTTCACACATTAAAAAAGCAGGTTTTCTTGGAAGATATTTGGTAATTCCTGCTTCTAAGCAACCTAAAAACAGAGAGCTTTCCATTTTCCTTTCTGTTACACCAAGGCAAAGCGATAGTGAGTCCCCCAAAGTCAGTGCAATAGGTGTGAAACCCGTGCAAGATTTGAACAGCCAGGACTGTTGTATTTTAGCATCTCAGTGATCAGTTCTGCCTAGAACTGTAGCAAAACTATGAACTATAATGGTGAGCAAAAACAATTACAAAAATAAATTTTATTTAATTTTGAAGAAGGGTCTTGGTTTGAGTTCAGTTTGAATGTTGGGGGAAAGTCCAAGAGATCCCAGTGCCTCATGCTCACAGCCACCAGGAAGTCAGTGAAGAATGTGCAGTTACAGACTGCCCAGAGAGGTAGAAATACTCAGCCCACAACGTAGCGATGGGGACGATGCTAAACTAGGAGAGAAAGCCATGAAAGGAAGAAGGTGGCCACAAAAAAGAGGCAGTGAAAAGGGAAAAGGAAATGATAGGAGATGTATCAAAACCCAGGTTGAAATCTGACAGCTCACGAGCAGCGCTAATCATAAAAGCTGAAGAAAGTGTAAAAGGGGAAGCAAACAAGAGAAGTGAAGCATCAAGGTTGAAATGACTGAAGAGCTCAAATCTAAATGGAAGGAGTGATAAATTATAGCCAATTAGTAATATGAGATTTTATATTATGAATACTGCTTGGGCTGACAATGAAGAATGGAAACAGGTGGCACCTGAAACAAAGTCCTGTGTCCATATTACATATTTCCAAGAGCAGCAGGAGGCTAAGAGATCAATCAACCAACCAAGGAATCACTTTGGATTTGGTATAATGACAAACTACAGCCTTACTTCTTAAAGTGATCCCCTACCAGGCAGCTGGCTCCCTCCTACATTAGAAGGCCATGTCACATACCCTGCTTCCCACAGCCAAAGACATTGCATAAAAAGATGCCGCCAGCCTGTCCTCAGCAGTGATCTGAGGCATGACTGGCTGAGATGTCTGAAGTGAAGTGACAGTCCTAAAGCAAATCTCCTTCTCTTTTGGTCTGCTTCAAAAATGGGCTGGAGGCTGGGCCAGGCTTACCTCTGGCACATGGTGCCTAGCATGCTGCTGCCCTGATTCCTGACAGAGGCTGCTCAGCACTCCTGCTAGATGCATAGTGGAAGTTTTGCTTCCACCACACACCATCCCATGCAGGTGCTGCCCACCCGGTGAGGGAAGATCACACATGGTGGCTGCTGCCACTCCGCACTCAGCTGCGCGCCATCCCCCAACCCCGCTTCACATCTGGCTGTGCGCCGTGCCCCCCTCCCCTCTCCGCGTCCAGCCGCTGGGGGTGCACTGACCCCAAAACGACAGTTGCCAGCCAGCCCCAGGCTGCGCGAGGAAGTACATGCAGCCTTGAGGTGGCTGGGGATTGCCCTGTTTTGAGCAGTCCCCAGCCAACTCTGGGCTGCATATGCAGACATCCTTGCACAGCTCGGGGCTGGCTGGGAACTGTTGCAGTCAGGGGCAGGTCCTAGCCCTGTGCCCCAATCAGGTGATCAAGGCACAGGGCTTAGAAAAAGCTGTAGGGGAGGGGCAGATCCCAGCCCCCTGCCCCAATCTGCTGGTGGGGCAGCTAGCAGCAAGCTACCTGCTAGCTGCCCCACCAGTGGATCAGGGCAGGGGGCTGGGACTTGCCTCTCCCCTGAAACTCTTTCCAAGGTGTTTTGCATGTCCTTTTCCAAGCCCTCTATCCAGGGCTAGGAGCTCCTTGCTGCTGGGATAGCAGGACATTGTCCCTGCCCCAGCAGCAGGCAGTGCCCATGGGCCTGAAGACAGCTATCTCCTGGCCTGGTGCTCCCCGCCAGCCTCTGGGCTAGTGTCCAGGGGAAACCTGGAGCTCCCCCTGTTGGTGGCAGGGGCACATTGCAGGGCTGTAGTGAACTGGGAGCAAATCTTTGCCCTGATCTCTGCATGTGTAGACACCTACCCAAAAACCCTTACTGTGCAGTACTTTACTGCATAGTAAATCTAGGAAGGAGTAGATGCATGTATAGACATGCCCAATGGGCTGGATTTTATTCCACCCATTAGATGCAAAAGGGAACTTAAGCACCTAAGTGCAATTCTGTCCTACAGTTTTCAAGTCCCTGAAAAACTGTTGATACAAAAGGTGGAGGATCCTCCTCCTGGCTGTTTTTGGTTTTTTTGTGACTGAGTCTTAAGAGCCAGATGACAGTGTGTTACAAAAGTAGATGAAATATGGATTTTCTGGGACTTGAAAGGTGGAATAGAATCACATGCAGGCACCTAAGGCTGTGTGTAGATGAAACAGAGGCCCTTAACTGAAGCAGTGGGTTTTAAAAAACACTGCTTCAGTTAAGGGCTGATTAAACCCCTGTGTCGCGCACACATCCTGCTGACTTACCTGCCTCTCCGGCAGTGGAGAGGGGAGGGTGAGTTGCCGGCAGGCAGAGTGGTCCCTGGGTTGCAGGAGGGGGTGGGGGCTGGTGCTTTCCTCTGCGGCAGCAGCGGTCCCTCCCCAGGTGGCACCCACCTGCAGGCACCTGGGAAATACTGGGCCCCCAGGCAGCTCAGGCAGGCAGGCAGGCTTGGGGTGGGGAGGAGCAGGGTTGTGGGAAGATCAGACTCATGGAGCCTGCCTTCCTGGGCTGCTGCCGGGCTGCCTGTATGGGCTTTTTGCAGAGCTGCACAGCACCCGGGGCTTTGCTCTGTGGCTGTAGGGGCAGCAAACTAAAACTCCTCAAAGGAGTTTTAGTTTGCTGCACCCCAAGTCATTTAAGGCACATTATGCCATTGAATTTCCTACAGCATCTGGAATTAATGCGCAATGCGCTGCCGAGGCGTGCAAACACCGACACCATTAAAGTGGTGCAAAAGCACTTAGCCTGCTTTAAAGTGTTGTGCACACATGCCCCTTGTTTTGTTTACACATGGGTTAATTCCACTTAGATGCCTAACAGGTAGAGTAGGATCTGGCCCTGTATGTAAAATGGTATACATAATATGTATATTATAATAGCTGTTTATGAAAATTGGAGGTGAAAAAGACCTGGTGGGTTATCTTGTCTCTTCCCTACTCCCAATGCAGCACTGCTCCCTACAGGATACTCAAATATACTCAATGTGCAATCTAGTGTAGTGCAGAGGTTTCATGTAGCACACATAATAATAAAAAGTCTGTTTTTCAGGTTTTCATCCTGACATGAAAGTGCATTACAACATTTGCCATCAATAAAATACAATTCTTTCCATGTGAGAAGCATTATCAGCACAGTATGGCTATTGAGTGATGATACCTGAATGACTGAAGAACAGGAACAGGAAAGTGTACAAAGGGAAACTTCATAAACGGTGCCAAGTCTTTAAAAAAATATGCTGATAGCAATGCATCTGGGTTTAGAGAATTCACTTCTTTGTATTCAGAAGAATCAGGGGGGGATCAAGATGAACTGAATGAGAAATAGAGGAGGAGGAAGAAAGCTTCCCACATACAGTAAATGAGAAGCCTGAAAGCATGTGCCAGGAATGAATTGCATCTCACTAGGTCTTTGGATCAATTCTAGCCCAAGCTAGTAGTGACCAGACATCACAGTCGTCATCACTGGCTGCTCGGTGTGATCATTCAGTCCCTAGAGCGTGTTTGTGCACAAGCAGAAACCAGCGCTATAATTAGACTCTTTTGTTTAGGGTTTTAGAGAGAGAGCCTGGGGACAGACGGAGCCAAGAACAAGACACTCCAATTACATTCCTAGAAGTGGTCTCTCCAGGCCAGGCTTGGGGACGCTCCTGGGACACCAAGTAGTGAGCTTGCAGTGCCTTATCTAGTCTACATCTGCATGAGAAACCCTGACCCCACATCCTCCAAAATCAACGGAAACACTCCCGTTAACTTAAATGACTCTGAATCAGGCTCTTATTTTGAAAGATTGCCAAGTCTGGATCCTTTCAGCAACACTATTTAAAAATACTCTCTATTAGCACCAACATATACCCCAGCTGTGTCTTGATTAAAGCAAAAATTTAGCCTCAGCAAGAAACATGCTAATCACATTGTTAACTCAGCCTATTAAATATGCCTCTTCAAACTCATGTGAAAGTAGCCTAAATCATTGTTCTTGGGTTCCCAAGATGCAAGTCAAGTTACTTGACTTTGGAATGCATAAACATTTAGTGGAAGAAATTGTGACTTCAGAGAAAATACAAACAAAGCAGCCTGTTTGTTTGTGCGACTGCCTCCTCGCAGGAGAACAACCCAAGAACATGGAAAGACTTGAGAGCGTCTTCCACAGTTCATGTTTGTAGCTATGATCCAAAGGGAAAGAACAAAGGATCTCCTATTTATAGCTGAGAGACTAGAGGCAAAAGGAACTCAGTGATGAGAAGGCACAATCTACCATTGTGATTTTCCAAAAAACCCCCCCACAAAACCCAACTGCTTCCCCGCCCTGAAAAAAGGCAAATCCTAGGTTATGAAAAGAACAAAAAAGCGGGGGGGGGGGGAACAGCATTTTGCATGGAAAATAAATGATTGATTCCAAAGCAACCTACCTCCCAACCCCCACTAAATGTTTTTTCCTGGAATGACTACATTCCTATACGATACAGGGCAAGAGAAGGTGGGTGCGTTTGTGTGCGTGACTGCATGTGCCTATGTAGCCAGATTCTTGCAAAATGAGAGATTTTTGATTAGATGTCCCAAAATTTCCATTTAGCAGGAAATTTCAGCTTGTTGGATCAGTGTCAAACTGTTTCATTATGACACAAAAAGGAACACTTTGATCTGGCAAATAGGATATGAAATTTCAATCTGTACTGAGCAAAAGCTTCCATTATTTTTGTTTAATACAGTAACATAAAATAAAGTAATAGAATATTTCACCTATTATACTATGTTACACAATCCCCTGCAAATTACGCATCATGAACAATGCATAAATAACAAAAATAATAACCAACAATAAAACATGTACTATAATAATAAAAAATGACATCTACATAACTACACATACATATAATAATAAAACATAAAAGAATAGAAGTAGATCAATTGTGAAGGAAAATAGTTAACTTTTTTTTAACAACATGTTTCCAAAATGTTTCAGAGAAGTTGGTTTTCATATCAAAAATGTCAGTTTCATTGAAATGGAGTTTTATGGTGGAAAAGCGTTTCATTGAAAATTTCACAAGATCTAGCCTTGATCCCTATTAGGTGCTACCACGATACAAGTCGCTGTCATCATAGTCATTACCCTCACCATCTTAGAGCTCATGCGGTAATACTTCACAGCCCATTTTTTGTACTGGAGTAAAATCTAGAGCTCCTACCCTGGACTACATTTGGCTAGATGGCATAGGGATATGTAATCAGCAGTCCTAAACCATAGCAGAATCATGTGTTATATGTTACCGCTTTATTCTCTGTACCAAAGTGTTCCCATTAATCTCACTTCACTGGGAAACTGGCCTTGTGTTATATGTTGTTATCACATGGTAGATGCAGCCTGATTCTTTGCAATATGCCTGACTTTTACAGAAGTTTGGGAGGAATTCGTTTTGTGTGTAAGTGGTGGTGAGAAAGAAAGCATTTGGAGAGGTTTGTAGGAGGCACCAATAAAAGGGCAGCAGAAGCTGAAAGTGGTAAAGCAAAGGCCTAAACCAATGAGACTGGATT
>NW_017729028.1:37891491-37904173 GCF_001723915.1 Gavialis gangeticus
CAATCCTGTCTCCAGTTTTCCTTACCCCATGCTGAAAATAAAAGGGCTGTGTCACACCTTTCTTACAGTTATTTTCTGTTTTCTTGTGAGGAAGTGCTGTATCCAAAATGGCACCAAATTGTATGAGGTCAAAGACAGAGGTGAAAGGCAGGTGTGATGTGAATGAAAGGTGAGATCCAGTATCTTATGTCAGTGGTTTGCAAACTTTTTGGAGCCACTGATTAGCTCAAGATTTCTCATAGATACCACATGCTGTTACCATCAGACTTTTAACTGAATATATGGGTGGGCCCATCTGATCCATGGACCACTGACCCTGGCCTGGTAAACCATAAGCAGTCTATATAATACATCTTGGGCACATCTACACATGCAAATGCTTTGGGCTGGGTTTATTCTAGAGTAATTTACTCTAGAGTAAATCCACCCCAGGCAGGCATCTACACACGTGGGGAAGCAGGAGCAGATTTGCTGCTCATGGCAGCAGTCTGCTCCCACCCCTGCCAGCCTTCCACCAGCCCCCTGCAGCAGCCAGGGGGAGCTTTAGGTTGCCAGCATGGGCTGGCAGGGAGCACGGGGCTAGCACCCAACTGCCTGCTGCTGGGGCGGGCTCTGTCACTGGAGCCTGGGTAAGGACAACATCCCCCTGCCCGGGTAGCAGGCAGCTCTCAACCCCCACTGCATGATCAAGGGGCAAGAGAGCTGGGAGATTCTTATAATCCAATTGTGAAGCTGGGACTGGGAAATAAGAATCTCCCAGCCCCCGTCCGCAATCGCAGAGTGGGGGCTGGGAGCTCCTTGCTGCTGGGCCATTGTCTCCACCCAGGCTGTGGTGGTGGAGCCCACCCTGGCAGCAGGCAGCTTCTGGGGGCAGGGAGCAATCTCCCACCCCCTGGTGGCTGGCTGACCAGGAGCACATTTGCTCTCGGTCAGCCATCTACACATGCCGGACTGTGCAGTAATTACTTCTGAGTAAATTTGCTACTTGTATTTACAGACAGCAAATTTACTTGCAATTACAGCAAATTACTGTGCAGTAAGTATCTGCGCGTGTACCCTTGACAGCACTGGGGAAAGAGTCAGGCCCATGCTGAATGCTATAGAAAACCCTGTCTCTTTGCACTCCCTGGCTCTTAGCTAAGTCAGCCCTTTCATGGCACAACCCTTTGGGAAACAGTTTGGGGACATATTACAAGGAAATCCACTTCAAATATATGCCTAGTTTAAAAGAAAGTAATGGGCCGCTTCTAATAGAGAGAGGAATCAGGCTACAGATGAGCTTCGCCTTAGCTAGGAACAATTTAAAAAGTGGCAGATACCTACTCGGTTTCCTGCAAAACATATATGGCCACAGTATATCCACCTCAGTAGTGTGTGTGCATGCTCCATTCATGGACTTCCTCGGGGACTCAGGCAGGCCCATGAATGGATACAGCATGTGACAGGCACCAGAATGAAGACAAGGTGAGATAAACAGAAGCTGAAGCCTTGAGGGACATCACCGTCCAGGCAAGCCCCTGCCATCCTAAACCATATGACAAACCCAGGGGCAACTTCTTAAAAGGCAGAATAACTACTAGGGCAACCTGCCAAGGAGACAGATGGCACCAAGATTAACAAGAACAAAACAAAACAACTCTAGCAGGGTGTTTTTTAAAGGAAATCAGCATATAGACATTTAAATCTAATAAGTAAGCCAACTTAGAATCAAATTAAGAGAAAATATATTGAGCGTGAGATAGGTCAGTGACTTTTCATTCCATGCAGCTTCATGGAAATCAGTGTAAATCAGGTCAGGATTTGGCCCAGAGAAGCAAAACAAAATGTACAGTATTTGTTAGTGTGCATATAGATTGGAGGAGAGAGTTTCAAAATCGTTGTGTATCTTTTGCAGGCAAATGTACCCCAATGCAAAGCAGGTGTAAAACACTTTCAAGTCAGAATGGTGGAACAAAGCTGACATGGTTGTGTCGGCTTCAACAAAGCGTTGCCATTTAGTGGTGGAACAGAATTCAGCCTGGAACACTTTACACCCACATAGCGCTGATGTAGATGAGCGTGCAGTTGTGAATCTGGGCCAGAGACAGAAGCTCCTAGAAGCTCTTGTGGCAGCCACTGTTGTTTCATAAATTGAAGGGTGGAAAAAATAACGTACAGGCTGTATGTTTTAGGGAGAGGATGCACAGCCTTGTGGTTGATGCCACATGAGAGCAAAGACATTTGTCCTCACAGATGATCTTATTCCTCAGACTTAGAATCATAGAAAATAGGAACTGAAGGGGCTGTGAGAGGTCATCTAGTCTAGCCGTCTTCCAAATTCAGGTTCGACTGTACCCAGCCCGCTCCTGATGACAAATCTAAGCTGCTCGGAAAAACCTTCAAGCTGGAGACTCCACAGCCTTCCTTGGTAAACAGTGCTGAACTTTCCGTATAGTCAAAACTGGGTTTTTCTAATGCCTAACATGAATCTTCCATGTTGCAATTTAAGCCAAATTTAAGTCACGATATACAGCATGGCACTGACTCCAGAGCTGAAATAATTAAAAAACCCAAGACAATTCATGCAGGGAAAACTAGATCAAGAAGTATTTATTCTTTTATAATCTGTCTAAAGCAGCAGCAGTGGTTCCAGCCATCTCACCCAGCCTGCCCCTGAGTCCAGAAAGTTGTCAGTAAGAAGAGCTGCAGCAATTAAATGCTGTCACCGCACAATCTTCTGCCACATTTCCGGGCCAGCAGGGAGCCTTGCAGGCTGGACCTGGAGCATGGAGCCCACTGGGCCAAAACAAATTGTCAGTGGGAGGATCAGAGGCTGTTGTGGCTCCAGGAACCACAGCAGTTCATGCTGCCACCACCAAATTCCAGCTCTGCGGGCCAGGTGATGCATGCCCACACTCCACATCCAGCCCGCAGGCTGGCACCGGGTCACTTGTGCCAGGTGGGCTGGGCACCACTGGTATAAATCATGAAGATGGGCACAGTTACCAGGGCTTTGGAGTGTCTTACAGCCTTCAGTATACTTATCTTCACAACAGCCTGAGTGGCTGGGAAGTGTGGGGTGAAACAGGCTACTCTTGGGCATCTATGTTCATTTAGGTGCTTAATAGATGGAACAGGATCTGACCCTGTGAGTCCCGTGGACCATAGCAGGCTTGTACTCTGGCTACTAAGCTGTGTGGAAACCTACACAGCTTCTTCCCTATGATTTCTGTTGATGCTGGTTAATGAGGGCATGTCTAGTACCCATGCTCCAGCAACACCTCCCCTTTACCCTTGGGCACGTGCTAGGAGGACCCAAGACATTTGCGGTGGAGATGAGAACTGAACACAGCTCCACCAAATCATAAGCTACTGCCCTAAGCAGCAGTCCTTCTTTCTTCTCAAATTAATTAGTAGAATTATTAACTAATTTATTTCTTAAGTACCAGACATCCTCTGTGCTATAAAACATGTACACCTTGCTGGGGTCGTTTGACCCCAGTACTCTTTCCTGCCATGGCAGGGGGTCGGACTAAATGATCTACTCAAGTCCCTTCCGCCCCTAGCAACTATGAAACTATGAAACTATGTAGGGAAAGGGAGGCCCAGCTCTGTTCTGCAGTCACCTCAGTCAAAAAAAGGAATCCAAAGAAATTAGGGACGGCTTAATTTTCCACAAATACAAACGCCCACTTTGGATCCAACCCTAGAAGATTATTTTGCTCTGGGTTTGATGCTCCTAGTGAGGGGCAAGTCAGTCCGGATTTGTCTGCTTTGTTGGAAATCTGGTGTGAGCATCCTGAATCAATGCGGAGTGTCATCATGCTTCGCAACATGCCCTGGTTCCCAGCTACCCTCGCCACACAGCCAGCTAAATTGGGAAAGTAAACTCCTGTTTCTCCAGCAAGGCTGGCCTCCCCACTTTGCTGCTCATGAATGGCTTGTTGAGTTAGCTGTAATTTGGAAAATTAATTGACTCAGAGCCTGCTTGCTGAAGCAGCCTCCAACCCAGAACACCCAAGACGCAGCAACAGCAAGGTCAGAGGAGGTGGGAAGTTTTGCAACAACTGTAGCAAGCAATAAGCAGAGTGGGATATGGGTGGCAGTGGGGAAATGTAAAAGGAAGCATTCAGCTCAGATTCAATGAGGAGAGGTGAGTCTAAGAAACCTCAGGAGTGTTTTGTGTTCATGAAGGGAACAGGAGATGGGCTAATCATGCCTTTTAATTGGGAATGCCCCTGGCTCACTATGGGAGATGTGTATCTGGAAATGTCTCTTTCTGCTATCCAGGACATAAAAATAGCGCGCTATGGCTTATCATTTGTGAGCCCAGGGAGCTAACCCACAGCATCTTTGCCATGTAAAGAAATCTTAAATTAAGTAGTTTGTTCATGGCTGAGCCATCTGTTTGGGAATAAGCCCCTGGATGTTCATTCTGGTACCAGACACAAATGAGAACTAGATACGTCTTCATCAGCCTTTATCTCCAGTGGCCTCCATCTTGTTATCTATCGCTAATCTATGCTCTCCAAATAAGAAACATTTCCCTGATTTTCTGAGCAGAGTGAGGGGCTTTATTTATTAGAGACAAAACCAGTGTATACAACTCTTCATGAACATATGAAACAGTCCCCGCGGCTGATTACATAGGGCCAGAACTGGAAAAGTACTCAGGCAGCACCTACGATACAAATCGGGCAGAATATAAATCCACTAAGTCCAGTGCAGGGAGCCACAATAACCTCACCTCGCTGAAGCCTTGAGTCTGATAATTAAATTAAAGAGAGAAGCAAGATTTTAGGCACTTTCCTCTTCTCAGCATTTCCAGTTGGCCACCGAAGTCATCCCGCTGCTCATGGTTTACACCCGCGGTAAAGCCCACTCTTAGGCCCTCTGTTCATGATGCAGGCAATAAGCACAACTAACTAAGCTTTGTGAATTTGGCTTCCTAAGTCGAGCACCTGAACTTAGCCATGCCTAAGAAGTCCCTTTTGGGGATTTGGCTTCAGACCCTTGCAGCGCCATTTGGGAGGTTTACGTTGAAACATCGGCATGCCCCGTTGTGGATCCGCGTCTTATGTCCTGGATTAGGCCCGAATTCCCATTGAAATCCCACGGACACCTGCATAGCCAGAAAGATCTGAGCCATTTGTGAAGCTTAATTAGGTAATGGCCATGAAGGATTTTAAGGATGCATCTACACACTAAACCGACTGTGTGTGGTATGCTGGGGCATGCTGCACTGCCCCGCGTGGCCTGCCTCTAAACAGAACAGCCAGGTCCACACAGCATTTCAGGCCAGCTATTCAGCACCGATGAGTGACAAGGTCAAGTTTCCGTGCTAAGTAGCCCACCCACAGCACTGTTCAGACACGGCTACCGGGCTTCCAGCTTAGGAGGCTGCCCATCCAGAACTGCACAGCATGCTTGTGGGAGCTGTTGCTGGCACAGTGAGATAACACGTAGTCATAGCCTAAAAGTACTACTGTTCATTGTTATTCTGGGCAACGGGCCTTGGGGAAAGCAGAATGAAGCCTAGTGTGAGTGAAAGACAGTCGTTTCGTAGCCCTTGAATCCCTTTGTTCACTGCCCAGGTGGAAGCAATGAGGCTAAGTGCTATGAGCAGATATGCCGCACACGGGCCCTGTCATTCAGCACAGAGGCTGGGCAAAGGGCTTTAGACCTTGGTAGGAAATGATTGGTTTCAGAACAGTGGTAATGTTTTATTTATCGATGGGCATGTCTGTGGCCTTGGTTTCTGAGTGCCTTGCAATCAGCTCAGGTTGACAAGATCTGTGCAAGGAGGAGCTCATTCTCGCCGATGGGAAAATGAGGCATGGATAGGTGAAGGGACTTGCTTGTGGTTGTGCTGGGCGTTTGTCGTGAAAAAGAGAACTGGCTCCAGCATCCCCAGATCAGCCCCTAATCTGCAAGCCATGCTTGACAATGAGTTATCCCTAGCTTTCAAGGACCCTTACCAAGAACAGGAAGTATCATCTTCCCCACAGCAGTTCGTTTGGATTCCCCTTCCTGTCTCAGGCAAGCAAAAGGGGCTACCCTAGAGCTCTCTGTGCAGCCCCAGGACCTGGAGTAACTAGTTAGCAGGAGCAGGGAGATGCCTGAGCCTGGCAGGAGCACAGCCGTTCCTGTGTTTCTAAAACTCCATGCTGGAGGGAGTCCTAAAATCTGGTCATCAGGACACTGGTTGCTATTTATGCAAATAGACTAGATTATGCAAACAAGTAACAGCGGTATATATGCAAATAAGCCTGCTTGCTTCAACAGGCAGATCTTGAAAGCTTAGCAGAATTCGATCGCGCCATAGGCCAGCAACAAAGCTGTAAATACAACCCAGATTTCCAGGCTACTGGTCTACTTTCTATTCATTGCACCACCCTGCTGCCTGTGTCAAGTAATGAATAGCAGAGCGAGGGGCTTCTGATTGTTGCTGCAAGATGTTTTTATTTTTTAAACGAACAGCAGCCGACTCCTTAACTCTCTGTGGGACCCACAAGTAAGAGCAAGTTTACCCACTGTCACTGCACCTTGCATGCTTGCTGGTGTGTGTTGCGCTGCACTAAATTTACATCTAAATTTTAGTATGACTGATAGGAACAGAACAAATCCATCAAATTGGTTTCTCCTCTCTGTCCCAGTGGCAATGGCTATGGTGGATAACTGGCTAGCGAATGGGTCTAAGGCTCTGTACACCCAGGCCAGAATAAATAGCCACTCAGCCTTTCAGAAGCATCTTCCCCTTACGTTTCCTCAATCGATTTCCTTTGAAGCCGCATGAAATCCAAGCCCAGTTCCACATTTCTTTGCAAAAAACCTTTAAGAAAAGCCATTTTTCATACTTAAGACTTTTTTAAAAATCGCTTCTAACCAGTCACATTCTGCATTGTATCTTTTGGATCTGGCCATTGTCCAATGACAATCCTTAAAATCCCTTTACAGTTTTGAAGGCAAATACAAGCCCTCATTTACCACTGGATGCAGCCTGAAAATAAAAGCTTAATGGCTTGACAGGCCTGGATATTTTTTTGGGTTCTAAGTCTGATTTATGGCAGTAGCCAGCAAACCAGGCTGGTGAAATATTTGCTGCTGCTCACAGGGATCTGGAAAAATGAAGTGTGAAGTTCTGAAGAGAGCAGGCAACAGTTCTCCAGTCACTAAACACTTCCAACAAGTTGGCAACGGAACAGAGCTGTGGTCTGAAAGATGAACCTCAAAGGACTAGGGGAGGGGAGCAGGACTGTGCACAGTGTCAAAATACTGCTGCTGCTTAAAGCTTTCCATACATTCGTTATACCGAGAGGGGAAAGAGAAACATTTCCTTCATTATTTATTTATTCTCTCTCTCTCCTTCCCCACCCCCCCCGGCTCAGTTCCCCCTGCAGGGGTTTCACCCAAAGCAGGAAAAAAATTAAAAGCAACAACAGGAACATAGGAAGTTGCTTAAGCCCCCCATAAAAATGCTCAGATTGAAAAATATGATCTGGAGAGGCCAAAGCGTTGCGTTTGCTGTGAGGCTTGGTGCTGGGAGTGAGAGGGGCCGCGGCTTGTGCTCTGCAGCCGCTCCAAGTGCCAGGGCCCTGAAATCTGTGGGCGTGGGAGCTGTGATTTTCATTCCCATGAAAAGGGAATTTCCTAGAGGTAAAAGTGAGGTGGGGAGTTTTCAGAGTCTTCTTGGAATGAATCACCCTGAATACAGTTGCCAGGTAAAACATGTGGCTGCTTCATTTTCTTTTCTTCCAAGGAAATGAGTATGCATCTCTATCAGATATAGAGATATATCATCCACAGACGTAGGCTGATGAATAAGGTGCACTCCAAAATTTAGGAGCAAGGGATTGTATCTGGCTCCCGTGGGTAAACCCACGTCCCGGTGTGCAATCTGGAGGTCAGCAATGGGGGAGAAAAGGGCAGAAGACTCCCCACAAGTGTCCACAAGAGTATGGAGCGGCTCCAGTGGGTCTACTTCCACCTTGAGCTTCGGGCACGTCCGCAGTCTCCTCCAGCCTTCTTGTGGGAGGAAGCTGAGATTTTCAAAGTTGCCCCTGGTCTCAGGGGAGTTACTAACTGCACTAGGGATGAACTCAGGTCTGCAGCCCTGTGCTCTGGGTAAGAGGGAGAGGCTCTGTTATAGGGAGCACAGATCTCAAAGGGCTTCCTCCTTGCCTCACACCCTCAGACTGCTGCCCACGGCCACAGAGACACACCGGCACGTCGCCGGGCCCTGGGTTATGTAGGGAGCGCCCCATATAGGTTGGCCTCCCTGCTGAAGTCGGGGGTGAATTCCCCGCTATGCACCATCAGTATAAATCCAGCGTGGTGCCATAAGGTGCGGTGAAGTCTCTTGGGAGTCACGCCGGTGTCAGGGAGGAGAATTGATCCTTGCCAGTGTTTATGGAAAGGTTGAGGATTTCTTTGTGTTTAGCAAACCCCACACTAAAGCCTCCTGGTTCTGCGTTTAAGGCTGGCGAAGGTCAGGAGCTGAGATTATAAAACAAGGCTTTTTTTTTTTGCTTTTTTTTTTTTTGGAAACACGAGCTTATGGTTTTGGAGGAGCAACCGCACGTTCCAATCGCTTTCAACGTTTTGGAATGTTCCATTCCTCCGGAGCAGCAGTGCAAACCGAGCCGGGGAGTCTCGACACTGGAACATACCATTCTCTTTATTACAAACCAGCTCAGGGACTTCTCTGCGGCAGTGGAAGCAGTTACAGCACGTGCTTGCATGTCTTGCAGTCGCCCGGCCTCGAGCCTGCGTTGTGTCAGACACACACACGTCCCATGCCACCCACGCTCCCCCACAAAATACATGCAAGGACTTCTTACCATTCACATGGGCTCGCACAAACTGAAACCTACATTTTCTACCACACGCCCACACAAACAGAGGAAAACACAGGCGTACTCTCTCTCACACATCCTCTCTCTCTCTCTGTCTCTCTCTCAGCTCACTTCCCTGCGTCAGTGGAATGAAAAATAAGTTGAACCGCTTTCAGATTTGCAATGCTATTCTCACCATTCGTGATTGCTGAAGAGGCAGTTGACCAAGCATAGAAGAGCAGCAGCCACTTATACTCTATGGGATTCATTGACCCTATTTTGGGGGAAACCCAGTAAAATATTAGATAGCTCCAAGCCTGCTGAAGCATAATACCTTTTAGTCATGGTTATCATCCAGACACTTGTCTTGCAGTAAGGCTACTTGGATGGCCCTTATTCAGGGGATTAGACACCATAGGTGTAATAGTGGCTATTTTTACCTTTAAGTCACCAGCTTCAGTTGATCTGGTTGGCAGGCACCAGAAGTCACTGCTGTCTGGTTTGTGTTGCTCAGTGCTTTCTGTAAAATAAGACTGGGTCCCAGGTCCCAGAAAACAAGTGCCTGTATCACACTGGGCATCCTTGTTAGCCCTCTTGAGAGGAACCCACTCCCTGGGCCCGTCTATATGAGACTGCGACTGTGCGGTCGCCAAAGAATACTGTGCAGTAGCGCGCCACAGCACAGACAGTGCTAATATGCTACTGCACAGTAGCATCACTTAAAAGATGTTCACTGGCACTACTGCACAATAACTTCAGTTATTGCACATTTGTTTGGAGTGCAAGTACTAAATAAATGCACAGTAACATCTGTGCAGTAGTGTCTCATGTAGATGTGCCCCCTGACATCTTCAAGTGCCCCTTCCAAGACTATGGTGGGCTGGTGAAAATGCCAGAGCTGTTGCCTGTACTGCGCCTATTCCCACGCTGTCTGTGTCACCCTTTTTAGAAGTGAAGAATCACCATTACTACAGAAATCAAGTGACTTTCAGTCTGCTGCTCCATGCTGTGATATAGGTCAGATTCTCTCTGGGCACAGACTGCATCTCATGACACCATTCACCAATCTATGTACTGTGGATAAAGTCACCAGCAAGTGCAGATCCAACATATTTACCTCCTACCCCTCCCTCCTCTTGGTATATGTAGGAGGCATGTCAGGGCAGGGTGTCTGAGTGAAGAGCAGTGACTAGAAAACATGCTCTCTGGCTATCTCCCACTAGTTTGCAATCCATTGGGACAGTTGCCAATTGCTAGGAGCTAGAGCAGCCTCAAGGCTGCTCTCAACCCAACCAATTGCATAATTGAAAGCTGTCCAGGGATTTCTCCCTGACCTTCACTCTGCCCACCAGTATTTCTCCTCACTTTGCCACTTGATTGCTCCACTTCTGGCTTCTTCCATGCTATTCAGATCCCACAAGGACCTGCTGTTACTGCGGGGCTCTTCCATCTCCCTTGATCCCATGCATTACTTGCTTTCTCCAGATGTTGCCTCATCCTCTTCCCTTTTGTTTTAACCGCTGACTCCAACCTTCCCTCTCCAGCCTTTATATATAACACACCTTCCTATCTCAACTCTCTCTCTCTCTCTCATTTGCAGAGATGCTTGTCTCTGTTTTATTGCATTTGAGTTGCAGCCACGTTTCAGAACGTGGAGCCACTGAAAAAGGAGGATACTCTCATGGGAAGAGTACTATTCAAAGCGGTGGGAGACAGGGGTTCACTGCCATAGACATCCTGTGTGTGATCTTGGGCAAGTCAGAGCTGCCCAAGAGTAAAGGTATTTAGACACATCAGGGTACAGATGAGTTCCCAGAGTAAAGGTATTTAGACACATCAGGGTACAGATGAGTTCAAAGGGAAATACCTGCCAAGGAACTTTAGAAATTCCCAGTGGGTGCCTATACATCTTCAAAAATATGGCCTTCAGTCTTTCAGTCATCAGTTCCCCATGTCTTAAATGGAAATAATAGCACCTGATAGCAGTGTTGGGAGGATACATGCATTAAAACTTATGAGCTGCTCAGATCCTACAGGAACAGGAATCACATAAGTACCTTAAAAACTAGCTATGAAGCTTTCACTTTCTACATTATCACTTTCCAAAAAGTACTTTTGCGATGCTCCCAAAACAACCTGCAATTCAATTAGCAAGCCCTTTGACTGATCTAGGGTGACAGGAGGTCGTGATCCAAATGACACAAACACTTCTGTGCATGCAAAAATGCTCACCCATTTTAATTGTCTCCTTCATGGAGTAGGATCCCCAAACAGTTGCTAATCTTGGCTTATTCAGTTTCACTTCACCCACTACTGCAATGTAGCCACCTGTGAAGAGGAAAGCACCAGAAAAGGATGCAGTACCACTACACAACTGTTTAAGAGAGGAAACGAAGAACAGCACGTAAAACTGAAACCGGATGGCTAGTTCAGATGGGAAGATTATTGAACACTTTGTCCAGCCTCGTCTCTAGGTGTTGTGTTTTGCTTGGGTTGGATTTGCAAGGTTGTTTTTTTTAAGTTTATTGCTTGATTTTAATTTTGAAAAGGTGATTCTATTACATTTTGCCGTGGCTTTGGACAGATCATAAGAGAATGAATGCCCTTTTGGTCTAGTTTTCCCTGTGCAAATTGCCATTAGTTTTTTTAATGATTTTAATTCAGCTCTCAGCACCATGCCATGTCATGACTTCAATAAGGTTTAAATTGCAACATGGAAGATTCAGGTTAGGCATTAGAAAACAACCTGTTTTGGCTATAAGGAGAGTTAAGCACTGATCACCCGGGAAGGCTGTGGAGTCTTCACCTTCAAAGATTTTTGGTTTTTTTATTTTGAAAAGGCTTATTTTGAAATTAGATGAATTTACTGAGGTAGCAGGCTACCTCAAACTTTGAATGCATGTAGATGTTTCAATATTGCTGTATCTTCCCCCTGCAAAAAAGAGAGTCTATTTTAAGGTGTCCATATAGCTCCAAATACCACAAGGCTGTGACTGCAATATGAAATATGAAAGTCAATATGGACAGATCCAGCTCTTCAACTGGATTAAACCCAGACAGCAGAACTAACACCAATATATGAGCAAAAATAGTCATAGGATCTTTTCCCTTTTTTTTTAATGATCCCAAGTGTGCAGAATGAAAACTGCTTGGGAGGCAGATATGGAAAAAAAGGTGGCATTTGGCAACTTGTAGGTTTTTCAACCAGAAAATGTCAGTGGACACAGAATTTTTCTTGTGAAAACGCCCATTTCTGCAGAAAGGCATTTCCCCCTCACAAATACCATATTTTCTCAAATATATCACACAGCTTTCCCAAAACTCAGCCCCCTCCTCCCCTCCAAATTGGGGTGCATGTCTTAAGCAGGGAAGCTGTTTTCTTTGCTGGATAAGAGGCACGCAGCCCTGCAGCTGCCAACACAGCCGATGCTTGTGTCTGGCTCACCAAGCTGACGGGGCAGCTGCGTTAACCCACTCACAGCTGTAGCCACTGGCTGAGCACTGAAGCTTGTGCCTGAAGCAGCAAGTGAGCTGTTGATGGGGCTCGTAATGTGGAAACAAAACCTAATTTAAAGGAACTTATATAAAGAGCCAGCTACAGTAAAGAAATATCAGTCTTGCTACTGCCTTTGCAAGGACCTGAAGCCCAAGCTTGTGTGATAGCAGGTGCTGCCTGCTGTCTCACCCAGAGACAGTCTCCTGGGACGCCACAACTTCCTGGACACTCTGGGCGTCTATACACATGCTCTGAGATGGGGCGGGCACACAGCGTCATGTGTATTCAGTGTCCCATCCTTCAAAATGGTAGCAGGGGCACTTTAACTAGAGTTTGTCGAATGAGCTTTAGGTAAAGCGCCCCTGCTACCATT
>NW_017729028.1:37909173-37914393 GCF_001723915.1 Gavialis gangeticus
TAACTAGAGTTTGTCGAATGAGCTTTAGGTAAAGTGCCCCTGCTACCATTTTCAAATGTGAGGACACTGAATACATGTGCCGCGGAGGCTGCTGGAGGGTGCTAATTAGCATGCTGCAGTAGACGTGCAGCACACTCAATTGATCGAGTCTGCTCTGATGCATGCTAATTAGCACACGGTGGAGCAGAGCTCCGTCATGTGTATAGGTGCCTTCTGTTCCCAGAAGAAGTTATTCATAACTATCACACAGTCGGCCCCAACTTGGGAAAAATCTTTTTTTCTATGTTTCACCATCAAAACACAAAGGGCAGGTTTCATCTGTGGGTGCGTTGTACGCAAGAAAACGCGGCAGTGTTTAAGGGTGAACAACCTCCCATGAAAGCTTCTCTTTCACATTTCACCCCCCAGACAGCACTTTTGAACACAATGCCTCTCCTGGGGGAGAAGGGGAAGTTCTGACCCCATGGGAATAATGGTATTGAGTGAACCGCTAGCACAGGGATTGTCAACCGGGGGGATGCATACCCCTGGGGTATTTTGGCAGGCCCTAGGGGGTATGCAGTAGTGGTGCAGAGAAGCAGCACTTCCAGTTTCATGGCTGGCACTTTGGGTTTCACTTGTCGACTGGCTGCTGGGGCACTCCCCGCTTCTTGAACAGGGGTACACCGACCAAAAAAGTTTGAAAACCCCTGCACTAGCACATGTTTGCTGAGGCCATCTAGGGCTTGTTATAATGTGTCTAGAAGTGTTTGGCAGAGCACAGCTTGGGTTTCTGATTAGCATTTTTAGGTGCTGCTGTAATATGGTTAGATAGCCCAGCTTGATTGCTCATGAAGGAGATGCGGCCAGTTCCTAACCTCAAATAAAATCTATGAGAATTTTGCCCAGAGACATCAGCAGGAGCACTTATGGGCTCATAGTGAACTCAGGGAATTATCGTAAGAGTACTGAACATAACTCCATGTTGTATAATTCAACTAATTGAAACTATTTGCTTGTATCCGATTAAAGATGTCACCCAGGATCTGTTTTTCCTATGTGTGTATTAGCACAACCTAGTCTAACATCTGCCCTTCGCACTGATGAGTATGTTTTTGCCACCAAGGAACTCTTTTGAATCCCTTGGTTGTGCAGGGATTTTAACAACCAGCTTGAAGAGCATTTGTTAGCCCTTGCAAAAGATGATTATTGCTAAATGCACAGTCTCAGCAGCTTGTTAAATACTAACACTTGACAAATCTATGCAGGTTTTTGCAAGTACAAATCTGAGGCTGTTACCATATAGAACAAAATGCTAAATATTTACTAGTGAGCAGAGCAAGTATAAATATTTATATCCAGGTCCAGTAAAACAGTGCCATAAAATGATACGCTTTAAAGAATTTATGTGCTGAAATGACTAAGACCATTACAAAGGACGTGCTATTTCACAGTTCGATTATGTGCAGGGATCACTGTATTTAGGTGCTTAATTTACTGCTATCTGGCCTTTGCTGCTCCTCTCATTAATCTGTCAGATGAATGAGTCCTAATTATACTACTTGTAACATGGCAAAATACAGAGCATCAGGCTCATATGGGGAATAGATCTCAAAGATTTACTATGCTGTTGCTAATGTTCTCAGGGGGCGAGAAAGAGCAGAAAATATTTATAAGAGGAATCTGTCTTCCTAACTGTTGTACTGACTCTATTTTATTGTCCTGCCTGAGATAAGAGAGGAATGGTTTATGCAAAACTATTCATGGGACACTTTGGAGCTGGTCATTGAATTAATTTTGTGAAGTTCACTAAATGTATACAACAACTTTCTAAAATAAAATCCTATCCTTTGTTTATAATTGCTTTGCGCATATGGATAATAGTCATGACTACCACTTTGCATTTCCCTGACACTAAATGATGGTTGGCAAGCATTAATATACCCATTCTACAGACGGGTCAATGGAAGCCCATTGAGATAAAGTGACTTTGCTCCAGGTTACACAGCAAGTTAGCATGAAAGAGTCAGGAGCCCAAGCCAAGCCTCCTGATTCCAGCTCCACCTGCTAGTCCACAAGTGCCCTCAAATGGGAAGCTCTACAGAAAGGTATTATAAATATTGGCCCCGATTCAAACAGGTACTTATGAATGTACCTTGTCACGTTGAGGCTCACATGATTAATGTTAGGCATGTGCTTACATACACTTCAGGACCGGGGCCTTTAATTAGTAAATCCTCAGGAAACTTGCATGAGGTATGAAATTGTTATTCCCAAGTTGTACGTTCATACACTGAGGCACAGCGAGGGCAGGGACTTGGCCAAGATCACACAGAGTCTGCGACTGAGCCAGAAACAGACTCAGATTTTCCAACAGTCACTCCCATTCTTTGGCCAGAAGACCACCTTCCTGCCTGCTTGTGTTTAACATATTGATTAAACATAATATTTCCTGGACACAGCTGTCCTTATGATTACAAATTCACAAACCCTGGTACAGTGGACAGAAGTTCTATGAGCGATGAGCCAAACTAAGTGTTTAGGTAGAAAACAGAAACAGAGGGATTACTTCACACATCAGACAAAACATACAACATCTCAAGTGGAACAAGTTCACCTGAACAACAGGGCACCGCAGCTCCATGCAACAGGACGGCACCAGGCAGGACGGAGCAGTGCCCCGGGACACTGAAATTAACCCCCCAGCTCCTGAGAAAAATACGGTTAGACCTTTAATTTAATTTATCAACCAAAAGACCACAGTACTATTAGTAAATGGTCTCTTCCAACTACATAGTGGAACATGGGTTCCATCAACCCAGTGGTTTGCAACCTTTTTAGACTTAGGGCACCCCTCATTAGACTCAAGAGACCCCTTGAAGAATGCCACATCTTAGCTTTCACTCATTTTTTGACTGCAGAAAAAATAACAGAGCAATTCTTCTGTTGCAAAAAACTGAGAGAGACCACAACAGGGCAGCTTTTTTTGGCAGTCTAGATTCCCATTGGAAAACTCTGGATTTGTCTTGTGAATCATGTGCGCAGCACCCTCCAACACCCTTTAAAGCATCTCAGGGCACCTGCCGCAGCACCCTGGTTGAGAATCAGTGCTCGGTAACAGGGGTTGTTGGGATACTGCAGCACCTATTTATCATTCTGCATACTAATGTTATATATTGGTTTAGCAAGAACAAGCACATTGCAGACAGGAGTCTAATATCTAAATACTGTACCTGAAAGTAAAGAGGGAAGTAATATTTTTCATTGTCTAAGATACATGTTCCTGGATGCATCTACACATACAATTAATTTGAAGCAATAAACTCTGGAGCAGTTTGAGTCAGAGTAAACTATTCCCGAGTGCAGCTTCTACATGGGCGCTCAGGACAGCAGCAATCTGAGCCGAGGTGGAGCAATTATGGTCTGGCAGGGGGCACAGGGAGTCAGCCCCGGGCTCCAGATGGTGGCGTTGGTTGGCAGAGGGGCTGGCTGGGGCACAAGGGTGATGAAAGTGTGGAGCCATGTGGCTAAGCAGCAGGCAGGAGTCTGGCTGGGTTCACTGGGTGCAGTTTACGCCCACTGTCTACACGTGTTTAAGCACAATAAATGACTCTGCCGTAAGAGAGTACTCGTCCCTGACAGTACTATCTTACTGTGGCGTAAATTAGTTTACTGAAGCCTAATAGCATCGCATGTGTAGATGGTGGTGCTTTACTTTGCAGCTGATCAGTCTACTCCTCTGTAAAGCACAGACGTAGACGCAGCCAATCTGAAGTCCACGGTCCCAACGCTCGGCTGATATAAACTGAGGTTGCTCCACTGAGTTTCCCTGAATGATGTCAGCTGAACACCTGACTCCAAAGCTCTATCTTTTCAAATAATTTAAGATTTTATTTTGGCTCAAAATTTAACATGCTGGCTAAGACCGTGAAATAGATTTTGGGATGACAAAATGCGATTTGTTTAGTCTGTCTGTCAAATTTCTTTTGGCAATTTACTACAAAAGCCCTGCCTAACCATTGATTTAGTATAGTTTGGCTGGCATTCCCACAAAGGAAAATGAATAAACACGGTGTCTGATCCATCAGGCATTGAGAGAGTATTATCATCATCTCTAGAACCAATTCATTTAGGAGGATTTTGAAATCCCTTAGAATAGTTTAAATACAACCTATAGGAAAATCCTATTACTGTAAAAACGAGTGCAAAAATTTGAGTACATTTACACAAACATATCTCTGGAAGTTTATTGCATCATGTTGCCTTTAATAACTGCTTAAAGAGAGAACTGTTTCTCTGAATCCAAATTATTCAGGTCTTCCCTTGTGAAAATCTGGAATAACTCCAATGATTGCAGAATAGTTACTCTCAGCTTACACCTGGATGATGAGTTGGCTTTGGCTCCTTCACTTCCTACGCATTGTTCTTGTACCACTGGCAAATTGACTTGTTAGATAGCGAATAAATTCTTTGTTAACCTTAACTGGAATGACACTCGAGTGCATTTCATTTCCTTCTGTGGGGAACTGTATTACAATTAATCCCTGGCATGCAGCTGTCTCACTACCCATTGCAGTGGCTGGGTTGAGCAACAGGGTGGCTGCTTCACACTCCCAAATAAAGGGGTGAGAAAAAGTTTATTGAGAAGAGAACCTGAGTGAAATTGGAGAGGCAGTTTGGTTTAGTGCATAAGTCCCTAGATTGGTGCTTTTCCTCTGACAAAGAGTTTCACCAGCTTTAACTAAAGGAATGATCTTTAAATTGGTTCAGTTAAACAAGGATGTGTGGGCACTGATTTTAATTTTATTTAGGCTTATTTCCGTTCAGCTTAAGCTTGTTATTAAGCTCATGTGAAATAAGCCACTCAAACTGAAATATGAGTGTCCACTTGGGCTTGCAGTTCTTTAAAAATGGATTTAAATTAAAATCAGCACAGATGTCTCATGTGGACAGAGCCTGAGACACTGGAGATCAACGTTTTCTTCCTGATCCTGCCACCGACTGGCTTTCTGACATTGAGAAATCACTGATCTGTGCCTCCAATTCTTTCTTCCACATTGGTTTATATTGACTGCAGAGTCTTTGGGTCAGAGCCTCCTGATTGTGTCTAGCACAATGGGCCCTAGAGCCCTAGAGGGGTAGGGACCCCTAGGCACCATGATAATCAGAGATGACCCTAGGCATGTGTGGGGCCTGTGTGGAGGGGGGAGGAGGGGGGGGCAAGTGGCGAGAGCATGGACT
>NW_017729028.1:37914826-37916573 GCF_001723915.1 Gavialis gangeticus
GGGGGTGGCGAGAAGCCAGAGGGGGGTGGCCAATGGCCAGAGTACGAAACCAGTGGCACCCAGTAGCTGCACGGAGTGGTGGCACCCTGGGCATGTGCCAATGGCGCTGTCCACGGGGCCTGTACAGCACTGTCTGCAGGACCCCCCCCCACATTTACCCCCCCAAAGGGGCCTCTCTGATGATAATATAAATAACAATAAAGGTGAGATTTAAGATCACTGGTTCACCAGGTTCTTTGTGTAGACATGATATCTTTTATTAGACCAACTGAGTAGTTGGAAAAAAGTTCTTTGCAAGCTTTTGGATGCAATCACCCTTCTTCAGGCATAGGGAGCCTCTGTTTCAATTCTCTGCCCTTTCACAAACTTGCCTCCTCATTGTTTTTGCACAGATTTAACTAAATTGGCAGAAAAAAACCAGATTTAGTTAAATAAACAACTCTCTATTGCACACACAAACACGCTTCTGTGAAAGTATTTATTCCAGTACAGCTCACCCCAACACATCATGTGCTCGTACAAACACTTTTATCGTGCTATAGCTGTATTCATGCTGGGGGCTAGGTGATACAGCTAAATCAGGTTTCAGGTTGAAGGAAGGGAAATTTAGACTAGATTTTAGGAAATGCTTTCTTACTAGGAAGGTATTAAAACCCTGGAACAGGTTACCCAGAGAGGTGGTGAAATCTCCATTCTTGGAGGTTTTTATACCCAGCTAGACAAGGCTTTGACTAGGGTTATATAGCTGGGTATGGTCCTGCTTTGAGCAGCGGATTGGACTAGATGCCTTCCTGAAGTTTCTTCCAACCCTAATTTTCTATGATCCTATGATCTACAATTCTAAGATATCAGTTTAGTGCAGGGTAGGCAACCCCCAGCAAGGGTGCCAGAACATGGCAGGTGAAGGCATTTTCCTTGGCACTCGTGCCTTGGGGAAGGGACCATGGCTGTGCTGCCACAACAAGGATTGGGGCCCTCACAGATCCCCCACCATCTGCTCCTGGCATGCCAACATCTTGCAAGTTGAGGTTGCAGGTGTTTTTGGCACTCTGCCCAAGAACGGTGCCGACCCCTGGTTTAGTGTATGTAGACAACCTCTAAGGCCCAGGTCCACAAAGGCTCTCAGATGGACCTGAGCATCCTGAAGTGAATTCACAAGCCTCAGTGAGGCACCTGACTTCCTTAGACAGCAAACAGAGAGAATTAGGTGCCTGTGGATAGGATTCACAACAGGCAGTAGGCTGAATGGGGGATGCCTGAACCAGTTAATAGGAAATACCAAAGAAAGGGCTGTGCCTGAAATCTGGTTCTCTCCCACATGTAGACACCTACCTTCAGGCCTGCAAAACAAGTTGCCTATGTGAGATTGGGGTTCCCCTGGGTATTGCGCTGTGAGTACTAACCAGTGGCTTGCTCTTTTCTTTTAGGGCAAGGCCAAAGGAGGTGGAGGTGGAGTAGCCTAGTGGTTAGAGTACCTGCCCACAAAGTGGGGATTTTGGGTTCGTAGCCATGAGGGCATTCAAATCTATATCTCTCACCTCCTGGGACAGTGCCCAAACTGCCAGCCCATAGGGCAGGCTGGAAGTTGGCATGTCAGCTTCAACTCCTCCTCGGGAAACTGCGCCACTCTGTAGGAAGAGTGGCAAGAGGGAGCCTGGTTCCCAAGTCTAGTGGTGAGGGCGACTCCTCGGCACAGGGCAGGTCAGACCTCTGGTCCCAACACTGAATATGTATTTTATGTAATCGC
>NW_017729028.1:37921573-37935000 GCF_001723915.1 Gavialis gangeticus
GCAAGAGGGAGCCTGGTTCCCAAGTCTAGTGGTGAGGGCGACTCCTCGGCACAGGGCAGGTCAGACCTCTGGTCCCAACACTGAATATGTATTTTATCTAATCGCATTTTAACAACAGTGCATAAATAGTGACTGGACTCCCTCTTCTCAGGCAAGGACTGCTACATAAAAGGCAGGTACCACCACCTCTGGCAGCAGCTGAAAAGCTAAAAGTGGTCAAAGCTTCTATGTTTTGTGCTGAACTCGGAGCGGATGGTGTATGCTAGGTCTGCTCGGAGCTGCCGATTGGATCAGGCCCTATCCCGATGAAGGGATGCTGCCTAGTTTGTGGATCCCAAACATCTTTAAGTATGATAGGCATGAAGACACTCAGCCGAGCCAAGATGGTGATGCTTCTGGGCATGCCAGTACCAGCCTAAAATTTCCTAGGGGTAATAGTTTTTGAATGGAGATGGGCTTGTTTTCTTTGTTTTCTATTGAACAGGAGCCCACTTCTAAGTGAAGATGCCTCCATATTGGCTGGCACGGCATTTGAACTCCAAGTTGGTTGTTCAAACTTGACGTGCTTGCTTGTTTTTCTTGCGGAAAGAAAAGTTAGATTTGAAGGATGTAAAATTTCCACAAATAGGGACAATACTGTTTGTGAGTTTTTCTCCTGCTAACTTCACTTTTCTTTAGCTATGAGTTTAAATGCCGATTCCTTCTGAGGCTTTAGGCAAAGAATCTCACAGCCTTGCTTGCTTTATCTTGAAATGGGGATAACGTTTAGCTTCTTTGCAGGAGTGCTACAAGGTTTAGTGAGTTATTTAGTTAAGATGGAGGCTGCTTTAAAGCTGAAAAGTGCTTTTTAATTGCTGTGTGTTGTTCTTTTCTCCAGTACTTTTCCATTTGAAGCTCCTTGAAACTGCAACAGAAGTTCCTCATGCAAAATTATTCCAGAATAGATTTAGAAGTAACCAAGGCACTTGGAAGCACAACTGCTATATCTTTACTGTCCTTTTAAAGGAAAGTTATGAAAAATCTACTCAAACCAGGGTGGATTTGATTTAAATCAATTTGATTTAAATAATGATTTAAATACCAATTAAAATCACTGGTCAGGAAGCCTCGATTTAATCACTGCTTTCTACAAATGTGCATCTGTGTTGTTTGATATCCTCTATTCATTTAACTTCTTGAAACTTTGCACTTGGCGGGAGGTAAGGGCTTGGCACTGTGAACACGAACTTGCAGAAAGACAAGAGGGCTGATCAGGGCAGTTATATCTCATCTCCAAGAATGTTATCTCTGAAGATTTTACTAACACATAGAGAAGCCTCTGGGAACCCTGTAAGATTGGGCCCCTAATGCAGTCCATGGGCTGTCGTGACCTATTTATAAAACTTTTCTAAAAGGTTTACGTGACTATATTGTCTCAAATAGTATATAATTAGAAGTCATAATCCCTGTTCCATGATGATATCTCTGAGCTTTAGCATATTTTAAATTAAAACTAAATTAAAACTATCTTTATATAGGTTTATTTGTAAAAGCATCTTAACAAAAATACTATTAAATAAAAAAATCTGATTTAAATGAAAAAATCCAAGTTTTCTTCTTTTTAAAACAAAATCGTTGGTTTGTATCCACCCTGACTCAAACCACTTCTTTCCCTTTTCTTTGCACCCTAATTTATGGCTTAAATTTTTGAACAATCATGGATACATAAGGTTTTTACAAATCTCCCTCTGTAACAGCTCAGCTTCACTAGGTTCATTTACTCATATAGTCACTTGTTTTCAAAGATCAGCAAATATTTGAGGGCAGAGTACCGGTGGCTAGTCAAGAAGTACCTGGAAGTGGACTGTATTGGTATCAACACTATGCTACTCTAATGCCCTGTGAAAATGCCAGTGCAACTGTAACCATATTGTTTTAGCATGGAAGATACACTGTGGGCTGATAATTAAATCTTTTAGATGTGCTCAGTTGCTTTGTATGCCTTGTAAATCACCCTGAAGGAGGGCATTTTGTGCCTCAAACCTTATCCAGCCTCTCCCCAAACGATTCAGTCAGGCCAATAAAAGCCATTGCCAAATAAACCCTGCTTCTGACATTAGTGCAGGGTTTTGTTATGTCCGACTTCAGTAGTCTTGTCTCTTTCCAGAAGGTGTTGAGATCAAGGAAGACAGGAAATGTTGTGTTACACTGCTAGTTCACACCCCTCATTATATTGCCTCACAGTAAAAGCAGGTGCAGACAGCTTTCTGCAGAAATGATTTCATTTCCCATTGATGTTCGGCAGGTCGAGCAGGACAATCCGCTTGGCTGAGACTCTTCTTCAGCATCGGTGGGGGAAGGAGCGCCTGGTTCCTCCATGGCTAACAAGGGCCCAATTGTCAGAGCAGTGTAGTGGTCATACCCTAACCCTATGGGATGAATCTTTCTGGTACAGAAAATATTTATGAACATTGTCCCAGCTTTTCTAGGGACTAGCTGTGTTATTCACTACTGGTCCTTGTTCTAGCTGTAACGAAATGGTGGGTACCCATCCATAACTTCTGTGAATAGTGGCACCAAGCTTAAAAAACAAATGCATATATTACATGCTTATCTCCTTACACAGGGGTAGGGCAATAGGGGTGTGGGATTGTCCAGGCAGGAACAAGCCTGAACCTGGCTTATCTGCTGAGTTTATCTCCTCACACTTCCTGGTACCTTGGCTGAGAATTGTTCCTGCAAGCAGATATAACTGTTAACTGCTTTAAAAGAGGAGGGAGGGCCACAGCTCGGGAGTGCCCATCCCCTGTGATGGTGGAGCTGTCACATCTGCATGTTTCTAAGGTGCTAGAGCTGGATTGCCCTATCTTTACCCCCGGATGACACAGGGGTAAGGTTACAACGCTCTTGCTTCAACTGAATCACTAGGAGCATGCAGAGATGACAGTGACATCTTAATTCAAATCTGTATCATTCGGTACCAGTCCAATTGTTACATCTGTCTGTAGAGATCCAAGGAGAGTTGGCTGCTTGTATGATGTTGGGTTCTCTTCCCTTATGGCTACAATACTGCATTACAGTTATAGCTGAAACACATAAAATGGTTTCCTAAATGTGATTTTGCACAGAAGTAATTGCCATCATTGTCACATGCATTTTCTATGATCCCCAAAAGGAGGGGAAGTAGGTCTATGAGACTAGTTCTGCTTTAAAATGTGGTCCCCTCTCTGGCCAAGGTGGAAGACCCCTGGGATCACTTCCCCTCCTTCTGCATGTTGGAAATGAGGAGCTGCCTCATAGATAGAAATAACAGTGCAAGAATTTAGGGCAGAAAAGGAAAAATCATTGCAACGTCTTACTGAAATGACCCAGGAACATGGAGGAAGCAGAATACGATCACACTGTGGGCATGTGGAAAGGACACCCAAAAACCTCGGCACCTTTGTCTCTTGCAATCAGCGCTGCTATCAGAAGTCATAACTGCTAGACTTAACATTTAAATAATTGTTTCAACTGTTCTTGCAGTTGTTATTTTTATGATCGTTGCTCACCATCCTCAGCATTTTTGAGAGGTAAAATGCAGTTTATAAACACAAATGACAACAATTAAGAAACCTCAATTAAAAAGGAGCCTCTTCAGTTGCACAGTGCCCTCAAATGCCCCGTGTGAGGACATAGAGGGGTCAGTTCTGACTCAGAGGGAAGAACATCACTTCCAGTGCACTGGGATAAAAATCTCCAATTAAAACTGTCATTGGGCACAGCCAAGAGAGGTTAGTTTATGGGAAATGATAAGGCCACAGCCCAAGATACTTTGTCTACAGGCCATGCCTAATAGACAAAAATATTCTGATAAATCATTTTCAGCTCATCGTCCAGTGTTTATAAACAACAGGATTTGGATAAGTCAGGCGGGAGGGAAAAATAAAAAATGCAGATCATACCGCAAGCCCAAGCCAAAGCCCTGCTGAGCAGATGATAGTGTGATTTAAGCAGGGTTTGTGCATATGCTCAAATGTTTCACTGAATCTGAGCTCAGCAGCCACTGACCAACTTGTCCTTTGCCATAAAGGACAAGTTCATTAACAATCTGGAAGATGGGATGGAGTACACTCTCAGCATGTCTGCAGAGGACACCATGCTGTGGGGAGTAGTAGATATGCTGGAGGGCAGGGCTAGGACTCAGAGTGACCTAGACACATTGGAGGATTGGGCCAAAAGAAACCTCATGAGGTTCAACAAGGACAAGTGCAAAGTCAGAACAATCCCATACACTGGTGCAGGCTGGGGGTGACTGGCTGGGCAGCAGCTCTGCGGAAAAGGACCTGGGGGTCACAGTGCACAATAACATAGATAGGAGCCAGCAGTGCTCACTTGTTGCCAAGAAGGTTAACAGCATTCTGGGCTGCATCGGTAGAAGCATTGACAAAATCAAGGGAAATGATTATTCCCCTCTATTCTGCCATGGTGAAGCCGCATCCGCAGTACTGAGTCCAGTTTTGTGCCCCCCACTACAGAAAGGATGTGCACAAATTGCAGGGAGTCCAGTGGAGGGTGAAAAAAATGGTTCAGGGGCTGGGGGACATGACTTATGAGGAAAGACTGGGGGAAATGGGTTTATTTAGTCTAGAGAAGAGGACACTGAGAAGAGATTTGATAGCAGTCTTCAACTACCTAAGCGGGGTTTGAAAGAGGATGGAGCTGGACTGTTCTCAGTGGGGGCAGATGACAGAACAAGGAGCAACGGTCTCAGTTTGCAGCAAGGGAGGTTTAGCTTGGATATTAGAAAAAAAACCTCTCACTAGGAGGGTGGTGAAGCACTGGACCAGGTTACCCAGAGAGGTGGTGGATGCTGCATCCTTGGAGGTTTTTCAGGCCCAGCTCAACAAAGCCTTGGCTGGGATGATCTAGTTGAGGCTGGTCCTGCTTTGAGCACGGGGCTGGACTAGATGTGACCTCCTGAGGTCCCTTAATTTTGTACGATTCGATGACACAAAGCAGACTAAAACTTTACATTATTATTTTTCAAATGCTGTCCTAAAATCCCCATCTGGTTTTGCCACTTGTGTCTCTTCATTTAGTAATTCTGAAATTTGATTAACAAAGTGCTCATCTAATGTAATTTTTTCATAGCAAGATCATATTCTTTATTGCTTATCCTTTTAGCCACTTTATTCTCTACTATTTGCTCCATTGTTTTACTTTTCTTGTTGACTTTTCTATTCAGATGTCTGTACTTCATTCCCCACTATAAATCTGAGCAGTGAAAGGTAAATTTACTGAGCTGCCTGGAGTGCTTTTTATGAAAAAAAATTAGTTTAACTTCCCCCCCACCCTCCTAATTTCTTCGCTGACTCCCAGTTTTCCATGATTGTTCCAAAATGAACTCTCGGTGTTTCAGGAAGCTCATCAGCCAATTCCCTCAACACCCTCTGATATCTATAACCTGGATCTACAAATATGCGTGCTCAGAGTTTCTAAGTATTTCCTGACAGCGCTTTTTATCAATGGCCACATGGACAAAGTCTAAATTACTTCCTAGCTCAACTTTCTTTATTTTGCTTGGGTTTGCTAAGGAAGGATTTGACAAAACAGCTTGAGCATGTTGTGAATATTATGAATGTTTCTGCAGTCCATCTACCTCTTTCCTTACCAACACAAGATCGAACCTGTGGGGTGTTACCTCTGGGACCTGGAATCACTTCTAATTCCCCATTAGCCGAGTCTCAGTTTTTTTGCTTAGCTTTCTCTGCAAGGCTCGACTGCAGATGTGTATGGTTTCAGTTCCTTAGGACAGTTTTCATTTTCTCTGATGTCTTCTGCCTTTGCTTTTCATGCCCAGTGCCTGGCTTCAGAGAGAAAAGGTATCATTAGCATTGCTTATATGTGTCACTATAATACTCCAGAGCCCTAGTCGAGGGCTAGGACTGTGCTTTGCAAGGCACTGTACAAATGCGCACACAAATATGACCCCTGGAACAAAGAGCTTACAATCCAAGCATAAAACAGGAGATGGATACAGGGAGGGAGGGTAAGGAGATAATGAGACACTGGTCACCATGGACATGACCACATGTGAGCAGGGATGGATACTCAGGGTTGTCTGGGGGCACTGGAGCTACTCAGGGCCACTGTGGGGTAGACATACCCCAAGACAGGTAGTAATTACAGCATACTAGCAGCCAGACAGCTATCATGGTTTTGCAGATGCTGTAACCAAAGAGTATCGTGACCAGGTACATGTAGGTGTAGGCACTGCCTGTTTGACATGGAATAAATTCTAGTCCTTGACTGGCTCCAGACTCCAGAGGTGCCACACAGTGCAGGGCAGTGGCTGCATGTTCATTGCTGTTGGGGGTGGGAGGTGCAGAGTGCAGTGGGGGGGAAGATATCACCTTTTTGTGCACCCAAGATGTGTGTCAAGTGGCCATTTAAACACTGACTTTTGGCACTTAAAAAAGGAGGTGACATCTCTGCCTGCATCTTCTTTCTCACACCGTGCAGCACTGCTGCTGGTCTTTTCTCCTTGTTGCCAGAGCTGGAGCTGCTACAGGGAAGGTGTGGGGTGCAGGTGAAAGGGGAACGGTGGATCCGAGGGGGAGGTGCTTTCCCAGCTCCATTTTGGCACCCTTCCCCCCTTAAGCAGTGTCCAGAGTTCATGCCCTGCTTGGTCACCCATTGTCACACTACGCTATTGGGAGTGGAGAAGCCATTCCCCATGGATCCTTGCTCTGGCAGCTCCATGCCGCTTGCGGCAGCAGCACAGAGCCACAGAGAAGTGTGCTTCCCTGCTCCCTGTGGCTCCGTGCTCCCACCACACTAAACCTCAGGGACTTCATGGTGGTAGCACAGCCCGCTCCCCCAGGGCAGGAGCGAGGGTGCGGAGGGAAGCCAGTGCCCTCATTTAGATGCCTGGCCAGGGGAGAGCCAGTGGCACTTGGGGGAAAGAGGCCAGGTGATGTGGGAAAATTTCAATTAACCTTGAGTAACCAAGGTTAACTGAATTTCTCCGTGGCTTTTGCCAGTCAAAAGGCACAGCCTTCTCTGGGGAAGGCTAGTGGGGCTGAGACTGTGTCAGCAGGGCTAGGATCTGGTTGGCAGGGGTCATCTGAGGGCTCCCCACAGCACAGCCCTCTCTCACTACCCCAGGGCATGAATGCGGTGGCCTGGGGAAGGAAGCCACAGCCCCATGCCCCCATGCATCTCCACCTCTGAGTGCCATGCTCCTGCCACTGCAACCCCCTTCCTGGCACTGCTGGAGTCCTGCCTGCTTGCAGGACTGCTTGCAGGACCAGCCTCTGGCCACTAGAGTTCAGAAGGGTAGAAAGTTTGCCCACAGGGCAGGAGTGTGGGGAGCGGCGCTGGGAGGAGTGCATCCTGGGATACTGGAGGCCTGCAAATTGCTCATTTTATCACTGTGGAACAGACTGAAGTTACCCTAACATGAGCTGAGTAGCACTGCCCAGAGTTAATCCTCACTTGAGGTGGCATAAATTTGAGATGCTCAGAGACACTCACATTTTAAATAACTTTAGTGTGGTCTAAGGGTAGCATATAACTGAATGCTAAGGAAGTTAAAGCCCAAGGCATATGGCAAGACTTGAGCAAAACTCACATGAATAGATTAACAGGGGTTTCCTTAACTGCAGGGTGGGGATGAGGTTTGGGGTGACATATTTGGATGCATTCTGGAAGGAGAAAGCTAGCAGAAAGCAAGAGGAGGAATGATGAGCCTGACCCCTCAGTAGAGGCAAGGACATCACTGCTTGGGCATAAAACTTACTGGAGAAGCTGACTTGAAGGTTCCTGAGCAATGAGATGACTTGCTGTTTCTACTGCATTCATAGTAACATAGGATTTTGTGGTCATTTTTTGTAAATAAATTGGATTTGTACCACAGAATTTACCTGAATTGTTTAATCAAATTCTTCTCCTAATAGAAACAAACTGCCAGGGCTTTGTACTTAAGATATCCAGGCAATATTAGCTTCCATGTATGATCTAAGGGCTTGGTTTTCAGATGAATTAAGCATCAACAGCTCCCACTGCATTCAGCTGGAGTATTGGGAGCGCAACACTTTGTCAAATGGTATTGAACACTTGTATGGATAGCGTGAGAATCCAGAGTCAGCAAAATCAATCCTATAAAATGGATTGGGGCTTAAGCTAATCTTGACTTACTAAAGTCCAGGACAGTGTCTTCCACATTAGTCTCTGACAGGGTAATGATACCTTTCTCTGAGGCATCTAATGTTGGCCAGCATCTGAGGAAAGATACTGAAGGTCTACTTCAGCAGGGCATTTCCTGCATTCCTCAAATCGGCCTGTGTGTGCCACATGTCTAGACAAATATATGGGGAATATATTGTTTTCCTAGAGAGGAAATTTGAATGGAAAGAACCTCTCCTGCCTTGCTGCCAATCTTCCTTTAAGCATATATGCCCAGAAATGCTTTGAGTCCCCAGATAATCGGCCATTCCAGGCTAGAATTCTTTGATACTTAAAGACCAAACTTCAGCGCTGATTTCATATCCTAGTGGCAACCAGAATGGGAAAGATCTGTCTCGTACAGCATACCGAGTCCCCCTCTCTCCAGGTTTTGTTCCTGCTTAAGAGTGCTGTTATTCCCTACTGCAGGGCCGTCCAACTTGTGGCAGCCGGGGACTTCACGAGAGTGCCACGGGAGCACAAGGCAAAGCTGCAGTCGTGGGGGCTGCAGGAGGTGTGTGTTGCAGACCCGGGCTCCGTCCTGCTGTGTTGCCCTGCCCCCAGGAGTGGGGGGGAGGCAGTAGAGGAGGGAGGAAGGAGGGGGAGGAACATTGGGAGGGAAGAGCCGTGGCAGCCCGTGGGATGCAAGCTAAGCCTCCGAGGGCTGCATGCAGCCTGCGGGCCACCAGCTGGATAGCCCTGGCCTGGAGCAAATCATTCTGTGGGCACAAGTAGCATCTCTCTTCAGCCAGGGCTTGCTATGCCCATTTTGTAGCACCCCATTCAGGAGCTTGGGGATTACAGAATTGTACCGTGGTCCGGTGTGTTATTTCTGGAAGGGCTAGACCACCATGCACCAAAGAAGTCCCTGCTATACTGCTTGGCAGGATGCTGCACGGGACTGTATCGAACCACTCCCCAGGGCTGTTGAAGAGTGGATGTGAGGTGGGGTCTGCCCTGCCTTTACCCCACTCCTGCCATGCTGCTCACTTTATCCCCCTGAGGCCTCTACACAGAACTAGCCCTATATTTCTAGGTTAACAACTTTCGCCTGTAAAACCAGTCTCTTGATGATGAACGGCCTACATAATACATGCCTGTTGTCTTGAGGATGGTGGAAGTGAAGAGTGAGGTGCTGCACACAGCATTATTTGGCTTTTTTATTAATGGCCTGGAAAGAGGTGTAAACAGTGCATTGCCTCTGCGTGTAGATGACACTGAACTGGAAAGCACGGAGAACCAAGCGAAGACAGAGAAATAGCACAAAGGGAACAGAGGCTCGAAATCTGAGCAGGAGACAGAATGAGATTCTGTCTGGAAAAATGCAAACTAATAAATCTGGGAGAACAATAATCCAAAACACAGATATTTAATGGGTGAGAGAGATTTGGAAAGCAATAATGTTTCAAAAGACCTCGTAACGGTGGTTAGGAGCAAATAGGATATGAGCATGTAGGAATAGAGCACTGGAATGAGTGTAGCAGGTCACAAGTCCAGTCCCCTGCAATTGCAGGTAACATATAAGCCCTTCAAAAATCACCACACTCTATCATAAAATGTTAGGGGTTTTATTTTGCCCATAATCCCCCGACTGCAGAGGGGGTGGCTTCACAACCTCACTGATTTTGACACTAGTTCATAGTTATAGTAGAGAGCAGAAATCTGTTAAGACAGAAGGTATTCAGATAACCTTGATAAAGATAAAGGGGAATATATCCCCTTGATAAAGATAAGGGGACGATAAAGGGGGGCTGTGACATTTATGGAAAGACGCAACGAATATGGCAGGTCAAATCTTAGCTGCATTACAGTCAATGAAGTTTTGCGCAGGGTTTCATCTGGAGCAGGATTTGGTGGAAGGGGCTAGATTCTGAGCTCAGTAAGACCGGTTACCCCACTTCAACTGAAATCATGATCAGGTCTATTAGAAAAATTGGTAAGAAATGATGAGTAGGGTATGACTCTTGCATATGAATATGATTATTGCATAGTTCTGCTCAAAGGGTGTGAATGCCAAAGGAAGGAGAACATATGCATAAGGGAGTCCATGAAAACACTGCCGGGGATGCTAAGCCAAAGACAACATGAGCAGAGTATATATAAGGAAGGGTTTCCCCATGATGATTTCTTCTTGGTTGTGGAATGGCCTCTCACAAGATAAGGGAAGTCCTCATACTACATGTCTCTACCCAGCAGCACAATTCAGCCTGTGTTAGCTTTACTACACAATGAAATCCAATTGCTGTCTCATGTCCCTGAAGGATCTAATTGCTCTCTATAATATTTCCAGCCCCTTCCTTACCCCCGCCCTACCTTGTGTAGCCTGTATGGCGCAACGAAGTAGAGCAGCAGGAAAAAATGCCCTCGTCACAAAGGGACGCGCATTCTCAACAGCAGAATAACGGACAGTTGGGTGTGACGATGCATCGTAACTTGGGAGACCCTGGCCTGGAAATGGGGATTGAGATCATTTGATAGGGTGATGGTGCTCTTAGCATTGAGGTGGACAAATACCGTGCATGCAAGAGGCTGCAGCTGTTGGGAACTCTCCCTGCATGGCCATTTGACATGTTAGAGGGGGGAAGTCCTACGTCATGCAAGGAAAACGTATGGCTGCCTTCTGCTCTACTCCAGGCCCTTTATGATTACGAGGTAGCACAAAGGCATCGTAGACCTGGCCCGCAGGAAATATCCCTGGTGCAAGTGCATTCCTCAGGTGGCTTAGACCTGCCAGAACAGCTCCATGCCGGCCCTCCGGCCCTGGTGGAGGGCATGTGGAGGGAAGGAGGAACTGTGGCCAGGGTTTACTTCACTCCAGCTGGTTTCCACTGCTGCAAATGCCTCACATTGCTTTGAGGCCATTCTAGTTTACGCTGAGGGCCAAGCAGGCTGCCAGACCAGGATAGAAAAGAAGTGTAAAGCATAACACTGTCTTAAATCCAGCTCTGTCATACCTGGTGCAGAGACATTCCTGTGCTGAGGAATCAATGGAGAATGCATCCTGCAGCGATTAAAGGGGTGCCCAGTAAGAAACGGGATAAAATGCCACACTACAATGACAACTAAATATTTTCTATCCCTATGCTTGGCTCATCCCCTTACAGTCACATAGTTTGCCTCCTGGCCAGATGCAGCATTTGCTGTTTCCAAGCTATCCCAGGTAGATTCCTGTCCTGCTTCTTATTAAAACCTCCAGTGAAAGAAAGTCTAAACTTCCCTGGGCCATTTATTCCATTGTCCCGCTACTCTTACCTTTAGGAAGTGTTTTCTGAGATAGGATCTAAACCTCTTTTGATTATTGTCCTGCTCTCTGTGGCAAAGGAGAATTTTCCCTCTTCCACTTTATGGCAGCCTTTCCAATGTTTGGAAATTGCAATTACGTCTCCTCGTCATCTCCTCTTTCTCAATCAGAGCAGAACTAGCTCTTTCAACCTCTCCTCATGTGGAGGGCCAAAAATTACAGAATTATGGACCATGCTGGTGAGTTACACTGGTAGAAAATAAGTCACATTAAGTCTCACTTACTCAGCTGTTAGTGGAAATGCAGCTACCTCTTGGGTGGAACTGTCCTTTATAATGCATTCTCAAATTCAGAATAGCCTTGTTTCACTAACCTATTATTTTAAAAGTCTAACTTAAGCTAGAATGAGCTGCACAAGCAACAGAATTCAATTGCCTGTACAAAAAAGTCTTTGTTTGAACATTTTCCCTTTAGCAAAATCTCCCTACTCTTAGGGATTCGCTAGCTTTGCTACAGAAGTTTAACCGTTTCAGTGCCATTCATCATTAGTTTATAATTTCTGCTTTAGAAAAAATAAACACCATCACTTAAGCAATGGTAGGAAGCAACTGCATATGCAATTATATCCTTTATCATTTCTGCTTAACCCGTTTAGTCTACTGTCAGCAAGAAAACAAACTTGTGCAAGGCCCAGTATTTTCACTCAGCAGTTAAAATAATCACCTATGCAGTTGCCCCTGCGTGTTCTTTTAAAAAGGGGAAAAGAGAAAAAGATCTGAATGAGATTGTGACATTTAGGAGCAAAGTGAACAGGATCTTGTATTATTCTCCTGGCATCAGAACAGGGGGAATGAAGTGATTGGCAGGGGTATGTTTATAGCTGTAACATGGGAACCACTAATCCCTGTCAAATCTCCTGAGAAAGAGCCAATCCTCACAACATCACACAGGTCAATGGTGTTGGACTGGAAATACGGTAACCAGGAAGCTGCAGGATCAGAAAATCTTGAACCATATCCTATTAACCAATAAAATACTAATTTCAGGATTCGTTCCTCCCAGAAGTCCATTTCTGCTACTGAGAAAGGATCTATATAAAAGAGGCTCCATGGCTAGATGGAGGGGCTGATCCTGCCAATGCCTATGCCTGCGGGGAGCTTTTCTCACTACTGGGACAAGCCTGCAAATTGTGGAGTGGTCCTGGGAAATCAACGGGTGTGAAGGGCAATCAGTACCTCTTAGGAGTGCTCAGCACCAGGCAGGATAAAGCCCACAAACAGTCCTCGGTTGGAGCTATTCAAGTGTATGTGGGTACTAATAATATGACCGCGTGTTTGCAGGATCAAGGCATTATCATCAATACTTTGCAGTAAAATAAAGTAGATATTCATGGGAGGTTTGTACACACACGTAATAAGAGGAAGTCTCTGCTATGGAGAGATTAACGCCTAAACAGACCAGGCTGACAAAGTGCAAAGCAGGACGGTTGTGCTCACACAGTCACAACTCGAACTCAGGTCTGTGAGGTCTGGAGTTACCTTACAGCGAGAGGCAAACGGTTGCCTTGGCCTGGACCAGCCTGTTGGAAACAGTTTTACAAGAATATCTTCAATACTCTGCACTCTTGGAGAACTAGGACACGTATGCCACAGCCCCGCTGACCTGATGCTGCATGGGCAGTGATAGTGCGAGCATCTGACAGCAGCGGGCCTGACAACACCACTTGAAAAGGCCTAAGAGACGCCCAGCAAGGTTGAGGTTTTTATTAGGTGGACATCTGCCTCCTCAGGACTGGACCGGGAGTGCTAAGTTACTTCATCTAGGTTTTACAGAATGGGCAACATGATGTGACAACCTTTACTTTCTCCTACTACCAATTTAGGCTGGGCTCAAAATCCTTTATATCCCACCATCTCCTTGTGATGAGCAGGGATCCTGGTTTTCTGCAATAAAAAACAAATCCCCAATTTTCAGATTTAAAAAAGTAACCCACAATCCA
>NW_017729028.1:37935011-37941228 GCF_001723915.1 Gavialis gangeticus
TCCCCAATTTTCAGATTTAAAAAAGTAACCCACAATCCACATTTTTCCATGATTAAAATGACATGCCACTAATACGTGGCTACATGTACAGTGGTGTTTCATTTTAAATCATGGGAAAATGTGGATTTGAGATTACTTATTTAAATCTGAAAATTGGGGATTTGTTTTTTTTATCAGAGAAAACCAGGATCCCTGGTGATGAGGGAGCCTGGGTGCTAGAGCAGTGCAGATTAATAATAACTGATGTCCTTGAGAGTTCGAGTGGGCTCCAGCATAAGAACATCAAGGTTTGGAGCTCCCTAATAGTAATTACCAATTATGTGGGGCCAAATTTTCCAAAGAACTCAAAATCAGAAGCCCTGGTTCAGTGCCCATAATTGGAGCCAGATTTTCAAAAAAATAAAAAAGGGTTCAACTCCTATTTAAGCACATAAATAAGGGACACCTTTTCTAAAGCACTCTGACCTCCTGGTGATGCTTCAGCCTTTTCCAGAAGCACAGCATCCAGTACAATGAGCCTTTAAAACATGTAACCACTTATGCTATGTAAGGGGAAGGAGGCTGAACTCTTCTGGAAATCTGTCCTGAATTCTGGGTGCCAAGGGTTTTGGAAAGTCATGGTCATAACTGTGCAAACCCTAATTCATTTATCTACTCTGTACCCCAGTGAGAGGTACATGCGTTAGCTTTGTTATTGCCAGGTTGCAAAAGGGGAAACGGAGAGGGCTGGTTTTCATTTCAGAAGCTACAAGCGTGTAAATCTGAATGAAACTACCGAAAGAAAGGAGTTCAGTGTCTTAGGTGATTAAATGAGTTAACACACAAAATCTGCATTGGCACAATGCAGCACTGCTAGAGTCCCCAAGGCTTTCATCTTTCCGGTCTTATGCTCCCAGCTCCCTGAGTACACTGAAACCCAGGCAAGACCAATCTCTCCCCCTGCGGCCAGTCCTGAAGCTCTGTTTAAAGTGACAGCCTCACTTTAAAAAGTATATCCATGGATGGCTCCCAAGCAGCAGAACAAATCTGGGCCAAAGCCTGTGGATCTTAGTTAAACACAACCTCCATTTAAGACAGCAGATTTTGGCACACAGTCAGAACTGTGGTTGTCTGTACCCTAGGGGAAGATGAAGTGGGCGCTGCTTGCTCCTGAGATTAGTATTTGCTTAGGTCCCAGTCAGACTCCAAATGAGACTCATTGCAAGACTTTCTGGCACAAGAAGCATCAAGGTATGCACACAGCCCACGTGTGATGCACACGGCGGTCACGCTGACTGCGCACACCCAGGGCTGATTGCCTGCTGCCCCCAGCAGGAACAGCCAGGAATAGCTGATGCACCAGCACTTGCTTTCCTCATCTACCATTGGGAAACCACGGCTACGCTTCACTGAATTGCACTGCAGTTATTCAGTGCATTGCACAATTGAATAGGCATCAAAGAATCAAAAGCTGACTGTCTGGAAAAGAAAGGGCAATACAGCATGACTGTGTGTCACACAATCAAGCTTCTTTCTTTCTTGTTTAACTTTTCTTCCGCTGCCAAATTTGATACTGGAGCATACAGTAGTCACCTTTTACTTCCTGCTGAGATGACTATGTACGGACAGACCTCCGTAGCTTGCCGCCAAAGACCTGGAGAGCCAGCTGGGGAGCATCTACATCTGTGCACGCTATTGTTTGATGGCATGTCACATCCCGTCTAAACTCCATGTGGCGTCTAAATCACTGGGGAACAACGATCTCCATGAAGCCAGCAGTTTAATTGAGACTTTTCTGTTTTGTTTTGCCGCTTTCCTAAAGGAGAGCTGCAATCCAAGCACATGATTATGGGTTTACAAATGTCTGTGCTGTTTGCACTTTGTGAATATCAAAATTTTTGTTTGGCCCTAGATTTGCTTTTCTGGTGGGGCAGGCAGAATTGTATAAAAACAGTAGGTTACACAGTGTCTCTCCAATAGGAAAAACGCAGGGGAAAAGTTTGCAGCTGCTCTGCTAAGACCTAGAAGTTAAAAGAAAGGCTGCATAATAAAGCAAAAGAGACCTACAAGTTATGTAGTGGTGTAGGAACCACTTTGTAGATGTTTCTCCTTTCTGCAGCCCATATTTTTTTTCATAAATGGGACAACGCTGAAACCAAGTTCCTCCTTACATTGTGGACTAGGACTGCCTGCACTAAGGTTAGGGTGTCTTGAAGGTAACTAAGAAGAATCTTTACTTAGAAACAATAGTCAAAACAAATGTCAGATCTAGTGCCTGGAAAAAAAAATCCCTCCATACCATTTATGTTATTCCTCTGGGTCTGGCCTGGTCATCTTTACAAGGTCCTCTCTATATGCGTATACATATAGTTGGCTTTGCCCTGGGTTGTATGCTACAGAAATGAGATCCAGGAAAACCTTTCTAAACGGGCAAACATCTTCCTTAATCAAGAAAGCATCATTGAAATGCTGCTTGCTCTATAATTTAAATGTGCCGCACACTTCAGGCACCACATATTTACTTATAACCATCTTTAAGACCATGGAAAATCTGACAAGTAGTTTTCTGTGGGGACATAAAAATGCGATATGGAAACATCTAAACTCCATGTTCTTTAAGGCGTATTCATTCATTTAGCTAAACTTCTATCTAATATTACAGTATCTCATGGATAGATGACATAAATTCATTAGTTACTGAGACATGTTGATTGGCTCCATCCTGGGCATGACAAGAGGAAGACATCTAGACTCTCTTTTATCCAGATGGAATTTCTAAGTCAATCAAATAAACATAATAATAAGGTTAATTTGGTCTTTGCTCATGCAAGAGAGAAAGGCAGAGATGTGGATCCAATTACCCAAATACTGCAAAGTCAGTTTGCATTTATCTCTTTGCACATCTCCCTGGTACAGCTCCAGTTCAGAATCCATCAGACAGTCCTCCTGGCCTGAATGATTTAAATCTGGGTCTAAAAACCATTCGAGATTTGTTTGAACAAGAAAATCATGTTTTCTTTGGAGCATTCTGAAGTAGGCATAATTACAGTGCTGCAAATGCAATGCTCTGTTTAAGGAGTCGTCAGCATTTCCATAATAAACCTTTATTTTCAGGGGTTAACGACATTGCCAGAAAAAAAAATAAAAGAGAGAGGGAGGAGGGGAACCTTATGGCTTGAAACTTGGCATTTAGATTTTGAATCTGGGAAGGGGTTTACCTAATGAAAGTGTTCAAAATTAATTGATAACTGCAGGCTTGCAAAACAGATTCAGTCCCTTTTGTAAGAAAAAGAAGAAAGTGCCGTTCATTTGGACTGTTCTACCACACATGCCTCTTTAAAGCTGATCCCATTTCAGTACAATACCCCCAATGTCACATGGCTGAGAGGCGGCTGCCTCGACTGAATAAGAGAGGAGAACACCCGTGTTATGATGCCAACCTTTGACTCAAGTGTGTGGTGCTGGGCAAACCACTTCACTTTCATGTCTCATCAATGTTATGGTCTCAGTTTTCCGTTGTACTAAACAATATATAAACAGCTAGGCTTAGGTTCAGTGGCAACATAATACACTGCGCATGTGTTATAGGTCCCCCTTGGTATTGATTTGCAGAGCCCTTTACAGCCCACAAGTACCACGTCTTATCTCTTTGATTCAAATGGGAACTGCTTGTGCCATTAGCCCCAGAAGCCCTTGTTCAATCCCAGCAGGGTGGCCAAGACAATGGCCATCAAAAGGGCAGTAGTCTTCCCTCCCTGAAATAGTGGAGCTTAGCCAAAGAGGATCACAGAGCACAAAAGTCTGGCGAGTGTTCATTCTCTGGCTGAACATCTGGAAAAAGCCGGTATCAAAGACTAGTGGAAAGTAGAAGCACTGTGAGGCTGAGACAGCATCTACCAAAGCCGACCTCTGTGTGTCCCTCTTATCTGGTGAGGCCTGTGCTTTCTTACATGCTTTCTGCATTGTACCATCAATCTGTAGGGCAGTTTTCCTTGCTATGCCATAGGTGATGCCTGGCAATGGGGTGGGGGATAACCTTCACGGGAGCCCACTGAGTGAAAACCACTAAGAGCATATAAAGGCAGGTGATGGGAAGAGAGGAGCAAGAAGGGCAATGCATCTGGGAAACACAGCAGTGGGCAAGGTCAGGCACCACCTGTTTTCAGGAGCAGGGAAGGGCCTTTTTGCAGGCTGTTGTTGTAAGTATTTATTGTCACTGGCCCTACCGGATTTAGCAGTGTTTGTGGCATCAGGACCGTGAGAGCTTATTTACATGGGCATTTTCCTCCATCAACGTACTCAGAATTCACCTGAGAAACTCCTTGTACCTGTTTTCATAGGTAGCAAACAGTCCTTGCTCTTCCTCATGTGCTACTCTCTAAAGTCCCCAAGCAGCAAAGACAGAAACAGTTCAGGGATCTTTAAAACCCTCGCGAGCTGCTGCTGTGGAGCAGAGGGGCAGGACAACACCCATAAGAGTTCCTGTCTGCATTTCTGTGCTGTTGGTATAAAACACACCCTGCAATTACAATGTAATTACAAGCAGAAATGAAGCTGCAGCTCTTATTAGCTAACACATGCAATCCAGAAGCAAGTCTTGTGTTTTCCCCTCATGTAAGGAAGTAATTTTCAAAAACTGTTTCTACCAATACAAGTTAAGGAAAGTTGCAGGATGGTGTGGCAGGCAGATAATACATTAAAGCTATCTTTCAATATTACATGAATGTCTTACGGCAAGAACTAAAAAAGTCATTTTAAGCCCTCCTGTTTTAAACTAGCTTTATAACACAGAGGTGGACGTATGTAGCTCAGATCTCAGTCAATCATAGTTACACAGTTCTCTGTGAAATGGTGGTGGAAATATATAACAAGATCTACTATTCACAAGAGATAGTTAAGGCAACCCCTGTGTGGTCCAGCTCTCTTTACTAGTCAACAAATGTAGTTGTTAAGATAAAAGGAGGCCTGATTGAAACTAGGAATCTCTCTCCTGTGGTTAATGATACTTCACCATTAATTTTCATTTAGATCTTCATCTTCAAAAATGCAGAGATCAAAATTCATCATGAAATAAGTTCTCGGAAAGTTTTATCACCCTGTTTAGCTTTGCTGGGTTTCAAATTAAGCTGTGTTTGTGTGGATTGCTTTTGTGCCTTGTGGGAGTTGTAATTTGGATGTCACATGCTCGCTTTTCTTCCCAGTTGCCAGGATCTCTAGCTAGAGTGTGTTTCCCATGATGTACAGCAGTTATGGGACTTCCATCAAGTGCAGCTTAGGCAGAGGCAGATTACTGACTTGAACTTACTTGACCTGTATTACTTTCACTTTGGGTAAATTCAGTCTGAATGATTTTCAGTTCAGGTTGACCAAAACTAAAAGCTTTGTTTGAATTTTTTCAGTGGAAAAATGAAATGGAAGACAGCAAAATTATTTTGAGTTTGTAGAATCACATTTTACATTAAAAGAAAAATGTGGAAAATTCCTAGCCAGCTCTTATTCTTACTGTTTCTGGTGCATGTTACAGAATTGTGCTGCTACCTCAAAACTTCATAGCACTGTATACTACGTGACACGATGGCATTTTAACATAGTGTCACCGAATCACCTAGACAAGGGGATTTTCTTCTCCCAGCTGGTTTAAACTAGGCAATTAGTTTAACAGGGTGTGAGACAAACTCAGGAGTGCCTTGTAACAGTCAGGATGGTTGTCAATGCCTACAAGAGCACTGGATACCACACAGCTGGGAGGTCAATGGAAACAAAAAACAAACTTCTTTTTGCTGGAAAACATGTAAAACTGACCCCGTTTACCAGATGTTGCCGGCTTGTATAGGATTTACAAGGCCTACTGTAAGTAGCACTTACTAACAAAGTGCCACTCGAATGCTTTGGCGTGGAAAAGGCTTTCACGAGCTCTGAAACACCCGTTTCATAGCCAGCTTTGTTCTGTTCATGGGTAGCTCTCCTACATGCTTTGGTCAGTGTGCCAGAGAAAGGGAAATCTGTTCAATCAGGGACAATGGTATAAAGGACACTCCTACAGGCTTTTGAAGATAAAAACATAAATACATCTGGGGTGGGGGCCTGGATTTGCCTGTTAACAATCTCATGGACAGAACCAGAGATGTAACAGGACAGCGCTAGACCCAGGTCAGTGCCAGCTGCAGCAGCAACTATTTTTGTGCCGCTTTCTTCCTAAGGTGGTACCTAGGGCTACTGCCCCGGTCACCCTCTCCTT
>NW_017729028.1:37941239-37951936 GCF_001723915.1 Gavialis gangeticus
GCTAGACCCAGGTCAGTGCCAGCTGCAGCAGCAACTATTTTTGCGCCACTTTCTTCCTAAGGTGGTACCTAGGGCTACTGCCCCGGTCACCCTCTCCTTCAGGTACACGAGTGAATAGAGCGCTGGGAGGAGCTGGAAGTTTGTGAAGCTAAAGTACAGAAATCCTGGGGTATCAAAAGCCTTGCAACAGTCAGCGTCCAACGGCTACTGAAATCACTGCAAAACTTCCTATTGGGTCCAGCATGCCGTGTCGTTGTCGGCAGTCCCTCGAAGTCGAGGATGACGTCTGTCAGGCTTGATGGTCCTCAGGTGACCGAGGAGCCTGATCCTGGATGCACACATTCTTCGGCAATGGGCGCGTGTTGTTGCGTGGGGGAGTGCGCTGGGCCTGATATGCAGCATGCTGTATATCAGGCCCCAGACAAACACTTCTGCTAGGTTACATGCCCCTTCCAGGCCTACTGGCCCCTAAAACTAACATGCTGAATACATGCCAAGTTTTGTAGCCAACGGCACATGCTGGAACAATGTGGAGCAATCAAACTCAGCTGCCTTTAAAGGACCTGCGTGAACATCCAGGTCCCCTTTGCAGCTGGGTCAACTAGGGGCAGCCTTTTGCATGAGTGCAAAGCAGGATTGAGCTTACATAGTTTCATAGTTTCTAGGGTTGGAAGGGACCTGAGCAGATCATTTAGTCCGACCCCCTGCCATGGCAGGAAAGAGTACTGGGGTCAAACAACCCCAGCAAGATGTACATCTAGCAGCAAGGTGTACATCTCAGGAGCTGTAGTGAAACAGTAATTTCTCTGCCCCCATAGCTCTTTATTGGGTCACTAATAGAGTTTATTTATATTAGCAATATAGTCAAGAATGATAGAATCTAGTTACAGTGGAACTGATTCTTTTTCCATCTTCATTTTGTACCCCATTGGGTCCCACACATCTTGTTTCGTTCTTCTCTGAAACTTTCCAGAGAAGACCTTTTAGGCTCAAGGCTCCCTTCATTAGAAGCCAACACCCCTTGGAAAATGCCAGCTGCGAACTTTCACTCGTTTCTTAATTATGAAAAAAATGATAGAGCACTTTTTCGGTCACAGAGAACTCAGAAAGACCACAACGGGCCAGAATGTTTTCGGCACTATGGATTCCTATTTGAAATCTCTGGGTTTATATTGTGAGTCATGTAAGTGTTTGAACACCTGGCTGGCTAACAGTTGTGCGACACCCTTAAAAGGATCTTCCGTCACCCTTGTTGACAATCACAGCCCTCTTGCCTCTGGCAGCGAGATTGCTATTATTATCCCAAACTAAACTCAAAACTCCCTCTCCCCTGCACAAACAGAAATGCTGTGCAAATCCGTCAGTGCCTAAGGTCCAATGCTAGCATTGCCTTAGGTGCCCGCTGGCGAGAGGTGCTGATGCAGGAAATATCGCTCTTCCACCACCGCAGCCCAGTGTCCTGCCTATGTAGCATGATCGAAAGGCGCTGTCGGACCGGAGCCTTGCTCATGGCCACATGACTGCCGCCAAGCCACCTGGCTGGCTATGAAAAAGAAGACTCTTTTAATAACAGATGGTGGTAGTGAGACATGAAAATTAGGACATATTTTCATTTGATATTGGAATATGATGAGCATCAGTTATTTTGGGAAGGAGTCCAAAGAATACTTGGAGAGAGTCTAAAACTGCAGATGAATCCACAGGTTTATTTTATTGGGTGATTTCAGTTCTGCCAAATATTTGTAGTGTAAAGAAATCATAAAAATTGCTGGTGGTCCTAGCCTGGCGGGTACTTCTCACATATTTGAGACAGTTGTACGAACTGTGACAAGAATGTTTGATCTATTAGCTTAAAAACAAATTAGAGGCTTCAAGAGAAATAAATGAACTATAGATGTTAGAAATGCATTTCTCTTATCTTAGGGAGACCAGGAATTTTTGCCCCAGGCTTTATTTGCATTTAATTATCATAGTTTGGATCTACTCTGCTGCCTGCATGGAGGTTTAGTCTGTCTCACTCCATCCTGTTCTGCACTAACATTAGTACCTGTTAATGATTAGCGTTTGCAATTATATATTCTGGTGACGTGCACATTATAAGAAATATCAGTTTGTTTTAATAAAACTTCAAAAACTCGCCTAAATCTGAGCCGTATCTCCATTCTGCTTTATGATTTTTTGGTTAGGATGTAAGTAAAATGCTGCATGCTGCCCGGCATCTGCCTAGCACTTGAATGCCTTTACAGTAAATGGTAAATCTAAAGGTTTTGACATTGCTTTGCTAATGAACCAAGAGGGCCACATTACTAGGCTGCTCAGTACATAGGCAGGAAGGAAGGAAGAAATGATGATATAGGCTCAAACTATAAAAAAAAAAATACCCATAAAGCTGAGCTCTCAGGATTAAAAAAGAGAAACCTACAGAGACCGAATCTGATACCTGGTTTATTGTGAAATATATTGAGAACCCCAGAGTGACTGTTTTTTGCTGGTGTTTTACCTGTAGAGAAGGAGTTAGTTCCCCGTAGGCCTGACCCTTGTAAAGGCTGGCCCTTGTAAAGGCTCTCAGTTCCCATGGACTGCTTTGGAAAAGGAAAGGACCCATATAAAAGGGTTTCACTCTACCTCTAAAGAGAATTTGATTCTCAAGACTTGTGCAGAGTTTACATTTGCACCCTTTGCCCATACAAATTCACAGGATTATTTTCACTCACCGGGCTTGCACTGAAGTACCAGCTCAGAAAGGGACACTTTAACCAAGCATTCTTTATGTGGTCTTCCATTAATAAACAGGAATACTCCTTTCTAAACCTGTGGGAAATGATTTTTCTGTTTGCTGCTACTGTATGCAATGTACATGAATGGGGGCATTTATACAGCATGCTTTCATCCCGGGATATCAAAGCTCTTTCCAAACACTGATCAATTGGGCTGATGTGCAACCATTGAACTGCGGCCACCTCTGAGGTGGCATGTGGTTGACATTTTGGCTGGCAAAGCATACTAGAACACCAGAATAACTTCTTCTTTTTTTTGCATTTAGGGTAGGCATGGATGTAGAGTGAGACCACCAGAATTTCTCTCACATATGTACTTTTGCCAATGGGAAAAAGCAGCTGCACAATCTACTAATTATTATCCCGTCTATGCAATGACAACAAGATCAAAGTGTCTTCCACCACTACATTTCCAGTTTGAATCCACCCAGGTGGGTAGTGGTAGAAAGTCATTACCCTGTGCAGGCTGTTGAATAGCCTGTAGGAAATGAGGCTGGTGGTCTCAGCCCAGTTTCACGTGGACAGGTGCCTACACCACAAAACCACCATCGTAACGGGCACTGGTGGTTAGGTTTCACAAGAGAGGTTGAACTCTGGATGGGCTACATAGGTAGAGTGGCATCTCTAGATTAAAGGATGGCATGAAGAAGTTTGCCTTGGTTCTGCCCATATTTCACCTGGTGTCCTAGACTGATTCCCACATTTACTTACGCTCAAACCTACCTTCATGTAAAGGTCTGCCCCTTCTCTGTCCTGACTGCAGGACCTATTACAATGGCTGTCACAAATCATTTCTTTGGGAAGTTTCTTCTGAGGGTTTCAAACCCTGTTTTAGCTCTAACTTTACTGGTACAATGTGGACGAGATTCTAACTATTGCAGAACATAGGACTGGAGGGTGATGTGCATTGCTGAATCCAGGTCCCTGCTACCGCAACAACCACCTCGTGATCCTTTTCAGAAACTGCTCATGCTCCAGAATCTTGGAGATTTATGGGAAACTTCAACAACTTCCTACAGAATAAGGATATTTTCCAGTTTTATAACCCCTTTCCTCCAAAAAAGTCAATCTGTTTTGCAAACAATGTATTACAAACCACAAGATACCCCCCAGCAATGTAGGAATTATTGCTATTTTACCAAGTGGGAAACTGGATAACAGAGAAGTTAGTGTCAAACCCCAGTACTTACTTAGACGATGCTTCCAGTGACCTCAAAGAGACTGGCCGCATGTGAAATATGCAAGTCCACGGACAACCAGTGAGACGGCTGGGACTAAAGCTAGATTACCTGACCACCAGGCTTGTGTTTTAGCCTCTGAACCTTGCAGGATTTACTAGATATCTCCTTCCCTCCTCATTACTCGGCACATTGCATGAAACAGAAACAGGACATAGTAGTGGCCATCTGCAACTAAGGTTTAGTCCTTACTTTAAATCATAATTCTCAACCCATCTCCCGTGTAACCAGCTGTCCTGGATAGACTATTTTGACTTTGTGTGAGCAATGGGGTGCAGCAGCCAATGAAGCAGGCTCCATCTTCATGGAATATCAATTTAATGAAAATGCAGAGGTAGAGGGGACAGAAAGCATGGTATATACACAGAATTTTTCTCCAAGTTATTCATGCAGCATCAGTGGTCATGAGTGGCTCTTCAGGTGTTTTATTGTGTAGTTAAGTCAAATAGATGGTAGCGATATTTCAGTACCTAAGGTAAAATAAGTACACTTATGGAAATGGACCTTCACATGCTGTAAAAAACACAAATAAAAGGTGGCTTTTCTTGAACCAGAACAGTTGGGAAATACTAGAGCAGGAGTTGAACTAACTCGTTATCTCAGGTCAATCCTCCACTCTGATAGATCAGAACCAGGATCTCATGCCTGGATCAGATGCATCAGAACTGTTAAATCCCCTTTCCAACTTTTACTGCTTTTAAGTAAGCTCTGTACAAAATTTTCCTTGAAACCAAGAAAACACTAAATTCATTCTGTAGAAACAATCCCTAAGTGGTATAGAGACAGTCAGCTGTGTTATTATTATAGAGTCAGGCAGAAAGCAGGGCATGGTGGCATACAGACTAGATGGTTCAGAGAGGATTAGGCTTTCATAGGCAACAGCCACCTGCTTTGGGTGCTATGATGGTGCCACTCTACCTTTCCTTCTGCCCAAGAAATATGTAGGACATAGGGTGTCTATAGATGTGCTCGTTGTCATTCTCATTCGAACGCTCCAGCGTTGCCTCTCCGTCGTGTGTATTAAGCTCCTTCGCATTGCAAAATGGCTGCAGGGGTGATTTATCAAATGAGCTTTAGATAAAGCACCACACAGCCATTCTGAAACCCACAGGGGCTTAATACATGTGATGGTAAGCCATTTTAATTAGAGCGGCTGTCCGGTAATTGCTTTCATTGAAATGCCACCTTCCATACCAAGCATATGTATAGGCAGCCATATGTATTAGGGAATTTTTTGCTTTGGAAGCCATGGGACCAATTTGTGCGCTCATTTGCATGCATGAAACCCTATTGACTCTGCATTGGATCTAAGTTATCTCACCAAGTACTGCATTTTTGGGCTGACATGTATATCATCAGAAGTAGAATGGGGGCCAGGATCTGTATGTCTTTCAGGAGCCACATGTACTTTTGTAAGACCCATCTATGTATATTTTCGTAAGACCTGGTAGCCTTACAGCCCATCTCATAATTGCTTTGGCACTGCTTCAGAGAACTGGGAGTAGGACAAAAGCACAAATCCACTTCTGATAAAAAAAGATCTCATGCATATTGCTTCAAATTTGGAAACGTAGGGTGCAAACCAGCTCCCATGGAAGTTTTGTGAGACTTTTTCCCCTGAGTTTAAAAGGACTGAGGTTAACCATCAGGTCTGCTAGGAGGGTCTAATTCATGCAGTGACCAATATTAAAAGAAATAGCACAGACATCCCTTACGCTGCATTCAGAAGAAGCTGTATCAGTAATAAAGTCAGACTATGCCTGTTGATTTTACAGCAAATTATTAGAACTGAGAGATCACTGAGAGGAAGCAGAATCCAGCACAGAATAAATAACTTCTAGCCACCACGTTTTATTCTGATGCAGCCCTTTGTACCAGGAAAGACTTTAGCCCCGATGCTTGTCTTTCTTAGAGTAAGCAACTGTGAAAATCTGAAAGAAATAATCCCCTTTCCCTCCAACATGCTTCTATTGAGAAAGGAAGAAGACAGTCAATAGAGATGGCCGTGATGTTCGTTTAGAATATATTTATACGGCTCAAACTTCTCAGAATACCTCCTTTTCACACATCTCTGTAGGAAAAGACATGAAGCTGTGGATTCAGGAAGAATTCAAATCTCTCTGTCATCTCGTCTGGCCTTTAATTGACAAAGCCTGAATAATGCTTTCTCATTTTGCTGAGGGATTTTAAGAGTGACTCTCCCCAGCAGTCTTGATACAGTCCACCAGAATCCAAGGAATGAAAAGAAATGACCCACAGAGAGAGTGTGTTCTCCATTAACAAGGTAATTGTTTGGCTGTGGATTGGTATTTGATGCTTCTCCCGGCTTTTGATTTCCCAGGGTAGCTCTGGCTGTGAGCTGATGTTTGAAACAGTGCTTCTCATTAAAGCTTAGAGGGGCTTTACTATCCCTCTACTTCTTCTCAGTGTCTGGCAGTCTAGCCGGGCTTCACACTACTGCTGTCCTGTAAAATCAGGTGAATTTCTTATTTGCCTCCCTAGCACCCACCCTGTCCAGAACTGAAATCACAGTACATTAAATAGGAAATTAATACAAGCAAGGAAACTCCAATTAAGTTTCGCCTTCCCTCTTAACTCGCTGTGCTGCGCACGGGTATGGAAAGGGCTCCGAGAAAGATGGGAGCTGTTATGCGTGCTTCGCTCATCTCAACCCCAGAAGTGCTAGGATTCACATATCTGTGCCGCGGCCTGAACACCTATTGCAAACCACGGCCATCTGTTTTGGTTTGGAGATCTGTGGGCTTTTGCTCGCTTTAATAGCAGCCAATCCCCTGCTCTTTCCCATTTATATCTGGGTTCAGACTTTCCCCGAATTAAGGCTCTATGGATTTCAAACTGTCATTCATCCTTTTTTTATAGGCCCAGATTCCTGCAGTTCATCCCTGTTCAGGAAAGCAGTGAATGCACAATCCTCAAGTGTCCCAGAGATTTCAGTCTGGATTTTGTCACTGGTGACAAAGTCCAGCGTGCGTCACAGGAGGCTGCTCCCCGTTCGGATGTCTGATGGAGGCCCCTCTACACCTAGCACGTCCAAGGACCCTGCTCGTGCAGGATGTCCAGTAGACGCTATGTCCCGGCCCTCTGCTCTGTTATTACCTTCCCAGTCCTGGCTGCAGGACTGTTTGGGCTTCCTTCTAGTCCTTCCCTGAAGTGTGTCCTCATTCACAATGCCCTTTGAGAGAATAAATGGCAAGGCTGTCTTGCAATCTGTACCCTGTCTGTCTTTCCTTGGTCTCTGCGTTGATACAATGTGGGCACACAGTCCAGATGTATAGACAGGGGGTTTCTTTTTGCCTTGCAAGACTTGATTCCCTCTCTTCCAAGACTGAATCCTGACCTCGTTCGCTTGTTGACTCATTTACGGAGCCCAGCAGCTGCACCTCAGTTCTTCCACACAGCCACATCGTCAGACTGTCTCTCCTCACATTCCTGGTGGCGTCCTGGCTCTTTCTGACCTTGGTGTGCTAATATTCTTGGGTTAGCACAGCCTACCCAGCTGGCTGAGTTCCTGGCTCTCAGGCCTTGTTAAAGACAAAATGCCGTCTTTTTTACAGCTCAGTTTCTTTCCATAAAGTTAATCAAGCAGCCTTCTTTTTACAAGGGACCTGACCCTTTGGTCTTTCTTCCTCTTGGCGTGCTGGAGAGTCTCCATGCTGCCAGAATCACCCCCCGCTTTTTAAGGCAGACCCGTCAGTAAAGCGAGACGCTCTCGCAGGGGAAAAGGAAGCTTGTTGGCATGCGTCGGGTTCAGCTGCAATGGGGCGCTTGGGCTGCACCTTATAAAACTTCCTCTTCTTTGTGACAGTACATCCCAGGATGTATGTATGTATGTATATATTTCGACTAGCGATAAATCCAAACTCAGACCTTGCATTTAAGTGCACTCAAACTGTGGGGCTAGTCAAAGGCACGCTCCAGAGCCGGATGTGCGCGGCTTGGCTGGAGGTCATCCCCGTTTTGCGTAGCGCAACACGAAAAGTGTTGCGGGCCGGCCAGAAAAATCTGCTGATGTGACTAAGAATCCCAGATCTTGTCATATCCATCCTGCAAGCGAAAGGCAAACTGGAACCTGGCAGTATGAGTAATTGTGGCCTCCCAGCATGGCGCACAGAGCACGCTTTCTCTGTTCAATAATTATCGTCTTTGCAAAATCAATGTCAAATGAGGCTCAGGGCAAACTTTGCTGCATTTCTGTTTATTTTAGAAATGATCCCCTCCCCTCTGACTTCATCTCTGTGCTCTCTCCTGGGTCTCATGCTATAGACTGTGGCCTTTCGTTTCATTAATCAACCAAAACCATCCCCTAAACATTTCCAGGCAGAGTCATTTTCTTTTTTCAGGTTTAGTCATGGTTCTCTCTGAGGTTTAAATGTTCCCATGCTACTGAGCTCTTTAAGCACCCTCTGAGCATGTACCTGTCTGCACAGTCCTGTCCCACAGATGCTATGACAGCATGCAGCAATGCGTACATCTTTCCTCTCCACTAGTACTACAACATTTGCTATTCCACCTCTTCTTTCTCCACAAACTGCCAGGCTCCCAAATACCACAGGACTTTCTGAGGTCCGACATTCCAGTCGTCTCTCTTTGAAAGGGGCTGATACATCTTTAAAAGATTTTTCTCTGTTAAAAATGGTTTTGCTGTGGTTTTGTAGCCAGCCAGGTTCCCAAAGACTGTTGGCCTGTCCCTCCTCTTCCCATTACTACAATTGAGTAACTTAATTAACTCCCCTGGAGTTACTCCTGGTTTTTATACCAGTGTAAATGAGAACCTGGTTGGGTCACTGGGGTGCATTGCACCTCTTTAAAAAGCCATGGTGGCAAAAGGTCTAGATTTATATTTTCCATTGGCTGAAGAGGGTCCCAAGGTGCAAACAGATATAAACTCTAGAGGCCCAGGAGCACAACAGGAGCGGGTGACTGGGATACTAGTTCTTGGTGCCAGGTCAGAGTGGTCGCAGGTACAGCAGCCCTCAGGGAGCCTGCACCATGGCAGCAGCACCTAGGGTCAGGCAAGACTCTCCAGTGCCCACCCCGCCAGTCTGCGGCATCTGGGTCCAGGGTGCACAGACTACTAGTTGCACTTCTGCACAGGCCTCTGTTCATCTGCCAGCACAATTGTGCAAAGAAACAATTTTTTTTTGCAAAAATCTTGTTGGGCTAATAAAAGATATCATCTCTACTGTGAGTCCTGAGCACAATTTATGGAACTTGATAATATGCCTAATAGGATTAACGTGGCACAAGAGCCCTACACAAGCCTTCAGTCTGAGAGTGTTCAAGTGAAGTGAGTATTATTGCCAGTTTGCTTTACATTAGCACCCGGTCCAGGGTCAGGGATCCTGTGTACCCGGCTAATACGAAAGGAGGCAGAGCTCCCAGTCTGAGCCGCACAGAGAGGTGTCAAACAGCTGGACAACTAGTGAAGTCAACCAAAATGAAATTACCCCAGCTGGGATGGAGTCACGTGAGGGCAGTATCACGTCTGAGAATAAACAGAGAAGCGAACACATGTTTTCAGTCCTGGTGACCTTTATATCTGATTCAGGAAAGCTGCAAACAGCAGCGATAACGGGCAGCAGTAACGAGCAGCGGTCGCAACTGTAACACCGCGCCCTTGCCTGGCACCTCAAAATGACTGTGGGGAAGGGAACTTCTCAGCCAGGAAGGTGCAGTTCACAGAAAACCGAATGATGCTTCTTTCGGTCTCACTGCTACAGACACCACAGCCAGGAAGCTGATACTGAGGCTTGGCTGAATGACGGCTCTCCCCAAAACCGGGCCGAGACGCTGGTTCAATATTGACTCAGAGAGAAAAGTGCCACTTGCTGACTCACCACTGCCTGGAGCACCAAGGTACCTCCCCCTAGCCAAGTAATGACCAAGCCCACCCTTGTTAGCCTATTAGGCAAGGGGAATTAGGGACACAGGACCAGATGAGGAGGAGGTAAAATTATACATAGGGTCTAAAGAGACACAACAGCACTTCTGCCACTCTCTCTTTTTTTTTTAATAGGAGATAATATCTCCATTATGTTAATTGGCAAAAGGTGAGAAGGCTATTGCCCCAGTCTTCTTCTCTCTTCCCCCCACCCCCCATGTACCCCGCACTACACGCATCCCAAATGACATCCTTTATCTGGCAGAGTCTTGTGCAATACACTGTTTATGCCAAAGGCAGGATCTTGGGACCAGTGGGATCAAGGTCCCAAAAAACAGGAACTGGGCAGTGAGTTTGGAGTCACAACACCCAGCTGGCAGATGTCAGCTGCCCGTCTGGTGCCAATTCGAGGCTGAGTGACACACTCAGGCCCTCACCTCCAACACACTTAAGCCATGAGATAATATAATGTAAAGAAGGAGTGGGGTAGGGAACAGCTGAGAGTCCAGTGACTGCCTGCTTGTGGTGGGCAGTATAATGCTTTGGAGGCCGTGGGTTAGTGTAATCTTAACCCAGGGGTGGGCAATTATTTTGGGCGGAGGGCCACTTACTGAGTTTTGGCAAGCCATCAAGGGCTGCATGACAGGCAGCCAGGGGCAGCTAAATATTAATTTTATAAATTTTTTAGGGGCCCTGCGGTCTGGATAGAACGGCCTGGCGGGTCGCATCCAGCCCACAGGCCACATTTTGCCCACCTCTGTCTTAACCCTAAGTAGAGTA
>NW_017729028.1:37956936-38016053 GCF_001723915.1 Gavialis gangeticus
TATAAACTTTTTAGGGGCCCTGCGGTCTGGATAGAACGGCCTGGCGGGTCGCATCCAGCCCACAGGCCACATTTTGCCCACCTCTGTCTTAACCCTAAGTAGAGTAAGGATGGCCCTATGGGTCAGGTGTAACTTTGGGAGTTGGGCAGCCTGAGGTTTATTGTCAAGTCTGTCATAGACATCTTGTCTGACTGTATAAATCCCTGTGCTAGCCTGTAGCATGGGGGTGACATTTTTTTGGCTGCAGAGCAGTGTTGCCAACTAAAGTGCACAGAGCTTTGAAAATTGCAGTGAGGTCACCAGAAGGAAAGTGCTACATAAATCTGGCACCCTCTCTGCACCATCCACTGACGAATGTATTGTCCACTATACTTAGGGATTACGAAACTGGTCACTTTGTTACATTTTCATTTCCCAGTACAAATGCAAATGCATTCCAAACAAAGCAATGAAAATAGCCAGCATTTCTCAAGGGTTGAAATATCTCCAGGGCTTCATTCTGTCTCGTTAAGATCAGGCATAAGATCTTAAAGCAAAGCTTAGTGGTTGGCTGATTGGGCTCCTCTGGGAGATGACATGGGCTGTAATTCAAAGAGGACAGTGAAGTATAGTATTGTCTTGAGATACGGTTTGGCTCCTCCATAAAACAGCAGCTCACCCAGCTGACAGCATAAAGAACTGTACATCTTCATTAAACAAAAAGGTCACAGCCTGGTGCCAAATGAATCTGTCTACGGAGACTTGCCTGTGTGCAACAAGCATTTCCTCGGCTCTTAGGATTATAGGAAAGTAGGGCTGGAAGGGACTTCACAGGGTTATCTAGTCCAGCCCCTTGCTCAAGGCAGGATCATCCCTGACTAAAACATCCTGGCCAAGTGACTGTCTAGCCCGTTCTGGAAAACTTCCCAGGATGGAGTTTCTACAGTTGCTCCAGGTAGTCTGTTCTAATGCTTGGCCACCCTCATCATCAGGAAGTTCCTCCAAGTTTCCAACCTAAATTTCCTCTGCTGCAGCTTATGGCAGTCGCTCCTAATTCTGTCCCCTCCAGCCACACAGAAAAGCCCATCTCTAGCCACTCCATAATTGCTCTTCAGGTATTTGAAGTCTGTTGTCAAATTCCCCCTCAGTCTTCTCTTCTCCAGACTAAATAACCCTATCTCTTCCATCCTTTCCCATAAAGGGCCCTGATCATTTTTTTGCTCTGTGCAGGACTCCGTCCATGTCCTTGACGTTTGGAGCCCAAAACTGGACACAGTACTTCTGATCAGGCTTCTTGTGCGGCTGCAGGGGCATATTCTGGGGGTTAAGATACAAACTGTAAAGGAATATCCTCACTGCATTTACTTTGGGGAATGAAGCTGTCCAGGAGGTGGGAAACTTCGACCCTAAGCCCACTTCAGCCTGAGAAAATTCAGATCCCCATCACCCAGTCCCCGAGAGAGTGTCTTAACCACTAAGGTATAGAAGAGGGGAACTGAGAGCACTCTGCACCCCTCCTGGTGAAGCTGGTTTGCAGGCAGCCAGGAGTGCAAGTAATGGGGCCATAAAGAGAGGAAGCAGGAGGGAGCCTGACTCTGTAGCCTAGTGGTTAGCGTGCTCAAGAGCAGAGATCAGAAGATCCCACTTCTTAAGTGAAGAACACGGGATTTGATTGGGGCCTCCTGAGCCATTAAGCCCTGTCCTCTAATCACTAGGCTGCTCGATAAAAGGTGACCCTGCACTCTACTTACTTCCCTAGCTGTGTTTTAGGAAGATCAGGACCTGCTCACTTAGGGAGTTGATACACGTGCTCTTGGAGAGGAGGGGGGTCCTTTAATTAGAGTGGCTCTGAGAGCTGATCTAATTAAAGCACCCGGAGCATCTCATGTATCAGTGTCCCTGTGGGTAAAAATGGTGGCAAGGGTGCTTTAACTAAAGCTTGTTCAATGAGCTTTAGTTAAAGTGGCCCTGCCACCATTTTTACCCACAGGGACACTGATACATGAGACACTGGAGTCTGCTGGAGCGCGATAGCTACCACACTCCAGTCGACTTGATTACTTAAATCTGCTTCAGTTGCACTGTAATTACAGTGTGTTGGAGTAGCCTTGCTGCTTATGTATAGAAATTGAGGCACATGCCTGCAGTGGCTCAGGCTAGAAGCGGGGTGGGGGGGGTGTTAGGCAGGACTCCCTTATTAGGGATGTCTGCCTGCACAGTCCCAGGCTTTTCCTCACTGGCTGCTCAAGGGGCGGGAGTGTTGCCAGCCCCCAGCCCTAGCCCCAGGCTAGCACTATGATGCAAGGAGGGGTGTGCAGTGCATTCATCTCTTGATGCTATGGAGCTTTTCAATCTCCCTCCCTGCTTCCTCGTACTGTCTGCAGCAAACTGATAAGCGAGCAAGCCTGCTGCTGGGTGGGGGGGAGGCTGATAACAGTCTTTATCACCTGATTAACAAAACAATAGCCTTTTTTCCCATTATTTTAAACTTCTTAAACAGTATACCAGCCGACCTGTTGACTAGCTCCAAAAGCCCTAAGAGGTCACTGTTCTGTCTGCCTATCCCAGTGAAACTGGAGAAAGACATACACACAGCCACCTCTCAGCATTAGGTAGCATAGCACATGCTGGCTATGGTCTGTGCTGTGGCAGAGAGGGGGAAGGGGTCTCTGCTTAAGTAGTGAGTAGTGCGAGGGGGGAAGACAGGGCACGGGGAAGCCAGCAGACTCTGTTGTGCCTGCAAGTCTGTGCTGAGCTCCAGCCAGAGAGCAGAGGGGAGGGGCTAGCCTCGCTGTGGAGCAGAGAGCCCTGCCCAGCCCAGAGAGCATGATGGGATGCTGGGGGACTCTGATTTAACTTAAACTGGCAAGGGGTCTGGGACAGACATTGCATAAACTGGTTTGAGCCAAATCAGTTAAGTCTGATACTACATTCAACCAGGTTTATCTCACACCAGTTTCAGCCATTTTCAAACTGGTTTATGTGCACTGAACATCTGGTCTGTTACAGGTCTAAACGAGTTTCTGATCACTTAAACCGGTTTATATGTAATGTCTGTCCCTAGCCTTAAACCGGTTTATGTGCTTCCCTACTAGGTATGCTCAGTAGTTGGAACTATGGCTGTATAGGTATCCAGGTGAAATAGGATCACCTGCTCTGGGTAAACCCTGAAAATTTCCTTGCAGAAAAAATAAAAGCTACCAGCAGTAGGCACCAAAAGAAGAGGCAGGCCCTTGTGCCTCCTGTTTAGCCCAACAGGCTTGTGGTCAGAGCACTTGTCTGGGGAGAAGGAGAGCTGTGTGCTAGGCCCCTCTCATCCAGAGGAGGTTTACACTTGCACGTTCAAGTAAAGTGCTCCACTCCCCAGGCTGTGCACACAGTTGCCCAGAATGCTTTCTGCTTGAAGCCGTGAGCAGCCAGGAGGAGACAGGTATGCCACAGGAGGTTGAGTCAATGAGATAGAAAGGACCATAGGTTCTAGACCTGTCTCCTGCCCCTAATGTGGAATAACTCTGCCATTGCTGGGCAGCCAGGAGGAGAAAATTTGTGGGTCCCAGTGGAGAACCCACAGGGGGGAGTGGCTCAGTGAGATGGATATTTCCATGGGATAGAAAAGCTCAGCTCCTGCTCCCAGGGGGCTAGAAGCATCCCACTGTGGTGCGTTCATTTTGTCCAATGAATATTAAATACAAGGTGCAGTCATCAGATTCAAGAGGAGGGCTGGAGAGTGCTCTGGGCAACAACTAGCCAATTGCCCAGTGCTTAGAGCACTTTCCTGGGAAGCAGAAGACAGGTTCAAACTCCCTCTGGGTGAGAGGGGCCTTGAACTAAGGCCATCCTCTCCCTGGGCGAGTGCCCTAACCACTGGGAAACTGGGCTAAAAAGTGGGAGGGTCCATCTCCTTTTTACTCCCAGCAGGTGTGCACACTGGGCAATCCTATTCTGCCACAGGTGAAACTAGAAGCCAAACTATGCATAAATACCAAACACTGCCACTACATCAACGCCTTTTAGGCACATGAAGGTGCAATAGGATTAGGCCCTTAGTGAAGGAAACACAGAAGGATCAGAAGTGGAAAAAAGGGATTTATCTGTAGTGTGTCATTAGTCTTTGGCATTCACCACTACTGAGGATAAGAGTGCAGAGAGTTTCAAAAGGGATTAGACCATGGCATGAATAGGAAAAGCTTCTAAGTTATACTATCTAGGAAGGAATAAAGCACTCCAGGCTGCCTTCACTCATGATCTCCTTATACTTGTGTACTCAGCAGGTAAGTAGGAGTGGAAGGGCATAGTCATTGCACCCTAGGTAAGACAGCAGGTAGACCAATACTTTGAGAGAGCCACCACTGTTTAATCTATGACAGAATTGGGGTTCTAGACACAGCTTGCTTCAATAAGCCATGCAAGAAGAGATAGAAGAACAGGGCCTGAGAAGCAGGCAAGCCATTTACTAAATAATGTCCTTTTTGATGCCAGGGAAGAGCATGGAATCTCATTGAGTCATGTGTACTGTATTTCCTTGACTCACTGGGTATGAAAACCATAAAATTGCACTGTCTCTCTCATGTTTTTCCTGGAAAAAAAATCACATATGAATATCATTGCATTGAGTTAATCAACATTTTTATCTTCTTTGTGTATTGAAAGAGGAACGGGTTAAGAAACAAATCAGGTCAAAGAAGCAGCACCTCCTGAAGGTTCAAGCAGGATGCTTGCTGATTGACTTAAGACAGGTTTCCTCAGACTCAGATGCTGAAGTCAAGGGATGCACAGTCCCACCTTTGATCACTGAATTAATCTGGGGCCATAGGAAGGTAACAAAGGTATATCTCCTTGGTGGGAGAACTCCACCATCTCTGATGCGTGCTGTCTTTTGAACTTTCCATGCACAAAGAGGATTAAAATCAGAAATACCAAGAGTGGTCCCCAACAGAGGTTTTGCAGAACCTGCTGCTATCTGGCTAATTGGGTTAAAATTAGGAAATAATAATAATAGGGAAAACTTTCTGATTAGGAGGGTAAGGGTTCCAGTACAACTGGAACAGGTTACCCAGCGTGGTGATGGACTCTCCATCCCTGGAGGTGTTTAAGACTCAGGTAGACAAAACCTTGGCTGGGATGATGTTGTTGGGGCTGGTCCTGCTGTGAGCAGGGTTGGACGAGATGTAACCTCCTGAGGTCCCTTCCAGCCCTCATTGTCTACGATTCTAAGTCAGACGTGGAACTGAAATATTTTTTTAACACAATGCAATATTACCCTGAGGAAATCATTGCCACAGGATATAATTGAAGCCAAGAGCCTGGCAGGATTAAAAGAAAGGAGTGGTATTTTTGGATATTTCTAGGTGTAATAAGAACATTCAGAGTTATAGTAATAAAAACAAGAGTTTTGAAAAGTATATGTACACTTCCACCGATCAAGGTAAACCTTTAGACTCGATAGTGGAGTAACCAAGTGAAATGCTATAGCCTGCAGTCTACAGAAGGTCAGATGAGGTGAGGGAATGGTCTTTTCCGGCATTAAAAATGAAATAATTTTGATTAATTAATTAAAGGTAAAGGAAACATGGTGTGTAGACTATCTTCATTCATGACTGGTACTGCAGGGTCTCTTGGTACTTTTCTTCAGTGCTGGTCCCTTTCAGAGTGAGGATATTAGGTTAGATGGACCACTGGTGTGATCCAGTGTGGTGGGTCTTGTGTGGGATTTTTACCCCATGTTGGTGCTGCTGGTTTATAGGAAGTAGTAGGATGTCTTCTAGTTTTTAACAGGTCTGAAGCTTCTGACGTGCATATTGGCATCCTGGTGGGAGAAGGAACTAGACACAGGGTGGCGGCAAGTGTAAGGCAGGGACAGTAGCCTTGATGGAAACTGAAGCAGATGGACCTGGGTTTGGCTTTTAGCTCCATTGTGAATCTGCTGTGTGACTTCGGGCAAGTGATTTCCTCTCCCTATGTCAAATTCATTTTACTGGTTGAAGTGTCTTGAGCTCTGTGGATGAAATAGCAATTCTATATTATTGTGTAACAAAGGGAAGGGATCTCTTGTTATCAACCAGCATTGCCTATCTGATACTCCTTAGTATCTGGACGTCAGGAAATCTCAGGTGTAAGCTCTCGTACTGAAAGTAACAGGAGCTGCTGAGCACTTCCAAAAATCTAACTATTTCTCTTAGGTGCCAAAGGGATATTATCTTTGGAGAAACTCACCCCCGTTGGGTAAACATTCTTCCATTGTCAGTGAATGAATAAAAAAAAATAATTGAAATTAAGCCAGGGATAATGGTGAAATAGCAGATGGCCCATGACAAACTGTGAGAACAATTTTGTTCACATGAAATGGGAATAAGTATTTACTCATAACAGACTATTACTCAAGAGATTTTGAAAGAGCACAACTCCACAGGAGTCATAATGGGATTAGTCACATAAAATTCATCCCAGCTAGGCCTGGTCTACTGTACCTGGGGAGAGGAAAGCAGGCAGCAGAGCACAGTTAGCGCAGGAAGAATTGCAAAGAGGTGCACAAGTGCAGGAATCCATGCAAACTGCTCCATCACGCAGGACTTCACACGCTCCTGATTTATTTTAAAGATCGACCACATTGCTTGGCGCTGCTCGAACCAGTGAGAGCAGAAAGGAAGAATTCTAGTTGAGGTGATTCTAGTTTAAATGGTAGAGAGACGGAGGTATTTTGGTGAGGGCTGTGAGCACCACCTCACCAGGTGGTTGACCACAGCCTGGCTCTCACAACCCTTATGCAAGTCTCAAAGGTCAGCTGATTTCAAAGGTGTTTTAGTGTAGGAGTGATAGGACTGTTTGAGTTTCAAAGTTTGGAGTAAGGGGCCATTTTTTAAATTTTGGCCCAACTGGTATGGGTGGATATTTTATAAATCCCCTATTTTGAGAGGGCAGTTTTAAATATCTAAGAAACACAAATGTAATATATCACAGTATCTTGAAATATAGAAACCCTTATCTAGAGGAGCATGACAAACTTGGGTCAAAATGATTGCATTGTTCACAAACTCATGTTATTAGCAAGGATACTGCATGCTTATGATCTTGTATCACTTGTGTACTTTTGCAAACCTCTTATATACGCACACACACGCACACGTTGAGGGACATTCACTTATTTATTTTAACATTTATTTAAAATTTCTTCACTAATCATTTTGCTCACTGCTGAAAGGAAAGCCCTTGGAGCCCACCAACTGGTTAACAGTGCAAAACAAAATCCCTGAGCTGCACAAAGCCTTGTATTTCACCTGAAACTACAATGGCTCAAGGTAGAGAGGTTTGGAGAAGCCGAATCCAATGCTGGGGTTTGGCTGTGACAAAGAACTAGCACCTTTGCTTATGCAAAAAATAGCATGGGATTTTCAATTACCACAAGCAGTGAGGACTTTGGTTTCACTTCTTGCCAGAAAGAGGAGGCTGTAGTATATTTAGACATTCTTGGGGAGCAGCTGCTGTGTAAAGCAGGAGCGCATGTAGGCATGCACATGCAGTTGCACACAGGGCAGGCTCAAACTAACATTAAAAGCACGATCAGAGGCCACAGGACACAAAGACATCCTGTAATGTGCTACCTTATTAGGGGAGACTGTGTTACTCATTTCAGTACTCTGTTGAGAGATACCTTACAGCAAAGCACCTCTGAATATTGTAATGGAGCAATGGTCCAGGACTGACCTGGACAAATCAGCAGCAGATACTGCTCTGCCTCGAAACACTCAAGGAGACACAATTCTCCACTTCCTTACAACTTGAGCCTCTTTTTAGACTTGTATGCCTTCTGCCATCAGTCAAACCCATGCAAAAGTGGGAAGAGGTCATGTTAAATAGATACAGGTTTGACTCCTGGCTGTGCCCGTAGCTAAGCAAACAGCATGGCAATGGAAAATCAAAGTTTCCCTCAAAGTTTCCCCTCCACCAGAATCTAGCCTTCTAGGAGAGAGAAAGACTGAAAACAGACTTGGATTTCTCCTGAGACAAAGCCTTTTATTTTGGGATCCTACAGACATATAAACCCATTGTTCCACTTTAAGTACCCGTGAAGTTTCCAAACACTTTTTCCCTCAGAAAATCAGGACTAATTTGAGGTAAGAACCATTCAAGTTGCCCCTGTAAAGGATTGTCCTGTGTCTGCTTTGCCCAGATCAGACCCTGGATGAGCCCCAAAGTCTGTTTTTACCCACAGAGGTCACAGCTTGCCGTGGTTTGGCTGCAGGAGATAACGATCAAACAAAAACAGACAAAGCAAACACTCAATAGAGCTATCTGCTTGAAAGGTGACAATCTCTGCTCACACTATGCTACATTAATTGCTTCAGAGGAAGCTGAATTAGGTCAGACAAAATAGTTCACCCAGCTAGGCCTGGTCTACTGTACCTGTACCCAAATTTTCAAAATTTGTTATATTTTACTTTATTAATTTTTATTCGGCAGCCATTGTCTTGGCCAACAAACAAAGGACTTCTCTACCAGTGACTGCATGCCTCCAATTACCGTACTATCCCTGCAGCTCACAATCTCATGTGTAATTATCCCCATGCAAACTATGAGCTAGGAGAGTGCTATTGTCCCCATTTCATAGACAGAGAACTGAGGCACAAAGATGTTAAGTAGCTATAGGAAGCCTAACAGGATCACTGGATCATCTTTCCCCCAGAAGTAAAAGCTGGAGCAGAAGAATCAGTTTCTGTAGCTGGGAACTGTGACTCCCATCTGGTGTAGACTGGGCACACAGGAAAATACTTACAGACCCTGGCCAGGGCACTGTACATTTCCATGAAGGCCACCATACTCATTTTCTAGTCTGATCTCCTTCCCCTAAGGAAACTGCACCCTGATCCCATCAGCCACAGCCCTCTCTACTCCTTGTTCCCGTGCCCTAGGGTGTAGCCTGACCCCTTTAACGGGAATTAGCATGTGTTTAGCATATTACTTTGATTTATTATTAACACTTCAATAGCACTCAAAGGCTCCAATGAAGCATCAGAAATGATTGCACTAAGCACTGTGTAGACAAGTTAAAAAAAATACAGCCCATGCTATAATCTAGGGGCTCTGACAAGATGCAACAGGTAGAAGAAACAGGCAACATGTGAGGAAGGGAAGTATAAGGAAAATAAAATGACCACACTGTATATAATAAGCAATTGTTCAGCTAGCCATCTGCCTAGACAAGGTCAGAGAGCTGTATTTTACAGGCATCATGGCAGAGGTAGCCTTAAGGAAAGATACAAAAGATATCAAGGTTGTGGCTTTTGATGGGGAGGATAAGCTTTGTTTTAAAATATTAATGAAGTGAGGTGCCTTTGGTGACCAGATTTGTGTCTGAACTGGTTACTAGCCTTTTTATTTGATAAAAGGTTGCCTGTTTTCCTTTTAAAGACCATTTGTAACTTGTATTTGCCATAGCTCAAAACCAGATTGCCTCAAGCGTTGTGGCATTAATCCTCTGATCTTCAGTGTATGGAAACACATAACACTTAGTAAGGTTTCTTTGGCTGGTGCATACGGGGATTAACCGTGCTATATATGGGTCCTAAACACTGTTCTGGTTAACGCTACAGCCAAGCCAAACCCGAACCTTTCATCTTAACCTTCACAAGCTCTGATGGTTTGGACAGAAATGGACCTTGAAATCGAACTGCCTCTGGTTTTGGCTTGCAAAGCCAGAACTTCACATTGTGGGCTAAGGTCAAACCCAGCATCCTCAGCCCATCTCTAGTTAACATGCTTTGAACTCTCAGTAGACCAGGTCTTTCTGCTAGAAAGGACACGAATGCACAGACGAAGGGAAACTTTTCAAGCAATCTGCTGTAACTTTCCCTAAAAAATGATACAAGTGAATCACGAAGCTAATGCTGCATTTTTGTGTCATATTCCCTTCCAATCCCCACGTGCTACTTGTTTAGGGAAAAAGGTGACGTTCTCAGGTGGAACAGGCAGACTTTTGAAGAGCCAAATGACTACTTGTTTCCATATTACTTGACCACAGCAGTGACTAGGGAGGGGTTTCATTTGCTCAGTGTAATTTCACTGGAATACAGCCCTCCCCCCACTTTTTTCACAGCATCAGATGTTTCAGATGTCGAAAATAACAATAGGATGGTGTTAAGCTAGGGAAAGCCAAACCCTGCGGTATCTTAAACTGGATGAATCTTTATTGTTTTGTGTCTTTGCATCCAGAGCAGTTCCTTAACGTTGGTGGTTTCACTCAACTAAGGCAGATTTATACATGGGTTGGTGTTGGCTACATGGCTGGGCTGACCTACATGTAAAAGACAGTTGGCAACATGAGCAAAGTGGATGTGTTGAGAAGGAACAGCAAAGAAGCTGAGGGCGATGCGAGTGAGAGATGGAGTAACGGGCACCAATCTATTTTAGGGCTTTATACTGCTGCCCTGTAGTACTTGGGCACCTGCCATGGAGCGCGGTCCGAATGCTAAGCAGTGCGGCCCGGCAGTGGGAGATTGCTCTCAGATAGGGATGTGTGTCAAGCTGACTTGACTGCTTGGTTTCTTCTGTGTTGATTTTTATGGCTGAAACCACCCATTATCAGCCAGCAGGAGTCTTCATCCAATTTCAAGTGGTAAACTCTTCAGTCTGCCTTGTCTCCAGGCAGAAAGTAATCATTGAACAGCTAATCCTCAAACTCATTTTTGCCGCTTCTGCTGCTGACTTGTCCATTCAAGCCAGGGCTCCACAAGCTTTTTTTAAACCCAGCAGCAGTGAAGATTGGCTCCAAAACGAACCCTCCAGCACTCAAACCTCCGAGGGGATTTTGCATGAGTGAGGGCATTATGATCTGGTTCTGTGTCTACCCAGAGATTCACATCATGCCCAGCACAGACATTTTCATTCACTCATCCACAAGTTGTAATACCTAACTAGGGGATGGGTACCAAGAGCGTTGGGCCAGAACATGAGTTTGGGGAAGGAAGGTAAGAGAGAGGTTTTGAACATGTACCACAATGCATTGCTTATGTTAGAACGAGCAGTAGTTCATCCTTCGAGTGGGCGATATGCTGACTACCTGCATGTCTATGTAAGACTGCCCCTCCTGACTCGACATCGGAGGGGAACGAAATCTGTTCCACTGATAGTTAAAGACATCCTCGTTCAGCTCTGTTGGTTCAGATATGCGCTTTTGAAACCAAAGCATCTGGTCCCATGGAAGTCAATTAAGTTGTGCTTACTTAAGTGCTGGACTCATGTCGATTCACCTTGGTTCTCCATGTACATCAGGTGTACAGTCATACATGTTGATAACTGTTACCTATAGTTTCACACGCGGTATGCCAAGTGACTCCTGACTGATTTTTCTTGCAGACTCTGAACCTTGCACTCCCGACACCCCGTCTGCCACGGCCTCGCCGTCGACGTCCGAAGAACCCGGACTTTTCACAGCTCCACCATCACCATCCTCTTCCTATGACCACGGTGCCCAGTCTTTTTCACCACCTTTATCTACCCGCATCTCAGGTTTCCAGCCTGAACTGCCTACGGTCCCACCACCAGCACCAGCAGCTGCCTCCGTAGCCACTCCACAGCCTCCTGTTCCCCCACTGCCTGTCTCTGCTTCAGCCCTTCACCCAAGTCTTTACTCACCTGGCAATGCTTCCCACCTCCCTGACTGGCTGCCCTACCTCGCCTCAGCAACATCAGCCACCGTCCAGGGAAAGGAGGAAGAACAACCGTCTGCAGGGTCTGGCCCCACAGAGGGCGTGAAAAGATGCGTGAGCCCACCTCTGCACATTTATGGGGAGGGAAATGAACAGGCAGAATCAATGGAGGAGCTGCCCCCTGAGGCAGTTTGCTCACCACCAGCTGCCCACGACATCCCCCCAGGTGCTGGGCAGGCACCTCCAAGCGTAGGAGACATATTGACAGAGTTGCGGACAATGAACAGCCACCTTTCCATTATCGCTAGAGCCCTTAGCCAGCTAGCGTCGTCGTTAGCACCGCAGCAGGACTGTACAGATGCCCCAGCTCCCTAGTACTGAACTCTGCGTCATCGTACTGTCCTTGCAAGGGTTTCTTATGAATGAGCTGGTCAGGAAGTGTCACTGGGGGAGGAATAGTAGAGAGGGCTTGTGCAGATCTGACTGGTCTGTAACTGTTTATCGTGTCCTGGTACTTACCGTGTCTCCCCGGCAATGGTTCTTTCCTCCTCCTTGTAAATTGCTGCATATAGAAAATTGTTTTGTGGAGTTAATAAAATGGTTTATATTTCTTTACATACCTTTCATGCTTAGTCACTCCCCTCATTTCATCTTTTTGCCATCATGGGCATCACTGGACCTGAAAGTCAGCAAGACCTTGTGCAAAAAATATGGGGAGGCAGAATGTGGAGAGAACAGGAGGCACGAGGAGTGAATCCAAGGTGACAAACAATTACTAGTGATTAGCTGCATGGGAGGCAATGAAAACTGCTGAACAAGGAAGAGAACAGAAAGGCAAGAAAGAACAGAGCACAGACGCAGAGAGGAGATTAGTTCTCCTATTGCCTTGCTGGTTCCCTTGAAACAGCACTCAAGTAGCACAGCACCACTGAACTTGGAACTCCTCCCAGCTCACAAAACTTAAGAGGTAATTATCATTGCAGACACAGGTAAGGTCTGTGATAAACAGCTGCAAAACAATTCAAGCCAGTTGCGTAAGCAATACCAGCGTTCAGCCTAAATGGCTGCTGAACAGTCTCATTACCCCTACAGGGTGCAAATGAAAGGCAGTGGTACATTAAATGTACCTGCAGGACCCTACCCATTATATTTGCCAATACTGTATTAGGGATTCTTCAAGGACATAAGTAGACTAAGCCAATTTAGAGCAATTAGACCACTACATGCAAACAGATCCTGGGATCCATGCCATGTCATCCTCTCTAGCCTATTGCCATGCTTTCTAAAAGTAGTTTCCAAAGCAAGAAGTGGCAGATAAGCACTTTTGCTGCATTTTTGCCTTTGAGGAAAGGAATTAGCTGTGCACGCTGCTATGTCAGGATCTACATCTCCAAGGGGCAAAGTTTGGTGTTGGGCTGTGTGATGTCCAGGCTGAACCAGACGTAAAAGGCACTTGGCAACATCAGTAAAGTGGATGGATGGGGTTCACATGTGTGCCTGAGCCATGGGGTAGCGGGTGCATAACTTCTCCCCAGCAAAATGATGCTCCTCAGTGTTAATGCACCTGTAGAGAAGATGCTTGACAGTGGGCACATCTACATGAGATGCTAACTGCACAGTAGTCTAATAACACCGTGCAATAGTGTGCTGGGCAAAACCCATGCTAATACGCTACTGCTCAGTAGTATTAAGCTACGGAGCAGTAAGCGTCACTAAAAAACCCATGCACTAGTACTACCATGCAGTACTGCAAGTTACTGCACATTGATTGAGTTATTGGTTAACCAAGTGCTAAACTTAATGCGCAGTAATGACAGTGCATTAATGAACATGTAGATGCGCCCGGTGAAGACAAAATGCTCTTATTCAAGGGGTTCATACATGGAGCAAGTTATGGAAGGTTAGACGGAGCAATGTTCTTTGAACTAGACACTACACGACCAATCAATCTTTACCATCACATCCGATATTTAAAGGAAACAACTCCTTGGGAAGGGTTGAGGGGAAGGGAAGGATCCTTTGTGAAGGCTAACATGAACTTGTCATACCAATCTAATTTAGACACTCAACAGTTAGGTGCCCCTGATGGGAAGGCATCGTATTAAAAAATGTAGATAGACAGACAGAAAGATAAGACTGAAGAGGAAGTGTACTGTCTACTTCGAGATATTTCTGTTACAGATGAGCCTAAGCCACAAAGATTGAATGAAGATACAAACTTCCCCAAAGCTCAGGTGTATTTGAATTTGAGGTTTCAGTTACTGTGTACATATTTATAAATAAACCTATCCATATATTTGTGTGCATGTGTCTATGTGCATGAGAGAGAAACCAGCTGCCGTGGTTTATCTTTTTTCTCTACCACTGCTCTGAAACATTTTCTTCCAAAAGATTTTTGATGAAAAAATTGAGGGGGACTTTTCCAGAGAGAGTAAAAAATCATTTTCCCCAAGAAAACTTCCACTTTCTTCCTAATGTTCCTTTTGTTACAACAGCAACTTCTTTTCTATTTTTAAAAAATGAAATATTTCTCTTTGGCTCTTCCAACATGGTTTTTATTATATTGTCCGAAAAAGGGAAAGAAGTTAAGAGGGAGACTACCCCATGCCCCTTTAATGTTTCCACTTTTCCCTTTTATTTCCACTGAAAAAATTGGGAAGAGAGACAAAATAGAGACAAACTCAAAAACTACAACATTTTCAGCTTTTGAAATGTATAATTAAGTTAATTTTCTTATGCAAAAGAACCCAGAGTGACCAGGATAGACTGGAGAAATTGTCTGCAATCAACCAGATGAAACTCAACTAGGAGAAGTGCAAAGTCCTGCCCTTGGAATGAAAAAGTCACAGGCACAAATACAGGCTGGGGAATGACTAGCTTGGCTGCGGTACTGCAGAGACGACATCCATTCTTGGTCTCCAAGCATTGCAATCGAAGCTGGCTCTGCTGGAATCACAGCTTGGGCTTAGCCTGATCCCTGGCTTTAGATGTCAGCAGAAATCTTTGTCTCTCTTTCGAGATCCTGGCAGCTTCTGAGTTGTGTATGTCCCACTTGGATGTGTCTAATGCAGCTGTCAGTTTTTCCCGTGATTTTTATACGCTGGCTCTTCAGCATATACATTTTATATGATGGCCCTTCAACATGCATCAGAGTGCCCTTATGGCAGGGTGGTGGAGGAGAGGGAAGGGAAGTATATCTTGAAGCTCCTTCCAAAAAGAGTGAGGCTTCTCCAGTCTCACGGCCAAAGAAATAAAATTCAAGGTGCCCCAACCCAATAAACAAGAAACAGACTGAAGTCCTAGAGGCTTATTCCTGGGACCTGCTGAAAATCAAACAGGACCAGAACTTCTATAGGGAACCAGTGACTCCCAGACGATACATGGAAACAGTCCAGGGTGTTAAACTCGTACCTCAGTGGCCAACAGATAATACAGCAAATTAGCCTGTGGGCGTCTCTATGCTGAAGTGACTCCAGCTCACATAAACAAGACTGAGTTATCTCATGCCTTGCTCAGTATAGTGCAGTGATTTTCTAATGATTTTATATTTCGACTCGTCTGGTTGGTTTTGTAGCTCAGGCTAAGCTATATGCTACAGCAGCTGCACGGTAGCATAGTATCAGAGCCACATTTTCTTTGGCCGGCTCTCCTCCTGAGCCACCTTCAGTAGGAGCGGTGGTGGGTGCTCTTGCTAACAGCCAGCCCATGTCCTTGTGCTTAGAGAACTTGGCTGAGGAGTGCGACATGTCCAGGCTCAAGTGCCGTCTATGTGAGCGGTGGGGGCTAAAACTGGCCAGCCCCCAGGGCAAGTGCTCTAAGAACTAGACTACTGGGCTAAATGGTGTGAGGACCATCCTCCCCCCTCTCCTTCTTGGAAAAATAGGCTCCAAAATTTGCATAAGTGAAGCTGGATTTGGGTCTGTGTGTCCTATACACCATTGTACAGCATCATAATTGATGGCTACAGGGATGGGCAAAGAGATACAGAGCCTTTCACCTCCAAGATGATATTTTAAGTACAGCTCTTTGGCAAGGATGCAGTAGACTGGGTAAAATGAACTGATGGTCTCAGCCCAGCACAGTGTTCCCCGCTGGACATTTCCTGTGGAGGTTCCTTCCCCAGCGGTCCCACAGAGCCATTCACTCTTTGTTCCACCGTGACACAATAAATCCGTATGGAGATCACTACTGAGATTGCTATTGGCATTGATTTCTGCTCAAGAAGTCACAGGACTCAAGCGTCCTGCAAAGAAACCAAGATACATTCTCGCTCTGCAAGTATGTGTAGACTCAATGTAGGTCAACTTGTCTGGACTGTGTTATGTGGAAGGTCAGGCTGGATGACTAGAGTGGTCCCTTCTGGCTCTAAAAACCTATGAATCAATGCTTTTTTCTGGGAGAAAAACTGGTGATCTCATGTTCCATACATCCCCTACAAACAGCTCTATGGGATTTCCGAGTGGGACGGCACTGAGACGTCAGAGGCCCTTGACCCGTCTGCTGGGATAGTAGAACTGAAAACGCCCGAGGATGGAACTGATAGTGGAAGTGAAAACTTGTGCTTAAAACAAATGTCCAGCCTCACCCCTTCTCATGGGCCAAGAGAGCACTTCTGCTACTGTGGTGAGACTCTGAAAGCCTCCTCTGCCTTTCCTTTCTTTTAGAGGTTTAGGTTCTCAAAAGTGGAACTGGACGCTTAGCAGCTCTACGCTGTGCTTGACTGATGTGCTCAGCTTCCCGTAATTCCAGTGGGAGCTCTGCAAGGAGGTAAGAGGCTGTACGTAGCGTATTAGACTGCAACCCAAGAAGGTGGAGGAAATCACAGGTTTACTCAAGAAGAAATTGCAGGAGGCATGTTTTTTCACTTTGTTTTATGCAGCATGCATTGTGCTACTAATATTTGTATACACATTCCCTATAACTGCACTCAAGTCCTCCAATAAAAATAATTAAAACAAGAACCAGTGCTGGGGATGCATTCCTCTTGCATTAGCCCAGCTGAAAACTGGCAGCACATCCAGCCTGGAAGCGGGTTCAGTCCTCGGGATAAGATGGCTATTCAGTGTGTTTTTGTCTGTGAAGTATAATGCAGGTACAGTCTGCAGATGCTCCTGTGGAGCCCTCTCCCAGCCCACAAAGTAATAGAGCCTGCATGCCTCCAGCTTCCTATTAGACATTTTACCACAGCGTCTTTCAAAATCATTTGAGCTTCTGTTTAATTTATTTCAGACTGAGCTGCTGGCCAGGCCACCCATGTCAGAGCACTGTATTAGCCTTATCCACAACCCTGGGGACTAATCCTGGATACTGAGCAAAGCCTAGGCCCACAGGTTTTCTGAATGGGTTCCCTCTGGCCACTTTTCACAGTAGTTTTTATCCCCGGGGGTATGGCAGATCAGGAGGTCCCTCTGCAGCCAGAAGAGACACCACAGTCTGGTCCCACCTTGACCCCAGGGAGCACAGAGTCACTTTGGAGCATGTAGAAGTCAACCCCTCCTCACCCTGTCTGTGCCATCTTCCACTGCCTCCCCTGACATTACGTCCCACTGAAAAAAGAAATATTTATGAGAGGGAAAGGACCACCAGCTTCACCGTTTACCTATGTGTGTCTAAGCCCCTGAGTGCACAGATGCCACTTCAAAGAGTGCGCGATCTAAACGATTATAGAAGTGGGAGGTCTCCGGCTATGTGGCTTTGACGGAGCAAGTTCACCTTGTGGGGTTGTCAGGAAGCAGAGAACAGGAGGCGCTTGACCCACTGGAGCTCTTCGGACTCCATGAAAGAGCTTCAGAGTTTCAGCCTCGGTGGTTGGTCGGGGTGATTTCCTTTCTTTATGCTTCACCTCGATCGCCTGATAATGAAACTCTCCTCTTTGCTTGGCCATAGACCATGTGCTGTTTAAACCAATGATCTCATCACCACTGCTGCAAGACAAAATGAACTGAAACAAGGCAGTTGGTGCTTGCGGACCAGGGGACTAGAGGTGAATAAAGCAGTAAGTAGGTGAGACTCCCTTGGTAGGCTGTCTTTCCATTGTCCTCGCAACCTGCTAGTATGCTAAGACCACTTACCATCATGCTGACCAGTTTTATTTTCTCTAGGAATTGCTCCCTGTTGGTTTGCTTGTGTTTTGCCTTACCCATAAATTGCAAGGATATTGGGTGGCTTCTTTGGGATAAAGTTGGGATCAAGTTTGGCAAGTTTTCAAATAAATGCATCTTATGAAATGAACTTGGGTTTTTCAAAATGGTGCGTTCTCTCTCTATCTCTTTCTAGTTAATCTACAAGGGTGCATATATACCCTGCCTTTTGACTGACTTCAGGCTAACAAAGCTAAATACCTCTAACTTTATTCCAAGAACACAGTCGATCCAATAAAAGATATCACCCAAAAAATCCTTGCCTCTCACATAATTTATGAACCATCATAGACACAACATCGCTCTGATACTTGTATATGGGTAGGGACAATCTTCTTGTTCTGTATTTGACCAGTGCCTAGTGCAATGGGGTCCTGGTTCCTGACTCTGCTTCCTAGGAGCTGTGATAATACAAATGATGATGATAATTAACGAGAACCCTGGGAGTGCATTCATCTCGAGCGAGAATTCAGTGGTACAGAAATTCAGCTTGGAGGAAGATACCACAAACACTTGTTGGGTTTTGTTTCAAACTGTATCTCAGAAATAGGTTAGCCAGAAATAGTAACTTCTCTCTGTAGCTCTTGCTTGTAGATGTGCTTCACAGTTACATGAGACCGTACACATCACTTAATTACTGCATTTTCTCTGTAATAATCTCTGATCTGTGCTGCTCAGTCAGGTGCTCTGTCTAGACAGTTTCCAAGTCACTTGCTTCTCTACAGCTAGTTCAGTCTTCTTGTAATTCTGGGGAAAATGTTACATTTTTCTTCCATTTTGATTCCTCATTAATTTGGATTTATGCTAACACAATCTACACTTTATGCTAACATGGGCCTCATTCAGATGGCCCTGAACAGATCTGGTCACTAGAGGTGGATGGAATTTTTGGATGAAATTTTGTGAAAAATGTAGATTTGAGTTAAATGAAACATTTTGCAAAGGTCTGCTGATCATGGCAAAGTGTTTTGGTAAAGAACACGTGAAAAAATGAGAAAAGTCAAAATGGTCAGTTTTGCCATTGTTTAAATTTAGAAGGATACCTTATTTAGAAATGTATCTTAATCTTATTAAAATTGCTAGCAATGTTTTAAAAAGCTCATGAAACATTTTATCAGTTTTTGACAGGAAATACTTTTTTTTACTGGTTCTTTCCCTAGACATTTTGACAACTCATTGATTAGACTGATGGAAAAATTAGGGTTTTTTTTTTAGAACTGCAATGGAACTGAAAAACCAGTTATTCACACAGAACTTCTAATAATGAAGCTAATGTCTATCAGACTAAATCAGTGCATTAGAAAATGTCATCATAGGATGGGTACCTGGGATAGGAATCCCAGTCTTAAAACTTCCCCCAGCTTCTGTAAGGGGGTAAAGCAAAGGTCTTGAAATTGCTGATGCCCATAGGTCTCCTGTGCTGTACCATTCATTACTGATATGGCTCTGTTAGGTAAATCTGGAGCTCATGGGTCATTTTCTCAGATGATGTAAATCAGCATAGCTCCACTGGCTTCAGCTGACCTCAGTGGAGGTATGCCACTGTATACCAGATGTGGAACAGGCCCCACAGATGCTATCTGTCAAACACCATGGATAATGTTGGGCTCATGAAATCAAGTCAGCTGACAAGTGATAGAAGAAAACATTTTTTTTTAATTTATGTTTTATATCACTAAGAACAATTTTTATGTTTTACCCCTACTTTTATACCTAAGTCACTACTTTGTATTCACAATTTACTGCATCTATTCACTATATTCACGGTCACTGCTATTTTATATTTCACTACCACTACCACAATAGGTATTACCATCATCATTTGCTAAACCCACAGGGCTCAATTCAGTGGGACTGCCTTACATTCATTCAGGGTCTGGAGAAAACAACCCAAGGAGTGGAAGACGTTGTGTAGGGCTGCACAGGAGGCTTTAACAAAAGTAGTGGGATGAAAATGAGCCAAAGAAAATTGAGGCTGAACATCAGGAAAATGTTCCTAACAGTGAGGTCTGCTAATCTGTGGAATGATCTCCCCAGGGAAAAGGGGGAAGCTGACTAGACAAAGCAATGAAGAACATATTGTAGGGAGCAACCGGGCAACAGTAGGGGAATGGTCAAAATGACCTAATAGTATTTTCCAGGTCTAATTTCCATGATTCAGTTTATACATGGGAGTATTGTGCAGTAGATGACTACTGCACTCTGCCACATCAACCACTGCCTTGGGCAGCTTCCACAAAGCCTATTGTCAGGCTGGGAAAGATACCTGTACTCCAACATCTAGACCCTTCATGGGGTCCCATCATATGCAGGATACTCTTGGTGGGACTTTGACCGTGTGCTTCATATTGTTTGCTTCTACAATCAAATTTGACTTATGCGTTCCTGCACTATTTCTTTCTGTGCATTCCCAGCCTAACGTTTTTGTGCATTTGCTTTCCCTTCAAAATGTAGGCTAATATGGTAAAACAAATTTGAAAATAAAACTCAATCAGCATAGAAACAATTGCAAATGATCAGAACAAAATGGCTTGAATGATGCAGGATTTGTTTGCTTTGTTTTGTTTTCAGTTTTCCCCCTGATATTTTGGATATCTGTCCCAATGTGGGATGGGGAAAATTTTCAAAATCACAAAAATGTTCACAGGATATTGCAACTGCTCTGCTTTCTGCTTGATGACTGGATAGGGGTTAATTAAAAATGGAGGAAAGAGCATGAAGGGTGCTTTCTGCTTTTCCTCTTTGCAACAAAGAGCCTGGGGCTCTCTCTTCCTTTCAGGGAGAAAAGCAGCCCAGAGAGGAAGCACTGCAGGCCAGGTAGGGTGCAGCAGCTGCAGGGTGCCATATCAATGAGGCCAATTAGCAGGCGCCTGCAGGCAGCCCACGGTAGCCTCCTAACCGGAAAGGGGCAGGGCCGTGGGAGACAGATAAGCCCAGCGCCTGAGCTGGCAAGTTAGATTAGCCCTGCAAGCCACAGGGGTAGGAGCTCCTGGCCAGGGGAGCTGCCAGAGCATGCTGGAGGGACGGTGGTGCTGCCTGTGCATCCCCAGTGAGGCTTGGGGAGCTCACGGGGGTATAACTCCAGAGCTGGGAAGCTATGCGGACACCTGGAGCGAAAGGACATTTTCCCTCTTAAAGGGGAATAGGGCTGATTCTCCTTTTTGCGTGATGTTGGTGGGCATGGAGGGGACTGTTTATGTTATAATCTGAGGGCTTATTGTTTAGGTTGCAGTTAGCACCGGTGGCTTGGGTTTCGGTGTAAAGAGGGGTTTGGAGGTCCCATTAGTACCCTGGAGACACGTGATCACCTTGCTCCCTGCCAGGGGCAGGCTTGAGACCCAAGTGAGTGTTGAGCTTGGAACAGGGCAGGGCATGAGGCCACAGAGCCAGGCAGGGGCGAGGGGCCCAGTGCTTGAGGGGTGCAGCCAGACAGAGGCCAGGGGTCTGGCACCCGAGAGGGTTGCAGCTGGATAGGGGTCCAGTGCCCAAAAGGGCTAGACTGGAGCTGGTGCCTTACAGCTAGGTCTAATACAGTGGGTGCAGGCTAAAAGAAAAAGGAGGCCAAAGCCCCAACAGGAGTAATAATACAGCTTGGGGCATGGTGTAGGGAAGGAATGGAGCCATGCAATTAGCCTCTAAGTCTATTGGTACCCTACAGTAGCATGGTCTAGAGAGGCCCAGTAAGGGACCTGGGAGTAGTGTAGTCAAGACCAGTAGGGTGCCAGGGAACCCCACTGCAGGTTTAGCTTGACTGGGGCACACACTAAGGCCTGTGGACAGCCTCCCTTTTAATCCTATTATCACATCAAGGTCTGGTGGGTGGGACAGAAGGGAAGGCACCCTAGAGGCAGAGGGGGCATGGTTACATAGCCACCAGGGGCCATCACGGCTGCCCCTGGGACTCTGATATGCTACACTCATACAAAGATTTCATCCTTATTCTTTCTTAGTCTACATCTACCCAAAACACTGGGGCTTTAGCAGATGTAAATAGCTGTAGCTCCACTGAAGTCCAGTTTATTTATACCAGCAGAGAACCAGACCCTGGAAGTTAGCATGATGGAAGGTACAACGGGTCTTTTATATAGGCAGGAGGACCAATTCCCTATTACTGTACAGTGAGTGGGCGCAACTAAACTAGTGGAGTTCATTAGTTTATACTGGGCCTGTGGTTGGATCAGTTGTACAGCTGGGATTGATGTTTGGTTTTCAGACAAGTTGAGCAGTGTTTCAGACCCGACAGCTTCATTCATACCTAATTCTTCTGTGCCTCCCGTGCACATACGTACCCACTCATACCTAGCAATCAAGCAGCAGCTTGGTGGAAGATGGAAACGTAAACCAAGCAGCTGATCAGCTCTGTATTCAGTAGAAGATGACTGAAGACACAATGGAGAAATTGCTGAAAAAGGCTCTAAAATGAACCTCTTTCCTGCCCGTGCTCAAAAACAGCCTTGGCAGCAATTAGTAAGTAATGATTGAGGAGGGACATATTAGGACAAGACAGAGCTAATTTCCCTTGTAGGAAAGGAAAATTAAGTGTACTTGTTAGTAGCACCTCTGTCTTTGCTGGCTTTTTCTTACCAGTTCCTGTCTAGTCCGGAACTAATTTCTTTACAGTTACTGAATCAGAATAACCACAAATCAAGCAGGAGGAAAATGATAACCTGTTGAACTCTGCTGAGACCTCTGTAGTCAGTTTAGCAATATTTGAAATGTGCCTCTGAAGCTGTGAAAGGTCTCATGTGTGCTCATCACTCTGGCTTTTCCCTCGTTTTGTCATTTCCTCAGACAAAGAAAAGAGAGAGAGAGGGCCACAAGTGTTTTTAAAAAGTCAAAGTTGTCAAGGACTTTCAGGGGGAAAATATGGTTATTTAGCTAGAAGAGGACACTGGATCCCTTAAATAGAAGGGGCTATAAGCATGACTGAGGAGAAGCACTGGGGCTATAAGCACTGGAGAAATGCACAGTGAAATGGCACTTGCAAAAGATTTTCAAAGTCCGGTCCCATTGGCTTAAGTGGCACCTTGCTAAAATCAAGCTTAACAGGCCAATAAATATAATACTACTGAGCAGAAAAAGAAAAAAGGGGTAGTACTAAACTGATTATGCCGGCATCAGCTGCTTCATAAATTATCGCCCAATAAAAACTATCAAGATGTGAACTAAAATATCCCAGATCTCTATTCTGGGAAGGAAAATATAACTTGGAGCCCTTCCAGTGTCATAATTCTTTTATTTTTTATTATCATCATGTAAAGATCTATCTATTTAGCTGGCCCCATCCCTGGGCTGCTTGTACTCTCACTGTTTCCTGGGAGGAAGATGCTCTATTTTTAGCAAAGAGTCCTTTGCAGTATATCTTGGAGTGGCCAAGAGGAGCAATAAATATTTGGGACCAGATGCTTAGCTGATTTAGGGCAGTGCAGGTCCATTGTAATCAATGTACTTGTGCCAATGTACACCAAGGATCTGGTCCTAAGTTGCTTTGCATGGATTCTCAGTTGATGCAAATTGGCTCCATTGATCCAATGGGATCTATAAACATTTACTCTTGCCATGGGCAGATCTAGGATTTTGAAAAGGGGGGGGGGGGGTGTAGATGGTGTGGCACAGCATCATGTTCAACACAACACATTTCTCTAGTTAAACAGAAACTAAAAGCTTTACTAATATGCTGAAAGCCTAGTGCTATATTATTCAGCTTAAGATCAAAGCAAGAACAAATATAATTTTACTGGAATGGGTACCAAATTTGCTAAATTATACATTAAATTTAACAAACACAAACTAGGCAAAAAATAGTCAAAAGAAATTGTGTCATTAGTCCTGTCGTCACTATAGTTAACTGCACATCTCATTCTGATTCATAAAACAAAGTCTAGTTTTACTGAGCATCTTGACAGTGCTTCCAGTACTTCAGTGCCAGTCATTTCTACACTGGAGTTAATATTACCATGCCTAAGTTTATGGTCTTAGCTAGAGCTAAAAACAGTCTACAGAACTGCAAAACAGAAGAGAGATATTACTAGGGATGGCTAGCAGACAGCAGAAATGCAGAAGAAAGGATGCAAAAGAAAAGCAGAACATCAAGACTGTTAAAAGAGAGAGGGGGTCCTTAACACCTCTGAAGTCAAGAGAGATTAGCAGGAATCAGGTAGACTGTAATGAGTCACGAAATCAACTCAATGCTTCAGTGCTGCTTGAATAGAAATGCTGCTGCCTCTCCTGTGCAGTGAATTTTAAACATTGGGTAGAGCAGGAAGGAAAGGCAAGTATAACCGCACCACTGCAGCCCCCTGGATCTGCAGACTCTCACTGAGCTTCTACCCCCTTCAGTCTAGATATTTTCTCGGGTCTTTCCTCAGCCTCAAAAGATAAGGCTGCCGTCTCCCCCTGCTGCTGAACATAACTACATTCTCAAATCACACAACCACGAATGGAGAAGCTCAATGAACACGGATGATTGTTCTCTGTAGCAGTGGTTTAAGGTTTAGGGTGAGTGAAAGGCCTGGGCAACAGCCCTTTCACCTTTTTCTGAGATGGCAGCCTTTGATGAGGCCTCAAGGGGCGTGTTTTTCTTTCTCTCACTGGGTCCTGCACATAACTGTTGGCATCAGAAGGAGAAGATCATAGTCTTGACATTGCAGGCAGAGAACAAGAAAGCCTGTTGTGCCCCTGCTGGTACTCAGGTGAACTCTTACATTTCTATGGCATGTTACAGCATAAAGTTGCTCAAAGCTCCCTGCCTACTACCCAAAAGAAGAGGCAAGTTGAGATTGGGGTGGGCACTGGTTTGGACACTTCTGCACACTTGGGGAGTCCCCTGCTTACACCCCCAGGGGGACTCAGGATCCACCAGGGCAATCTTTTTGACAGATGTGCCACAAATTAACCCTGCACCCTCCCAAAGTGCCACTCTGATCTCCTTTCTCTGCCTGATCTGCTGCTCTCCTTTTTGCTCCCAGCCTGATGCTCCGTTTGCTCTGCTGCTTTGTGTTCTGCTTCCTTCCCTGCCTGATTTGCTGCTTTGCTTTCTGCATCTGGCCCTGGGCTCCCTGCCTGATTTGCTGCTTTGCTTTCTGCATCTGGCCCACCTGCTGCTGTGCTGCCTGTTCCCTGCTTGATCTGCCATGTGCCCCACATAGAGGCTGCCTGTGCCAATTGTGGCACATGCCACAGGTTGGTCACCCCTGCGGTAGGTATTACTGGAGCAAAACTAGCCCACAGTGACAGGGTCCTGACTCAGGAAGATGGATGTATTGGCCTAAAAGTGTTGAAAAGCCAGTTTTACTGGCCTGTAGCATGCCAGGGATGAGCCTAGCACTGCGTCCAGCAACCTCTGACTCCCCACTCTGAATAGCCAGATTCCCTTTATGTTTGTGGTGCTTGGAGGCAACTTTTGGCAGGTGCCCAGAACAAGGTTCATTTTCTAGCTTTTAGAGCCATAGCAAGATGCTTTACCTGCCCTGATATGTTGGTCCTGGGAAGTGGGGGCCTGGGTGCATCCAAACCCACCCCTCCGAGGAGAGCGCTCTGCCCTCCAGGCTCAGAGGCTGATGTACGTGCAGCTGCTCTCCACCCTCCTGTTGAAACCGAGCCCTGTGCAGTAGAGAATTCAAGACTTATTGGGCCAGGGAGAGAGAAAGCACCAGTAGTGCGTGACTCTGTAGGCTTGTGACTAGGGCACTCAGCTGAAGAGGGTGCCAAGCCCTACTTATCCCTTCGCATTAAACAGCTCTGGGGAGCAGGAGTGGTAATCGGGAATCCTCTGTTCCAGGTGAATTATAGGTACTGGCCTTTGACGTCCCTATGCTTCAGTGCCCAGTCTTCAGCTTGCATACTGTATCTCTTACTCTCCAGCTGCTTTGCCTCTAGATTATAAACTCTTCAGGACAGTCTCTTTCCGGAAGCATGCAGGACCCCTAGCACAACTGGCTCTTGATAAATTAACTAGTTGATAATGATGGTGATGAGGATGATAAAGAAATATAGTGACCTCTAGTGTGGACATTGGCATACATCTAGTGGACTCGCATGGGACCTCTTTAATTGTTCTCCACTGGACTCAAACCCATTACTGAGTCCCCAGATTGAATAGGCAAACAGAAGCAGCTGACAGTTTCCACTGGCATTCCTTGCAGGACTAACTGGGCAGAGTGGCAGGACATGAATGTTGCAAAGCTGATAGCGAGAAATGTGTGCATAGTAATTCCAGCTGGCTTTTTGCTTAGACAGAGAGGCAGTACAATCCTTCCCCGATGGGAATTACCTATGACACCATAGAGGGCCAGGATCTCTGCTGGATGTCTCGGCTAAAAGAAGGCACCTGTGGCATCAGCAGTACCACTGTGCCCCCTTACTCCAGGCTGCGGTGTAGTCAGAATCAGCACTGACTCAGCTGGGCAAGTGAATCTCTGGCGGTGCTTCCTGTTGTTGCACCTGCTCTAGATACAGGCTGCATTTCTCCCAAATCTCACTCACTTCTTGTTACAAGTGAAAAAGAAGCACTAGGGCTGTGAGTCACTGCTTGGGGACACCTGCTAACTCCCTCCCGGCTGATCAGGAAACAAATGCCACCTCCCACTAATGAAGGAGTGCAAGTGCTCCAGTATCAGGATGCCCTCGTGTCAGACAGTTCATTTTCCATATTAATCTAAGAACCCTGCTGAACTTAAAAATGAAAAAACCTCCCCTTTCTTTGTACCACAAATAGCATACCAAAAAAAATGACCAAAACCATGCAATGGCCCCAGCCTGTATCATGGGGAATGAAGCTGGCAGTGACAACTTGTCGCAACATCCTCCCATCATTATGCATGGCTTCAAAAACAATTCAGTAAACAAAGCATTCATCCCTTCCACTTTGTGGGAGGCTGCACAGTGCAAATCTACAGTGGGGTTGGACCCCTTATCTCTTCGAGGAAATGATCATGTGAGAGCAGGTGAAAGAGAACTTTATGTCTTTTATAGCCATTGAATGCATGATATTTTCCAAGTCAGAAGGTATATGCTATTCTCTGACCTCGCTGGTGTGTTATGATGTGAGTTACTGCCACGAATTAACCAGCAGAGACCAATGGATTTAACACAGCACTACAAAACACCTGCATAAGCTTTGAAATCACATTAGGTCTGTGGATGGCTTAAATGGCAGCAATTCTGAACCTCTGAAAATTCCTCCTCAAAAACTTCATAGAAATAACATTTATATTCATGTGTGTATACATACATACACACACATATACATATATATACACACACACAGATACACACACACACACATATATCTATATCTATAGATTTATATCTATAGATATAGATATCTATATATATATATATCTATGTATATCTATACCTATACATAAAGCAGGGGGCTAGGGTGGTGCAGGCACTAAGGTATGCAGTTGACAGGCCAGAGGTTGCAAGTTTGAAGCCATAGCCAAAGTGCATGTGGTGTAGCCTGTCACATTCCACCAAATCTGTGAATTCTGCTAAATCCCTTGTCACAAGGACATGAAAAAGGAAGGATATAAAAAGCTACTGCAAGTGTATTTCTCATAAGAGTATACCTTTGTGGAATTAAAGCCAGCTGCCCAAGTCTTGTTTATTCTTGCATATAGTGTATTTAAATTTTTAGGTAGCATGCAGCCTGGTGCTAAAATATTAGGGTAGCAGCATTTCTTTTTAAACTCTAGTGACAAGGATATAAGCCAAGCACTCTGTTTTAATTCCACTGACTTCACAAGTTACTTGTTTGCACTAGTAGAAATGTGAGCAGAATCAGGATCACTCTGCAGTGGACACTGTCTTTGTCCTGAAGTCTTTACATACTCAGTTTTCACTCAGGTAAAAGTCCTATGGGATTTGAAGACCACAGGAATTTTTTCATCTCCCTGTAAAGCATTTGTGCAGGGGAGAGAGAGAGAGAGAGAGAGAGAGATCGTGCTTCTTTGTGTTCCCCATGCCCACCTATTTATGACTAGGTTCATAGGCTCATGCAGCTGGAAACACAATAGTAAGGCCTCAGGGTGTCATCTGAAGATAACCACACGCCTAGTTTTGTTTTGCTTCATTATTTTATTTTTAGATTCATAAAAATATACCCTTGAAAATTTTCTATTGTCAGCCCCAGGTGCTTTGGCTAAAAATGTAATCTAAAATGAAGCAAAAAGGCAGGAGCAGTTCTATCACCCACACGACACACGAGACCAAAAGAAAACAGAGTAAAAATCAAGCCAGCAATACTCTCTTCCTTTCCCTTTTCCCTCTCTCAACTATCAGCCTGGTTTCCAAAAGACAAGGTAGACAGGTAAGCTGCACGGCACGGCTGGACAGTCTGGCTGTTGCAAGCTAAGCTTTGAAAGCTGTGTACCCTTCGTAGATCACACAAACTGGCAGCCCCTTCTCTTTTGTATGGAGGGGACTTCTCTGAGCATTTCTGTTAACTATAGAAGCTGTGGGTGGCAATATGGCACTGGGACAGGCACTGGGCCAGGCTAAGTCTCAAGCCATGCAGGGTCTATAGATTGGGAGCACCATACCCATAATCATTCTTGTGGCTCTTTTTTGACCCCTGGACAATTTTTCAACACCCTTCTTGAAGTGTGAGTACCAGAGATGGACAAGAGTGTCAGGTGTCCCCCTGCCAAATGCAGCGGCAATAACACCTCTCTACTTCTACTTAAGGTTTCCCCGTTTGTACAAACAAGGAGTATATTAACTCGTTGGATCAACCCATCACAATGGAAACTCCTGTTATCAGCAATGATCACAACGTCTTGTCCAGAGTCACTGCCTGCCAGAATAGACTTCACCACCTGGTAAGTATGACTTATGCTTATGTCCCTAGATATATGACCTCATATTTGGCCATACTGAAATGCCTACTATTTGCCTGTACTGAAGTCACCAAGAAACCAGATCTCTGCATCAATGTCTGATTATCATCATTATTTACCTGTATTTACCACCAATTTTTGCATCACTTGAAAAAAAAAATCTCTCAGTAATGATTTGATGTTTTCTTCTCCATTGATAACAATTTGTGGGGTCAAGAACTCATCCCTGTGCAACCCGCTCTAGAAATACATCCACTCACTGAGGGTGCCCTTTTACCGTCACTGCCAGTTTGTAATCCATTTGCTGTGAGATGCATTGATTTCCTATCCTTCTAGTTGATCTATTAAAATGCATGTGGTAAAAAGTCAAGCATGTTACAGAAGTCTCTTACATCAACACTATTGCCTTTATCCATCAAATTTTAAATCTCATTAAAAAATTATATCAGTTTAGTTTGACAAGACCTATTATCCATAAAACCATATGGATTAACGTTAATTACATTAAACCCATTTAATTCTTTATTAATGGAGTTCCATATGAGTCGCTTCATTATTTTGCCTGTGATCAATGTCAGAATGATAAGCATGTAATTAATCAGGTTATTTATCCTTTTAAAATTTTGGCATAAGACACTTTCTTCCAATCCTCAGAATATTTGTAGATTGTCAGGGGCTGGAAGGGACCTTGTAGATCATCAGGTCCAGTCCCCCTGCACTAGGCAGTAAAAGACAACTGGGGTCAAGTGACCCCAGCAAGGTGACTGTCCAGTCTCCTCTTGAAGATTTCCAGCGTAGGTGATTGCATCACCTCTGCAGGGGGTTTATTCCATAGTCTGGACACCCCGACTGGGAAGGAGTTTTTCCTGGAATTGAGACTGAAGTGGCCTTCCAGGCGTTTGTATCCATTGGTCCTGTTTTTCCCCAGGGGTGCCCTGGTGAACAGCATGTTCATGCGATGGTCAGTCACTACCCCTAGGTCCCTTTCAGCCATGGTACAAGTCAAATTGTTGCCACTGAGTCTGTAGGTATGTTGGGGATTGTTTGCCCCCAGATGGAGCACCTTACACTTCTGAGTGTTGAACTTCATCTGGTTCTGGTCCTCCCGACTCGCCAGCCTGTCCAGGTCTGTCTGTATCTGCAACCTGTCTTCTGGGGTAATGTGGCCATCGCAGAACTTGGTGTTGTCTGCAAACTTGGCCAGCGAGGTTTTCACTCCCACATCCAAATCATTGGTAAAGATGATGAAAAGCACCGGTCCAAGCACAGACTCTTGAGGGACACCACTGGCCATGTCTCACCAGGACAACACAGATCCGTTTATGAGAACTGTCTGGGTCCTACCCTGTAGCCAGTTTTCCACCCACTGAACTATTGAGCAATTAAGCCCACAATCTTCCAATTTTTTCCACAAAGATATTGTGGGATACTGGATCATAACCTTTTGGAAGTCTAGGTATATAATGTCGACCTTCTCTCCCATGTCCAGGTGGTGAGAGACCTGTTCGTAGAGGGAGATGAGATTGGTAAGGCTAGACCTACCCGCGATGAAGCCATGCTGGCTGTCATTCACAATCTTACCCTCAACAAGCGTATCGCACATAGATTCTTTAATGAGTTTTTCCAGGATTTTCCCTGGGATGGAGGTAAGGCTGATTGACCTGTAATTGCCTGGGTTCTCCCTCTTCCCCCTTCTTGAAGCTGGGCACAATGTTGGCCCTCTTCCAATTCTCATGGATCTCCCTTGAGTGCCACGATTTCTGAAAGAGTTTTGCCAGGGGGTCCAGAATGACCTCAGCCAGCTCCGTCAGCACTCACAGGTGGAGTCCATCCAGTCCTGCTGACTTATAAATGTCTAGCTTTTCTAATTGGTATTGCACCAGCTCAGCATCCACAGTGGGAAGGCTATCATTCCCACGATGCCCCCTGTGATCCTTATTTCGCTTGTCTTTCTCCTTGGTCCAGTGAAATACTGAAGCAAAGTGGGCATTCAGGAGTTCAGTTTTTTCCTGAGTGTCCATTACCAGCTGTCCTGAGATGTTAAGCAAGTGCCCCATCCTGCCATTTGTTTTCTCCTTCTGCTCCCTACATACCTAAAGAAGGACTTCTTATTGTCCTTGACTCCCTTGGCTAACTTAAACTCAGTTGCCGCCTTAGCTTTCCTAATCATTTCCCTACTAGTGTGGACCACTGTTGTATAGTCCTCCTTGAGGACTGTTCCTTGTCTCCACAGTGTGTATGCCTCTTTTTTCTTTTTCAAGAGGACTGCAATGTCCCTATTGAGCCAGGAGGGCTTGCCAGCACTTCTGCTACCTTTCCTCTTCATGGGAACAGTTTTCTTTTGTGCTTCGAGGATCATGTCTTTGAGGAATGACCACTCTTCGTGTACCTCTTTCATCTTCCATCCCTGGTCCTGCATTGCTTCCCCGCTAGTGCCCTGAGCCTGCTGAAGTCAGCATTTTTGAAGTCCAGGCCTTCAATCCTGCTAGTTGATTTGTCAGGCTTGCAGTGGTGAACTTGTTGAGCTCACAATCACTGTCACCCAGGCTATCCTCAATGTTCAAGCCACACACCAGATCATCTCCTTTAGCCAAGACCAAGACTAGGAGAGTGGTACCTCTGGTTGGCTCTTGCACTTCCTCAGTCAGAAAGAGCTCCTTGATTACAGTTAAGAAGCTACAAAACCGACCCAACCTAGCTGAGTGTCCTCTCAATCCGTGTCTGGGTAATTGAAGTCGCCCATGACAATCAAGTCCCTTGCAGGAGGGCTAGCTCTTCCTGGATGTTTCCCATGCTCCTGGCATTAGTGTACAGGCAGCTGAGGCTCCCAGCTGACACCCTCCATTTCCTGAGACGCTGTAGGAGAACCTTTTTGTGAGCATTTTCAAAAAATTTTTCAAGCCTTCTTGATAAAAATCAATATTAATGCTCCAGAAAGCTCCTGAGCATGCTCCTGGAACAAATGGCACACACTATCTCAGTAAAAGGGACAGATAGTCTCATTATTTTCTTCCCAGACTTGCCAATATCATCTCAATAATAGCCAGACAGAGGTCCAGCCAGCTGGCTCTCATCCAGATTCCAGTATCATTCAAACTGGATTGGACTGGGTTAGGTGAAAAGGAGAGATAGAGTGAAGTATATCAGCCCGTTGAAATCATCAAAGTCTCTACCTTCTCACTAACCCCCAAAGCAGCCCCGCATGCAGGTGGAGCATCACACAACAGCCACTTTAGGAATAAAGATCAATGTCTGCAACCCCCTTTAACACCCTGTCTGGGAACAAAGAACGTGGTGAAAATGACACAAACAGCTGATATCTCTAGCAAGATCACCCCCTTGATGGCAGCTATTTCACCCATCACCAAGAGGGGATTTAGGTAGTTTGAGGGCCTTGTTACACACCTTACAATGTGAGCCATACAAATGTTGATGGGTGTTAAGTGTTAGCTCAAGTTTGGGAAGGGAGGAAGGGAGTGGGCAGTGGGCCTGACCTAGATCAGCAGAGGAAGTGGGGAGAGAGGGTGGCTACACCTTAGCGTAACACAAGCTGGGTAACATGCATCAGAGATAAACCTAGGCTGGAGTGGCATAACTTTAAGCCGCCTAAAAGGTGATTAAAACTAGTTACAGGTGTTAATGTGTGGACAATCCAGATGTTAAGACTGCTTCCCAAACTTTTCAAGAGAATGGCCCCATTTCATCAGCATGGCCCCTTACACCCAACCCACCCCTGCGACTGCATCTGCTGATGTTGTGGTCCCATTTGAGGTCATGAGCCACAGTTTGGGAACTGCCGTGTTAAGGGCTCCAGGAGCTGCCTGAAATGACTGTGTAACAAGGCCCTCAGAGCTGTCTCACCACACCATTGCCTACAATCCCAAACAAGTATGCAAGATTACCTGCTGAAAAATGACTAGACTGAATTAGCAGCCACATGACATGAGGGACCAAATGTTCTGGTTCTATCAACCTCCTGAGGGCATACCATCCATACAAAACCTTTCCCTAACAGAAGAAGTGCACCTCAACGTCAAAGTGTAGGACACAATAGTCATTCTGGCCTTCTGTTCCCAGTCCCACAAACAGATCAAGAGTTACAAGACAATGCAGTAAGCAGTTGAAATAGTCCTGTGGCTGTTACAATAGCTATGAGATCCTGCCCATATTCAAAGATTGAACTTGCACACTTATTTTCCAGTTGTGTTCCTCTTCTTTGCAGAGAGTTGCTGCAAGTCTTATTGGCTGCTAGCAGAAACTAGTTATAAAGCATCTGAAGGGTTATGCATAAGGACTCAGGCTTGTTTGCCTGTCAGGGCAAAAGCCTGTATGATAAAATATATTCATTTATACAGACTACTTGTCCTATGAATAAGCTATCAGTTCACATTCATAAGACTGAATTCAGAGTCTGTGATCCTGGTGGAAACTCCCAGCCAGGCAATATCCACTGGAGTGGCAAGAAGGTTGCAAGGTCAAGAGCAGACTCCTAGGCAAGTAGACAGCTAATGTCACCTGAGAAGTGGGCCTTTATGCCATAGAGAAGTTCAGTCAAAGCAGCAAGAGGATGTGGTGATTCAGGACATCCTCCTTGCAGAAGACTGCATCAGTGAGATTCATGGAGAACATGAAAGGATGAGCAGCTTGGACTGAATACCCCCTGAGATGCTAGCAGTCATGCTGGAGTTACCAATGGATGTGGGTAGGGCTTCCCTTTATCAAGTTACATAACTCTGCACCAATCCCCTCGGAAGCAAAAGGCTTCTGTCAGAAGGCCTGCAGTCACACCACTCCCTGCTAGGAGTCTGACATTTATCATGGACTAAGATGCCTGAAGTATTTGGATGAAAGAGAGTAGGAGAATTGGGGCGGCTGAATGAAGGACTCAACTGATTCAGTGAATGGTACTCTTCACCCTGAACCCAGTACAGATTCAATGCTCCAATGTAATAAAATGGGGCACTGTGCAGCTGACAGAGTTGTTCTTTGGATGAAATGTTACGCTCATAAAAAAACTCAGAGGGGGGTCTTGACCACTTGTGGTCATTAAAGATCCCATGATTTCTTGCAATGACTTTGATGTCCTGGACAAATTCCAACTTGGAACACGTTGTCCAGCCAAACTCCCCGTGCGGCTTCATGAATGTAGTCTTCACTTCTCATCCTCAAGCGGCGTGTCGCCATGAGGAGCTGTGTTCAGTTTCTGTTGCAGAGGTGCCTAGGGTAGCTAATGAATAGCAAGGATAAGACCTGGTGAAGCTTGTGCATTAGATTGAATATCAGGTTCAGAAAAAGGCTTTGGCATGAAAAATGTGATCTCAATGTTAGATAGTATTAGGCCTCACTGTGGGGTTTGAACCACTCAGAACAACATATAAGGTTCCTCCTTTGGGTCAGACCCAAATAATTAATATCATGATAGGAGAATCCTCCAAATACTTAGACATTTAAAATCCGATCACACACTGGCTATATTACAATTAAGGATTGGCAACAGTTGTTATGGGACCCTTCACATGTTTAAGACAGCCCAGCAGACTAGGGTTCAAAATTTATAGTGGGTACCTTTTGAAAGACCAGAGCTTTAAATTGCATTCATCACCATGTAAAGAGATGTCCAACACAATGTCCTTCAGTCCTTGGATGGAAAGGTCAGATATCCAAAAATCCAGGCCACAAAGCCTGCTACAGGCAATTAAAATATAACACCTCCAGATAACATTTGCTTTAAGTTTTTCATTTCATGGCCGTACACAGTGAGAGCGGCTTGAGAAGTCTCCCATTTACAGCCTGATTTGTGATTTATAATGATTTATAACAGCACTAAAACCTCCCACAAAAGACAAATTAATACTCAGATGCTTTTTCAGCACCTCCTTTGAGAAAGAAGGTTTTGGTTCAGTGCCAAGAAGTAAGAGGCAAGTATTTCTCCTGCAACACAAATGGGTGGCAAGCTCTGGAATAATATTTTGGCATGAGACATGCACTAAATTTCTGGAGTCTCTTCTCTTTGGAGAGTCTGAACTTTCCAGTTTCACAAATTAAATGTTCCCTAATAAAGTGAGCTGGTGGGGAAAGCAAATGAATTTAAGCTAAGGATAAAAGCCTCCCTAAATGTTTTTTGCACACTTGAATTTAAAGCACTCTCCTGACCTGTAGCTCCGTTCATGATAGTTCCAAAATACTGAGTACTTTTTTTGGCTCTAGGCTTAATATTATATTACCATTAAAATTCCAGCTAAATCCTTCAGGTTTGTAATTAGAACTATGGAGAGACCCGAAAGCAAAACGCTGAGGATGTTGAGCTTCAGAGGAGGAAATTGTGGAAGAATTCGCTGCGGGAAGTGTTGGGTGAAATTGGATGGAACAAAGCAATGGAGCAGACGGGGGTGGAGGGAAAAGGAATAAGTGCAACCCCCAATTAATGCTAGGTTGCTATGGGCATTGCCTTGCTGGGGGGAAGCTGTGGCTGCAGCAGATCCCCCCGCAAAAGTATAATCACGGTTGAAAGAAAGACACAAGGAGTCGCACTGCAGCAAGCCACTGAGTCAAGTTGCTCTGGCTAGGGTTAGAAGGGGCAGGATTATTTAATGACCAGTAACGCAGCACAGGATAAAGGTAATTGAATCTCATGCTTCAGGGTATAACCTGATAACTGCAGGGATCAGGAAGTAATTTTATTCCTCTCTAGCACACTGCACAATTGGATGATGGTTGTTCTGGGATTGTTTCTCTTTTTCTCTTTTGCTTGTTTTTATTGGCTCTGATTGAAGCCTTGGGTGCTAGCCAACACCAGCCCTAGATACCGGTCTTGTTGGTCAAATGGTCTCCCTGAGTATGGCAAATCCTATCTACTGTCAAAAAGGCATAAAATATAACGTAAGAGAGGAGGTGAATCTGGACAAAATTAGAACCTAATTTTGCCTTCCTTGCTCTGGCAAAATTCCCTACAGGAATCCTGCCCACGTCAAGATTACAGAACGGGCTCCTTCCTGATGATAGAAAGGATTTCAGAGCACGTGGAGCCCTGCTGGGAGGTGCTGTCAGTGGCAACAAAAGGCTGGGCTCAATATCTTGGGGTTCCCCCTAAAACTGCATGGCAAAGCAGGCAATAACTCCATTTACTAGCACTGAATCTATTCAGGGGGAGAGAGGACACAGTAAGGCTTTGGGACAATACAGGGACAAAGAGTTTGCGTATGGCAATAATGCAGAGGACACCTGTACCCACAGTGTCCTGGGCAGTAGCCGTTCAGCTCTGTTTTCCACATGCTGGTGTGATCATCCCTCTAAATCACTGCACTTCCTTCATCTCCCCTTCCCTTCACTCATCCAACCGAATGATTTGCTGTCAGAGGTTAACAAAGTCCTAGAGGCCATATCTTCAGCCCCTGAGGATGGTCAGGTGAGTGCTGCCTGGCTTCAGTGAAGAAGCACCTTGAGACCATTTTTGCACAGTCTTGTCTCACTTCTGCCTTCTCTGTGCCCCACTGCCCTCTCTCATCTTGCTGCTGCCCCTTGAGCTGTTTGTCCCATCCCCATGACATCTCCACTACCTAGCCCAGCTTTTGGTGATCAGAGGTGCACAGTTGTTGTATATGGGGCACTTTTGCACTACTGTGTCCACTGCATCATCTCTCACCTCCACACTGTATCCGGCCATAATGCCACATCTGAGCCCTGAAGGTCCATGGTGTGGGCCACATATTACTGATTTTTCCCCTCTGGGTAAAGAGGAGAAAGCCTCACTGCAACATCACCTGCATGAGTCCAGGTTTTGAGGCTCTGCTGCCTTGCAACTATTTATGATTTCAGTTCTCGTGGTTACTTGGTTATGGAGGGGAGAAACCCTCGCTGAATATATTCAACTCTGTTGTTATAATCTGTAGGCCCAGAGTGGAGCTTGCATAGAGGACCCTTGAATGGCCTTTGCCAAAACTGAAGTGCCATGCTATTCCTGTCCACTTTCTCCACTACCTCTTCATTTTGGTGTCAGTTCAGTACCAAATAATTTGAGACTCAGGTACTGGTTGGGGAGCCCCTTCAAACAAGCACAGTTCTGCCGCTATTTAGTCACACAAGAAACACTGCAACGTTTCGTTACTCCTCGGTCCAAGACTTAAATGACTCGTATCCAAACTGAATAATAAACACTGTGACTAGTAGCAGACCCAAATTCATACTGACATGTGTTGGCCATGAAAATGAAGACTGCTTACTCTGTCTCCCTCTTCAGTTCACCAACAGACAGTACAGTGGGTTCCCTCTTGAGCCCTGTACGACCAGGTTATTCATGCAATCAAATCAAGAAAACAACACTGAGCACTGTAGGAAAGGAAGGCAGATACAAGATACCAGAGTGCAGCACCTTTGGCTTATCTAAGTAACGGTGAAGTCCATTAGACCTAATATAAAATAAACTGAAGTCAGTGACAAAAGTCCAACGAGGTTCAAATCAGTCCTCATGTCAGAGTCGCTGAATTAATTTTGCTTCTAACAAGAGTAAAAGTGGATAAAGGAAAAAAATCCCTTACACAAACTTTTCCTTGATGTCCACAAAGGCAGGGGAAAGGCTAAGCTGTAAACATTTGTAGGGAAGAAGGGGATTTGGAAAAAAATAAAGTTTGTGCCAGAGCAGGCAAAAAAGAAATTAAAAGCTCTTCAGCTAAAAAAACTCCAAGGTCAAGCAGTATTCATCTCCAGCCTCAGAAGGAAATGGCAGAAGAGAGGGAAAATTTAGCTTTGACATTTAAAATCCTTAAGGAAACAGGAATGCACTGACTGGAGCAGGGTCTGCACTAATTTGCGCCTCAGGTGAAATCATTTATGTTAATATAAACCTCTGCAGTGATCGGCTAAAAAACTCTCTTGGGCACTAAATTCAGTCCTGTTGCACCATCACTGCTCCATGGCCCTGAAGAGGGGTATGCTGAGAGCAGAATGCAGTTCAATACTGAAGAAGGCGCTTGGGAAAGAGTTAAGATATTGTAGGCCATTAATTTGACTTCCAGAGCTGATAAGATAGGGGTTGGAAGACATCCACATACCTTACAGGGGAATAACCACAATGTCATCACCGAAGAAAGAATGGCTTGATAAAAGGAAGCTGCAGACATCCTCATAGGTAACTAAACATCAAAATTAGAGGGGGGATGGTTTTGCGGTTAAAACATTGGACCAGCACTTCGGAGATCTGGCTTCCATTTGTGGCCACGTGAGCAAGTCACTTCATCTCTCTTTGGTTCATCTTCCCATCGGCAAGTGTGGGGAAGTATCATTTCTTTTGTTGACCTGCTCCCTGTCTATTTAGACCAGGGCTGTCAAATTCACCCCATGCCCTGGGCTGGATCCAGACCAGATCTGTGGGGTCAGCTGCAGTGGTGGCGAGGCCAGCGTGGTAAGTGGCTGTGGGCCTCATTCATGTCCAGGGTCTGAGGGGGGTCATATCCCCAGTAGCAACTCCAGGGGCTGTATGTTTGACACCCTGATTTAGACTGCCCCCCTTCCTGGTAGGGCTGTCCATCATTATTATGCATGCCTACTATGTGGGGCCTGATTTTGGGGGGGGCTTCTAGGGGGTGCAGTTACCCAGATCATACGCTGCTACTAGCGGTATTAAAGCTTCCTTTCATTGAAACCTTATATAAAAATAATCCCATTCTCCCTAACGCAAAAACATACACACTTGCAGGCCTAAAGGACTTCTTCTCTTTCCTAAGCTGACAGCCAGGGCAATTGAATTAGGGCTTATAATGAGACCTTGGCTGTGCTGGCAGCAGCCTGCCATCCGCATGGCAGGATCTTGGCCCTAACTACAATAACTTTCACTGCTGCCCAAGCTATGACAGATGGAATAAGTTGGTAAGAGCAGAGATAAAAACAGCCACAGTGAGTGGAAGCTTTAACCATTTGACCATGATGAGAAAATAATCTCTCTGAGTTACATCTGCTAAATCAACAGTGAGAACATGGGCCTAATACATGGATTTCCTGGAAAACTTTTGTTCCTCACATTTTCTAAAATACCTAAATCTAGGATCTTTTTTCCAAGTATCCTCTCTTGCAATAATTTAATCTGCCTCTCAAATGCCTTTAAATCCTTGTAGCAATGCAAGATCTGTTTCTTCTGTTGGAGGAAGCTTATTTTCCTTTCAACCCCCCACCCCCCAACCTGACCATCAAAATAAACAGAGACATAGTTGTTTGTGATCTTGCTTCATATTCTTGACTCTTAAATATCTGGAGATAGTTCCTTAGCTCAAGAGCCATGTCTGTGTAATGCCTCCCTCTGCTGGATTCGTGGCCATGGAGAAGAGCTAACTGAAAGATGTGGGTCACTGGCAGCACTGGAAATGGCCGTTTCTATGCAAATGCTAAAAAAGAGAGATGGTTTCCATTGATTTTTCAGGGATAAGAAGGCTGCAGTACATGTAGCTTGGCTGAGCAGTGGCTGCTGGGGCTGTGAGGACTCTCTACGGAAAGCTGATACATGCTGGATGGAGCAGTTTGTATTTTAAGCACCAAAATTTAGATTAGCAAGGGGGTGGGGGGAGCCCAGGGGCAGTGAAACTTTGGCGGGGGAGAGGGGAAGGAGCTGGGTGCTGTAAACTGGATTTACTGCCCTGGCCCAAGTTTACAGACTCCTTTGCCCCCTGAAATTTAAACCCTGCCTATCCGCTTCCGCCTTTTGAATTCAATTAAACAAACATATGTTCTTGGCTGTAGAGAAACCTGCCGTGTACGCTGAGGAAGGAAGAAAAGAACCACTTCAAAAGCGAGGCACCATACATAGGTGCCTTGATGAAGATAGATATGAGTTTTGTATTAAATCAACTGGTTTCTGCTCAGAAATAGGTAAAACTGCTCTTTTTCCCCCAAATGGTTCCCCACTCCACAAACTCCCATGGATTTGGCTAGTGCAGGTTGAATGGTACGAGCTGGAACATGTTTGGCTGGCAGCCGCACCTGCACGTGCCACAAGTAACACTGCCGTTTATCACACCCTGGTTGGTGCGCGGGGAGGAGTGGATTCCTGCGTCAGTTCTGCTGGGCTCCCAGGAATGACAAACATGTTGTCACCAAAATCAGCAGCCACAGCAGATGTGCAGCATGAAACAGGGCCATTTTTTACCTTGCCGCCTTGCAGAAAAGAGCGGCTCTCAAGTCGGTTTTGTTTTAACCGCCAGATAAACTTGAGCCAGATAAATGAGTTAGATAAGCATGCAGATCACAAGGGAATGGCACTTTGTAGTGAAGCCAGATTAGCCAGAATGGCCCTTGCAGTGTTAATACACTGAAGTGAGATCATGCTGCTAAAGAGGGAGGGGGATAGGGGGAAGCGGAGCCTGGATGTCATCTTGTGAGTGATATTCATCAGGATAATGGTTACTCTTTATAACCGAAAAATATTTCCTCTCATGCGTAAACTCTGATTTGTCTGATGATGCCCATTAAAAGTAAAATGCCCTCCATCTCAAAGCCATTTGTCAAAATTGTTTGAAAACATTTTGCAAAGCTTGGATGATTAGATTTAAGCATCCCCCTGAACACTACTGATTGCCGTGTTGGAATGATGTAACCGGGAGCATGTTTCTTGTAAGCAGACTTCCTTGATGTTTTGCAATTTGAATGGCAAGTTCTAGCTCTGGGCCTGCGCCATACATCATGAGCAAACTTAAAGCCATAAGTCTGGTTTTCAGCCAGGCCTTTACCAGATCTGCCCTTTTGTCATTTTGTAGGGTGAAAAAAGGAAAACCGGATTTTCTAAGTGGAGCCCAGATCAGAGATAAAGCCAACAGAGATGCTCCTCTGTGGTCACAGTCTATGGCAGGAGACAGCAACCTTTTGCGACCATGGGTTGCTGCTTGCAATTCAGCCACAGGCTGCAAATCTCCACCCTTCAGAGAGCATCCGAGCCACCAGCATTTACTCTGGCCCCTGATTCAAGTGTCCGACAGTCATGGGAAGGGGTCACATTCAGTGATGGACCTGGGCAGGGAGGGCTGAGTGGAGAGAACAAACAGAACATGACAGGCTCTAGGATCTGGGGGTGTCCCCTTGGATCTGGCCTGCAGGCCATAGGTTGTCAGCTCCTGATCTATGACCATTTCAGAGAAGAACAGGTGATTCTTTGAGTGAATACCCTACATCATACCCTTGCTTCAGTTCCTTAGAAACATGTTCACCTTCCCCTTTGTCCTTCTCTCAGTCTATTTACAGCTAAATATTGAGTCCTGGTGCACTCCAAATACCTTGAGGGATCCTCAGTCATCTGTCTACTATGAAGATATTTGAAATGCAAGAATCTTTTAACAAAAAGAGCATGGCGTCCGTGTGTATTTTTGCTAGCGCAAGGGTCACAGATACTGGGACACCTGATCTGTATAATCTAAAAAGAATCTCCTTCCAATAACTCGAACAGCCTACACACAGGGAGTGTGGGGCAGGAGTAAAGCCTGTCCTTACAAAGGATGGTGGGGGTAGGAGCGGGCAGTGACAATCTTGCACTGGGCTGTATTTTCAAATCTGCGAGAAGTGGCTTTGTTGGTTCAGTTCTCTAAACATCCACTTAGCCTAGATTTATGGGTGTATGGTATCCTAATACAATCACAGCTGAAGAAATCATCTGTGAGCATCCAAGGGCAGTTCTGTGAATCACTCCACTCTTCCTCTCCTCCTTTGAACAAAGCAGCAAGAGACAACAGCAACTTCTAGGCCAGCGTCTATGCCATTTCCCATGCTGCCTCCCTGTATGGGATGTTCTCCCAAAACTTCTGTGCTCAGCGGCCTCCTGCTCCTTGTTCCAATCTCTCCTAAAACTCAGAGCCAGATTCCCACCCCTGCAAAGGCTGCTTTCAGTCACGCTGGCCATGCAAAACAACCTTGAACCCAGCCTGACTGTCTTCGTAGGGTCCCCAGGTGGTTCGGCATCAATTTCTCCCAGATTCTGAAGTAGAGGGTATATATTGTGGAGTCTGGCCAGGGAAGAGGAACGTGGCCAGGCCTCTACTGGTTTCTGCCAGACCTCACAGGTGGACCGAAACCAGGTCCCAGGCTGCATCAGGCACTCAGATTATCAAGTCTTTGGGGCAAGGACTATGCTTTTGGCTTCTGCTGCAGTACTCATTGAAGTAATTACTAATAATCATAAAAATAACAGAGGCTTTTGGACAAGGGATTGACTCTGCGAGATGTCTATAATGGAATATGAAACTCCGTACTCTCTCTGAGTCCTGGACCTGTGTTCACTGTTGAACAGGAAGTAACACAACTGCAAAATAATTTAAAATGAAGATGGTTCCAGGAGCACTAAAATACACTTCAGTGGTAGCAACATAGGACTGCAAGAGGGCCTGGGGCCACTGAGTCCAGTACCCTGCATTTCTGAGAAACCATTTATTCAAGTGGGTCTGCAAAAACATCCACTCGCATTCCTCTGGCCTGTACAGCCACATCCTATACAGGCATCATATAAAACCCCTACGGTATACCACAGGTAAAGAACAGGGCACTGTCAATAGTTAAATAAAGCAGAGGAACGGTCCTCGGTGCTACATTTCTAATCATAACGATGGCTCACCTTAAGGCTGTAGCTGGAAAGACTCGGGGTATGGCAAGTAGGTCAAGGGAGAGAGGGTTTAAGTGTTAATTGCCTGGATGGGGTATCCAACAGAAGTATCCCTGATCTAGCACCCCTCTCATGGCCCCATTGCCACGACCGGTATCCTGAAAGAAGAGAGGGAGACGGGCCGCAATAGAGGCTGTCCCAGAAATCCTGGGAATTGTTTGGCTCTTCCTCTAAGAGGCACAAATTGGATGGTGAAGGCCTCTTTCTGCCCCTTCTGAAAACTTGCTTGCATTTCACAGTGTAAAATCCTGCACAACCATCATGTAATACACACGGCTTCACACCAGCTCCCCTGTCGAAGGGTAATTGCCTTGTATGCCCACTTACACAGATTTATATTCTACTTCTGCCCTTGGCCTTCTTAGAAGATGAGCAAACCCAGGATAGGGCAATGTAAGGACCTTTATCCTGGACGTCTGGGGGGAGGGGAAGGGTGCCCACCCCATGATAGCGGAAATGCTAACTCACTGCTTTCTATTAATTTCTTCCCATGATTTGTATTTTAATGTCTGCAAGCAGCCTGTACAGAGCCCTAACATGTAAAAACAAGCTGACTTCAAAACCAGAAGCAGCGGTGCATTGCTTCAATCCAGAGCTGCAGCGTCTGTAAAGATTGGGCACTGTAGCGGAGTTTTTAGCACTTTTAGCTAAAGCTGATTCAATCAGCAATTAGATACAAGCACCAAAAAAGCCCCACTAAAGCACTCGATCTTTGCAGACATTGCAAAGCCAGGTTGAAGTAACACGTTGCCTCTTCTGGGCATGCGTGGGGCTCGGCATGGGAATGTGCTGAGTTTTTTGGTGGGGGGTTACCTCTACAAGCAACCTAAATGGCTGTGGCTCATGGGTGCTGAGCACCCGCTAATTATTTTCAGTGGGTGCTGGAGCTCTGGAGCACCCACGGAGTTGGCACCTATGCCCTTGGTAACTGCCCTAACCACTAGTCAATTGGGCTAAAAGGTAGGAGGGTCCTCTTCCCCTTTGCCTTTCTAATTGAGATGGAGTTGTGTGCCTTCCTGGGGGAGTCAGATCTCAGTTTTGCATATTGGTATTGTCAAACATAGGTATTGCGGATTATAACCCATCAGCCAGCAGATGTCAGCTGATTTAATGGCACCTGAAGAATGACTGTGCATATTATACCCTGGCAGCTGTTCTTGGGCATTTTCTAATGAGCTTTTCTAGAAAGGCACATGGGTTGAGGCCCTTCTGCTTTTCATCTTCGGTAGAGACTGTGGGCTTTAGGCCAGACCCAAACCCCACTGCTGTCAATGAAAGAGTCCCCCTGATTCCACTGTATTTTAGATCAGCCCTTTATTGCAAATTACCATGAAAAATACCTTCTTGTCAATTGCAGAGTGGCTTCAACACATTTGCCTTCAGACCATCCAGGTTTTGGCTGCCAACAAATGGACTAAACAAGTGCAGACCTCTTGCATTTCTCCAGACGTTGCATTATCTCATTCTTAAAACCCTGTTGCTCCTTGAAATCCCACATCAGCTTCCGGAAAGGCCTCATTCTGATCCTGCTGCAAGCTCCCTTCATTGCACGCAGGGCTCCAACCTCACCTATAGTGCTATGAATAAAGATCATCAACACTGTGGGGGAAACTGTCAAAGGTGCCTGCATTAGACCTCAAGTCCCATTGATTTTCATGGGCACGGGTGCTTCTAGCTCACGTAAGTGCTTTTGAAAATCCCACCCCATGTGTTTTAGAGATTATTCTGCTTTGCTTATAGATGGCCATTCAGTTCCCTTTTATCTATTCTTCTGCCAAGCCCCGTCCTATTTAGCCTTCACTTCCTGTCACAGCCCTTTATATGCTTCTCCAGCAACTACAGATATACTCTTGGTTGCAGGCCTTTTCCTTGTCCAGTGACTGTGCTAGCAATTGTCTCTTCAGATGATTGACCCCAGGGCCTATGCTTCATAAATCCTTGGCAGGCATGAACTAACAAGTCTCCTCTCTTCCCTGAGAAAGTGCTCCAAACCTGTAATAAAGAACAGAGATAAGGGAAGGATAAATTATTGCTTTGTTTCTTTAAATGTTTTCAAAATCCCAAAATTGAAAAGTTTTTCAGAATTAGCTTCTTTCACATCCCTTCGACCTCGTCCAGCTACCTGATTCCAATTCAGGAACTTAACTGATGAGTTCACAGATAATGCACAAGCCAGAGCAGGCTCCATCTCCATCTCCCCAAACTGTGCTGATCCTGCATTGCTTGCAGGAACTTGTTTAGTCAGTCAGTGAAGTGACTGTGATTTGCAGCTACACCGGGTCACGGTCTCCCTTCATTGTATCAGTGCAACGGCTATGCTGCAGATTCATAGTCCACGTATCTGCCGTCTTTTCACAGAATCTGCTCTGCACCAAAGCCAATATCATATCCCTGGTGATCTCAGCAATGTGAAATCAGCCCCATTATCTTCCAGACATATAGTTTAACCCACTTCTGCAGTGGTCTGCAGGAGGATTACAATGCACTTATATTATACACACACACACGTCACATATATATAGTTATGAGCCCTAGTAAGCACAAATAGCCTGGCAGAGCTAACCGTACATGGAAGAAGTCCTTTAGCACTGCTAAAAATAAATGAATAAATAAAGGCAGAGAGTCAATCCTGTCCCTGGGTGAAGGTTAATATTCTATCGTGGGATCAAGATTTCTGTTGTTAAAGCAATAAATGGGATATGGGGATGGAGGTTTCATGGCACTGATTTCAAAGAAGAAATGCAGCATTGTTTCTATGGGGATTTATGCCACTTTTACTTTATTTTGATACTTTGGTGCAAATCCCTGCTAGAAACAATACTTTTTTGTGAAGCACTCTCCACAAAAAAACTGGGGAATAAATCTTTCGTTATCACCGCTGAAGCCGAAGTTAAAGAGAGAATTTCAGATGACTGGTGCTCAGAGGAATAAATCATAAAAAAAAAAAAAGAAGAGCATGGGTAGAGGGTTGGGAGGGGAGGGAGAGAAGATAAAAAATATAATTGAGTTAAGCAGCTCAGGGCTCGGGGTTCTGTGTGTGTTTCTGAGGAGGTGACTCTGCATTTCAGAGTCCCCAGAGCCAAGCTGTCTTCCACATGATGGAGGCGAATGGCTTTTCAGTGAGGAAATGGATGCATGGAGCTCTTTTAGCCTTCTTATGCTCAGATGGTTGTGCAGCACTAAAGATTGGAGGCAGAAAGGTTTGGGGGATTAATCCGAAGAGAAGGTCACCAAAAAGTAACTCAGGGCTACCCTGTCTTGCCTCCTTCTCCCAAGGTACAACTCTCCCACCCCCCAGCACACTTCCCTGGGGTTTGTTGCAGCAGCACCTTGCATCATTGCTTGTCCCGGTTAGCTACGCTGTCTGATACTCTGGCGAGGCAGAGACAGCACTTCTCCCATTTCTGACCTATCCAGGCCCATGCACCTAATGGACACAAAGCCAGGTGCAAAGCTGGGCTCTGCCTGCCCCTAGGCCTATGTTTTGGGTCACCCCAATGCACAGGAAGGTGGCATGCCTGGTCAGGGTGCTTGTGGAGGCCGGGCTTTCACTCCCATTATGCCAGGGACTTCAGCATGACTTCAGCTCAGTTACCTGGGGCCAGATCTACAAAGGGTGTATTGGTGACTGGTGGGATGTAGAAAATCCCTAATATGAGTTAGGCATTTAATAGCTTTGACATTCAAGAGGGAGCTGGGGGCTTTGTCTACTCCAGAGCTTTTGGAAAACTCACTGGATGGCTCAATGTTTTTATTAGTCCTTCTGTGTACCAAGTCCTCTTTCTGTAAAATGGGGATAATAGTGTTTCTTCACACAAGGGAGAGGCACAGTGCTTTCAGACTATAGCAATGAGAGCTTGTAAGTGCCTGTGTTACAGGTACTGTTAGCTGCTTATGGCTGACTTGGCTGGGCCCACTCCAAGCTCTTTTAAGGCACAGTCCTCCAGACTATTCAGTGCCTTCAGCTCCTATTTTCTGGGTGCTGAGTGCTTGCGCCTTGCATTCAGTTCCAAACTCAATACTCCCTTGCTCTTCTATCACTATAAATCAGGAGTAACTCTGTTGGTTTCCTTGGTGTTGAGCCAATCCAACTGCTTATGGACTCATTCGTGAAACTCCCAAGGAGCTGGATCGGACCCCTTGCCTGGTCACATCAGGATCTGGCCCAGTGGGTTTATGCTACTGGAAGCGGGAGGAGAACCAGCCCTTCAGAAAGTCATTTCTAGCACTGAACAGACTGCTAGTGCTTAATCCTAAGAATAATTACCCCACACGGAGGGGGGAATCTCCTTTTCTGTCTGCATGACACAGGCCATTGAGAAAACTGCTAGTTAAATGTGCAAGAGTTCAGGCTGCTGCCCATGAAATTGGCTACAAACACGTAGTGTTAGCTGTGGGATCTAAACAAAGAAGCTGGCTAATTTCCGGGGGAAAGCTACAGGAAATCTTCTCCTTGCGTATAACTTCTGTGCTGCAGGTGAGAAAAGGGGAAGCTTCCAAACAGCCACATACGGAGTTTCCCTGGGCAGATATGTGAACCTGATGTGAACAAGCCCATATCACTGTTGTTGTTATTATTTTTAGATGCATGTCAAACTTTATCCCTGCCTGTGTGATTGCTGTTATACTGCTTATTAATATAGTGCTTCTGTCGCTGAGAGAAGTATGGTCGAATTACAGTAACAAGCTACAAGCAGGAGGAAAGTGCTGTGGTTTGGCTGGTCCGCTACTAGATATACATCAGCACATCTGGACAGGAGATCATGTGACAAGTAGGAAAGCCAGAAACATATCCTGGATACTATAAAAAATGGTTTCTGTTAAATTAAAAAGGCTTTAAATATTGGCTCAGCTGGTTTCTGTATAGCATTTTTTAGTAGTTTTGGAATGTGTTGCAAGATTTGTGATCACTGAGAATTTGATTAAATATTGAGAGCCATTGCGTTGTTAGCTTGTTCACAGAGGCTCCTCGCATCTTGCCAGTTCTCTTGTGCTCTTGTAACTCAAGACATGGCTCCTGATCCTGGATAAGAACTTTGTGTCCTCAGACCAACTTTTGTGCAGAAGGAAAAAAAAAAGCTACTTTTACATAACAGTTTGGAGACAGTTAATGTTAGAACAGATTTTCAACTGTTGTAGGATGCTCGACATGATTCCTTCTGGTTAAGAGCCAGCCAGTCGATTCAGAGGAAGAAATAATATTCTTAAGCCAGACCAATGGCTAAATTTCATCAAAGTCTTTCCATGACTTGCTATAAAATATTGTTCTGCAAACAGAACATTATGATTTCATTATGCTATTCCATTTTGTCCCCAAGTGACTCTATAGCTCCAGATAGTTGGAGGTTCAGATTTTGGTAGAGGTACATGATCTGCTTCCTCCTTTTTTTTTTTTTTTTTGCACATGTGAGAAGCAACTCTGCTGGAACAGAAAATGGATCTCCAAGGAACAATATTCCAGGAAGACTATAATAAATTATTGCTGAAGGATCTCTCAGGAAGCCGTCATGATGATACGGCTCCTCTTCCTACAGTCTTTCTAAGGTACCAACCCAATGCTGGAAAAACTTATCAAGCATTTTATAGCAATGGGGAGTGCACAGTTCAGTGAATAATTCTGTAAAAATATTTACATTTTTTTAAACCATATCTATATCGAGTGTTCTCCACATCTCCTGTGTTGGGAAGCATGACTGATGCCAACAAAAAACAGTCAGCTGATATGCTGATACTATTACTACATATTGTCTCAATGTTTCCTGGTTCTCTATAGGGCTACATCCATCTGTTGCCTTTGGCTTTATAGTTAGTTGTAAGCCCCTTGGGCAAGGACAGTCTTTTCTATGGTTGTACAGCACCTAGCACACTGGACTCGTGGTCCAATATTAGGGCTTCGAGGAGCTGCAGTAATAAAATGGTGATGATGATGATGACAACTCAAGCTTTCTTTCTGAGTTAGATGCCAAAGTTGTTGCTCAGTGAATGGCGCTGCTCAGAGCTGTGTGACTAGACATGAACCCCAGCCCAAGGCCTTTATAATCCAAATCAAATACAGCCAGGAGATGAAGAAATAGCCTTGCAGCTAAGACAAGAGATGGGGATCTAGGCTGCATCCAAGATTTCTGAGCCTTGCTGCATGACCTTAGCCAAGTCACTGTGTGAACTGGGAACACTTTGTGCTTCACTCTCATCCTTTTTCTATGCCATTTATTGGGACTGTAACTTTTTCAGGGCATGGAGTGTCTCTCACTCTGTGGCTGCACAGTGTCTCATGCTAGGAGGCCTTCATATCAGTTAAGGCATATGGGTACTAACATAATTTAGATAATAATAGAAATGAAGATACCTATGATGACCATTTTTAGCCAAGTTCCTTACAAAAGGCTGCTCAGGCAAAGTTCATATGGCCACTGAGAGATACGCCCCACCCACTTGTGCCTGTTCTCTAGATGAAGTACGGGCTGGATGAATGGATTGTAAGGTGGATAGAAAACTGGCTGGAGCATTGGGCTCAGAGAGTAGCAATCAATGGCTTGATGTCTAGTTGGCACCCAGTATCAAGGTTGGTCCTGGGACTGGTTTTGTTCAGTGTCTTCATCAGACAACCTGAAAGATGGCATGGAGTGCATCCTCAGCAAGTTTGCAGATGACACCAAGCTGGGGGGAGTAGTAGATACGCTGGAGGGTAGGGCTAGGATTCAGTGACCGAGACAAATTGGAGGACTGGACCAACAGGAATCTCTTGAGGTTCAGCAAGGACAAGTGCAAAGTCCTTCACTTAGGACGTAACAATCCCGTGCACTGCTACAGCTTGGGGACTGACTGGCTGGGTAGCAGCTCTGCTGAAAAGGACCTGGGGGTTACAGTGGACAAAAAAATGAATATGAATCAGCAGCGTGTTCTTGTTGCCAGGAAAGCTAACGGCATACTGAGCTGTACTGGCAGGTGTGTTGCCAGTAAGTCAAGGGAAGTCATTATTCCCCTCTATTCAACATTGGTGAGGCCACATCTGGAGTATTGTGTTCAGTTTTGAGCCTCCCACTATGGAAAGGATGTGCACAAATTGGAGAGAGCCCAGTGGAGGGTGAAAAAAATGGTGAGAGGGCTGGGAGACATGACTTATGAGGAAAGACTGGGGGAAATGGGTTTATTTAGTCTAGAGAAGAGGAGACTGAGAAGAGATTTAATAGCAGCCTTCAACTACCTAAGCGGGGTTTGAAAGAGGATGGAGCTGGACTGTTCTCAGCGGTGACAGATGACAGAACAAGGAGCAATGGTCTCAATATGCAGCAAGGGAAGTTGAGGTTAGATATTAGGAAGAACTTTCTCAGCAGGAGGGTAGTAAAACACTGGGACAGGTCACCCAGAGAGGTGGTGGAAGCTCCATCCTTGGGGGTTTTCAAAACCTGGCTAGACAAAGCTTTGGCTGGGATGATCTAGTTGGGGCTGGTCCTTCTTTGAGCAGGGGGCTGGACTAGGTGTGACCTCCTGAGGTCCCTTCAACCCTAACTTTCTATGATACTATGAACAAATGCGCACATCACGATAGCCATGAGCGTGCCCCGCACCACCACACTCAGGCTTTCTAGACACGGAGAGCCAGAGGCATGTACTCAAGCATGCACTCTTCCTCATTTACAAGGGTGAGTGGGGTGGGCTTACCTCTTGGCAGCACTGCTGGGGTCACTCCAGAAACCTTAAAGACACACTCTAACAAGGGCTACACTGACACTTTACTTCTTGCCCTGTTTTAGGGGTAATCACAACAGGCATGCACCTCTGAAACTATTGAGTCATTCCTCTCTACTTATTCCCCAAACACTTTGTTATGATGAGATTGTAAGTGCCAAGGAGTTTCATTACAGACTGCACGCTCCGACTGGGAAGCTGGACAGGCAGAGTCCATTGAGAAAGATTTATGTCCTTTTCCCCACTTCTGGATGGCTGTCTGGGGTAAGGGACAATCTTGACTTTCAAAGTAAGGCACTTGGATGCCTCGGCCTTACCTCTGCTCTCTGGGGAACGAACATCAGGATGAAGTACAGAATTATGCAAGCATATATTGTTTTCTTGCAGGACCTTTGCAGAAAATTAATTCAAGGCTTAATTTTTCCATCACTGAAGTCAGCAGAGCAACTACCACTGGCTTCAGTGGTGCAGAAACAGGTCCAGTGTGAGTAAACACGGGGGTGAATGAGCCAGAGCCTGAGTTATCTCTGCCTCATTCACTGATGCAGCTGGTTGTCATATAGTTAGTGGGGTAGGGAACCACATATTTAACATTGAGAGTCTATCTACCTATCCAGACACTTTCACACACTTTTATGCTACCCAATCCATTATTTTTCACACTCCTTTGAGGAAACATCGCACACACAGTGTGTACATCATGGTTCATTTTAGGGAAGCTCCATGTATTAGTCACCAAAATGATTAATAAGGACTTAAGGGTTCACATGCACATACTTCCATGTTAATGAAGCCCTCATGCTTTATGCATGAAGCAAAACACAAAGCTCTGGAAATAGTTCTTTTCAATGTTCTTTCCAATGCTCCTATTTTTCATGCTGTAATGGACATTGATTTATTTGAAATCAGCATAAAATATGTACCAGCTCAGTAAATCCCAGAGAGGTTCTCAACCCTGTTTGAGTGTCCTCATCAGGCCATAAATCACAGGGGCAATAAAGTATGCTAGATAGCTTAACCAATCATGATGCGGGGAGCCACCAAATGACTCATTTAAATACTTACAGGACATTAACCACATAAGGGTTACCAGAATCTATATATGTGTGTCTCTTTTTCCTCTCTTTATTTATACAGTGAGGGGGAGTGCAGGGCACTAGATGTCTGAGGCATAGGTAAACAAAAAATAAGCACCAAAGTAGTTATTTTTCTTATCTTTAATTTTCTTTTTCTTTTTTTTTCTTGAGAGACAAATGCAAGAGACTACACCATTAAGGCCACTCTTCCTGTCTTATAAACCACACCGTTACGTCCCCAAATGCACTGAATGCAATTCAGTCCACGTTTGGTAGAAAAGATCACCTCCAGTAAGTGAATGTATCGGTCCTTCGAGTAATTACAATACAAGTTTCACCGTACAGCAAGAGACATTTTGATAGAGCCCTAAGCAATTTGAACATGTGATATTACTGACCAACTTGAGATTCCTAAGAAACTACTCTTCCAAGCTGTTTTCTCAACCTATTTCTTTCCAGCTGAATGCTAGGGTTACTTTTTAGGCCTGATTTAATAGAGCAAAGGGAAAGAGATTCCCAATAACGTCAGGTAGGTTTGGCTTAAACACTTAGAGCCAAACACTGTTCCACATAGGAATCCACCTGGGGGGCTTTGGGCACCTAAATTCAAGGCTACTCCAGTCCTGGAAAATCCATCAATGTATTATTTTTATAACAAGCTGCCATTTAATCTTGGAGACAGTCACATAAAAAGCACCAAGGAGAAGGGGGCAACTACCTTGTACAGTAACAGTTATTCCAGGCCTTGAGCATGATGAAATAAGACAATATTGAGCCACCAAAGTGTACTTACAGGCCGAACAGGTGGCTCAGAATCTGGCCCATTGTGTTCTCCCCTGGGGGGTTAAGATATTTTTTATTGTCTGCCCAGGCCAGTGTTTCATGCCTGTAAAATTGAGGATTCTGTCTCTTCGCTTAGGAAATATTTCCAGAGATGAGACTGATGATTAATCAAGTATTTGTATTATGGTAGCACCCACAGAACAACCAGGTCCCCTTCGCCAATCACATAATCGATGCAGTATCTACCCCAAAAGGCCAACAGCTGAAAAAATCCAACAGACAACTAGAGATTAGGACACACAAGTAAAGTGGGAGGTGGGGAGCAGACAGGACAATAAAAATAACGTGTGCATAATTCTTAGCAAATCAAAAGCAGTGGTTATAGCCTGCCAATGAACACCGTTATGAATTTTTTCATGGTAATGAGTGCACATTTTTTTCTTTCACTTTATCCCGTCAGTGCTAATACAACTGCTTCACTGAGCTAATGCTTTTAGCAGTTTGCTCAAGGGCTACATAAGGGTGACAAAGTAAAGATGGTGGAAATTCCAGGTTTTTTGGTTGTCTGGTCACTTTTTGGTTGGCCTTTGTGGACTTTCCACAAACCATCACAACTTGTGGTCTTTCCATAGCTGTCAGTAGCATTTGGCAAAGCAAAAGCAACTTGCTAATAGCCCCATTTTACAGAGGAAGAACATGAGGTTATGTGACTTGCCCAAGGTGGCCCAACAAGTTAGTACCAGAGCCAGTAGGCAACCATGTATGCCCAGCAGGGAGTCCACCGGCCATTTGCCACCTGGGATTTGTCAGCTGGTTGCCCAAGGTGATCACAGTATTGGGATGTTTAGCTTCAAGACACCCTTCCTAATAAAGTAAAGAGCTCGTTTTAAAGATGGGGAACTGAAGCAAAGAGGGATTGAGCACTAGATCCATAAAGGAACCTCAGACCTCACTGTGGCTTTTTGGTACCTGAGTCCAAAATTTAGCTCAGAAACTTCCTCAGAGTTGCTGCCTATTTTCTGTTAGAGGGAAGGTCGAGTCGTGGTGGCTCCACTCCCATACACTGAAGAAAGGAACAGCTCCCAGCACACCGCGAGCACGGACACCTCAAGTTAGAGCAGGCAGGGACTTACTTGAGCGTGTCCTCTGTGCATGGAGCATACAGAAGCTGAACCAGGGCAGCTTAGCCTTGTCTCCTTCAGTGGTAAGCTATCCTGGGCTGGCTCAGACCTGGTCCATGGTAAGAGCTGGCACAAGCTGGCACACTGCAAGTCTCCTTTTAACTTGCCGTACTTTGCTCATGTGTCTATGTGGTGGTTCTCAAGCTTTTTAGACTCAAGGCACCCCTCACCCTGGTTGAGAATCACTGGGCTATACCTTGTGTTTGTGATGAACTGGGATAAAAGGACAGGCAGAGCCGATTTTGAGAGACAGATCACACATCTCTACTTTGAGCTGGCTCCCTGCACTTTCCTAGTGAGCAACCTGCACTGACTGTCCTGACAATCAAACCTACCCTCTGTGTGGACATGTCCAGTTTGTGCTTTCTTCTTCTACTCAGCATCACATTGATCACCACGTTTAGGGAGGGTCGGCTTGGCAAGGACCTTAGGGAGCTCTGCCTTCCTCTGTAGAGTAGGGCCTGGTCCTCTTCTTCAGCTCCTCTGCGCACTTCTTCTTTTGTTACCATGGCAGGTCATCGGCAGTGCCTTCACTGTTGTTTTGCCTGGCAGTTGTGCCAGAGGGCTTGTAGTGGTGATTTGGGGGATTCTTTAGGTCGGGGGTATCAAACAAAAACTCCACCGAGGTGTCATCCACAGCCCATGAGGCATCTCATAAGCTGGATCAACCACCTCTGCCGGCCAGATCTGACCCATGGGCCGTGGCAGAAGGGCTGCCACAGCCCTGGTAATGGCATGATTCCCCACTGTTTGAGCACTCAAGGAGTTAATGCCATTCCTCTCCCTCCTCTTACTTGCTGCTGAAATCAGAGCGTTTAGTCACCCGGATGACTAAAAATCAGGGGCAGGGGGAAAGGAGGGTGAGTGGCAGTAGAGTTAAATCTCTGAAACATTTTAACCCCCCTACCTTAGGTAAATGGTTGCTTTCCAATGGAGGGAGCTGGACTAGATAACCCAGGAAGTCCTTTTCAGGGCTGCAGGGTGCTAGGCGCTAAGACCTTCTAAAACAGTGCTTGTCAGGCAGGGTGCTGCAGCACCTAGGCACGGCTTGCAAGATAAACCCAGAGATTTCAAATAGGAACCCCAAGAGTCAAAAGCATCCTGTCCTGTCACGGTCTTTGTGAGTTCTTCACAATGGGAGAATTGCTCCATCATTTTTCCATAATCAAAAAACAAGTGAAAGCTAACAGCTAGCATTTTCTGAGGGATGCCTTGCATCTCACGAGGAGGCCTTGAGTCTAAACTGTTTGAGAAACACTGCTCTAAAACACAGCCTGAGGATAGTGCAGCAGGGTCTTCATCCCTGTTCCTTAGCGCCCTTCATCCAGCAGATGGGATATATAAAAAATATTTCCCATTCTACATCAGACCTGCTCCAGTGCCCATTAAGTGCAATGGAAAGACAGGAGGATGTTAAATCAGGCATTTGGTGGTCACTTTTCTTACTGCAGTGTTGCTCAGAGACACCCAGCTGCCCGAGTCTAATGGGAAGCATGCCTGACACAGCAAGAACGTTTAATTATTCCATCTCATATTTGTATTGCTAATTCCTATGAATGGCCAACAGTTTGAGGCAGTTGCTTTGTTTTCCATTCTGATTTTATGGCATGGGTTCCCAGGAGGCTTCCCAAATTTCCCTTTTGCGTGAGGGCTGCTCATAAAGAGGCTTCCTGTAATGATGCTCAGAGAGCTACACGTGACTAGGGAACAGCAATGTCCCTTCATAGGTCTCCTTTTCCCCAGAGATCGACTGTAATGTGTGTTAGGTGAACTGAGCAGGTTTCCTGTGCTGAATCTTGGCATCTACTATCTTCTCTTGTGGCAGCACAAGCACATCCTAGTTGCAAAGAATTAAACATGAAGGGGCAAATACTGAGCCCAAAAGGTAGCCTTGCTTTTACCTTCATCTCTGACCTACACACCTACATGTGTAAACAGGTCCTTAATGATGTGAATGGATTGTGGGAAGAGCAAATACCCAGTTCCAAATCTCTCCCTGGTTGCAAAAATGGCTTCATGGGCATTTTTCCCTGTACATCTGTGTGGCTTGCTGCTGAAAATGTAGCCAACAGTATGGGAAGACATTCTGCAAACTGATTATCATCGTGGAGTGACATGCTTAAAAAGAGCAAGTGGCTATGGCAGAAAACACTGTCTGCAATAGCATCATCTTTCTCTGCAGCTACTTTTCTATATTATCAAAGGCAAGTAGCTGTTCAGGGGTCCGAGACCTCAGACTTAGAGAGGACAGAGGGGATTGAGTGGTTATCATATTAGCAGGATCATGGTCTTGGACTGTAAGCTTTTCGGGGCAGAGGTACACGTTCATTATATGTTTGAATGGCACCTAGCACAACAAGACCTTGATCTCATGTGGAACCTGCATGTGCTACTGTCATATGAATAATAATAAAAAGTGTGTAATAGCTCATGGTAGCCACCGCCTATGTTTGCAAAGGAAACTACGTTTAAAACCATCTGTAAACACCATTCAGATTCGGTTCCTACTTCAACAGGACATAGCGTCATCTTAAGATCACTAGGAAAGTGTCAAAACTACAGCTGGGTGGAATTTTTTTGTCAAAAACCAAACTTTTCATAGAAAAGTACATAATCATTTTGACAGGAGCATATTTCAGGTCCAGGATGAAGTTAATGGTGAAAATGAAAGAGAGTCCCTTCTTCCTACGCCCTGTGACACCTAGAGGGCTGAGGACACTGACCTGACATGAGCTAGGCTGAAGGCCCCGTTGTGAATTCGGACCAGAGGTTTGAACTGGAGATCCTCCTTCTCAGATAAGCAGCCTAACGTAGGGTACTGGGCAGTCACCAGGGGGGTGCGAAGGGGGCTGCAGCGATGTATGTTTTTCGGTCTTTCACACTCATTCTGAAATGGCTCTGCTTCATCCCAATCCCAAACAGGAACAGCCTTGGATCTTTCACAGCTTAAGAAACCAGCCCAGCTCTAGTCAAAACCAGGACTGAACTATAAAAAAAAAAAGTTTCCCAGCCCAAGTATGAAAGTTTGCATGAAAACAATGTTTGGTTTCATCTGGTAAATCCCAAAGTAACCCCTGGGCAGTGGTGGACTATACATAGGAATCATCTGTATTTTTTAGTTTATCACCATGTTATAAATCACTTGACATACTATACTTTTGCTTAGCTACTATCTATATGCAGCCACTTCTGTGAAGAGACGTGGCGGCAGTTACACAGCATACGGAAATATCAAAACCAAGGATAGGAAGTGAAGAATACTGAATCTGAATGAAACGGCTGGAGAACTTTAAGTAGGGTACCAGGACTAGAAACTGGCATGGGAGTTTTAGTCTCAACTGCTTTTAGGTTTCATTCAAAAGAACTGAATGAGGGACCTGAATCTCTTCAACCTCCGCACAAGAACGCTTAGAGGGGATCTTGTGGCCATCTGCCAATTCATCGGGGCGGGCAGCAAGGAATAAGGGATACTCTGTTTATCAGGGAGCCCCTTGGGGTTACTAGGAACAACAGCCATAAAGTGATGGGGACCAGATTTAGATTAGACATTAGGAAAAATGTCTTTGTGGTAAGGGTTGCCAAAATCGGGAATGGGCTTCCAAGGGAGGTGATGCTCGCCTTTACCTTGGGGGTCTTTAAGAGGAGACTAGACAAGCACCTAGCTGGGGTCATCTGACCCTAGCACTCCCTCCTGTCCAGGGCAGGGGGTCAGACTTGATGATCTACAAAAATACCTTCTGACCCTAAAAATCTATGAAATCTATGAAACTCCCAGCAGGAGAGCCTCTCTTATCATCACAGTATTCGTTCAGTACAGACTTTAAAGGACATGGCCATTTCATTCCAGCAGCTAGTGCGATTTCCCTTCAGGACTTAGCTCTCCTAAGTCAGAGTACGGAGGATGGATTTGCAAGGTGGAATGGTTTCAATAATTCTGCAAAACAATCCTTTTTTAATGAAAAAGAACTTTTCGGAACATTTAGAAATCATGCAAATCATTTTTAACAGTGCCCCTTCTGACACCATTCTTGAACACGTGCGATAATGATCAGGTTAACCCTGCTCGGCAGATACAGCTTTCGACTGTGAAAGACTTATATTGCACCACTGGTATGGTGTGATGCAGAGGCTATCTGACACATGGGAGTGCCCATGTACATGAGTGCGCACACATCTATTATTATTATGTGATGACCCAAAATTGACTCGTGTCGCATTTCATTCAACAACAGTGGGACTCATCTCTTTAGCTGCAGTCCCAGGCATTGAGCTGTGCAAGCCTAGAGCAAGAAGTAGTTAGTGTACGTAATAACTAAACAAGAAAGGATACAAAAATCAACTCCTGTTCAAAACCACCGTGTTGCTGCAGCACGCACGCTTTACCATCCACTGAAATTCATGGGGCAAGATTGACAGCACGGGAGAACTGGTCCCAATGCCTTTGAGACAGCACATGCAGTTGTCTCTTCTCGGAGCAACATTAAGCTATTGGCAAGACAATTAACTTGTTTGTAACAGCATCAAGGGTTTTCAGCTGAGCAAACCGCTAGCACTTGCATGGTATTGCCACATTTACCGCTGCCAGAGCAATTTTCAAAAGGGCTTCAAAACAACAGGATGAGCCTCAGTCAATTTAGCTGACACGTGATGGATGGTTTCTTTCATCCGTCTATGGGGGAGCTGTGGATGGAGTCAAAGTGACAATGAGCTGAGGTTTGTAGGGCATGTAACAAATGTAGGAAAGTGTGCAGGAGAGCTCGCCATAAATCAGCTCCCAAAGGGCTGCAGTGTCCTGCGCAGCGGCTCTCAACCTTCAGCAAGATGCTTCTTGAGCAAGTTTGTGGAATTTTGGTGGGCTCTGACCTGCAGTTTTCACTTCCAAAATAACTTGACTTTTCTAAAGTGGTAATTTCATTTTCATGATAATGCTAAACTCAAGCCACATGTTCTTTAATTTAAAGCAGGACTCAGGCTGCACAGCCTGCCAAAAAATGGTAGAGAAACATGCTTATTCTACTAGTTTGCTTGAGGCACTCAGCATTTTTGAATGCCTAGGCAGAAATATAGTTTTTAAATAAGCCAATCCCAGAGAGAGGGTGAGTGAGAGCGAGCGAGCGAGCTGCGGGGTGGGGGAGCACTACATTTTTGCCTTAAAGTTTTGTTGGCCTTTGCTGCCTTGGCTAGTTAATTAAAGAACTGATGAACTGGCACCAAGGGAAACACCATTTGATGCCTTTGTTGGCTGTCTCATCTGACAGCTCAGGTGCTGTCCAGACCCTTTCTTTCTCCCCGACTTGAACTGGCATGTTGGATTTTACCATGGTGCGGGCAGTCAGATTGCTTTCGATGTGCATGGGTATCTGCCCTCTTGGACCTTAGGTTGTACTGCTCTTTCTGCTAGTTAAATCCCAATGATAGATGTGTTTGCAATCCCTTCAGTGGCACTTTTAAGACTGCTTGAAACTCTTTTGGGAGGCTCAGGAAAATGGCCCCATGTTAATTTCAGGAAAAGGAATGAGAAATACAGAAGAGGAGGAGAAAAATACTAAATTGAGGAGACCAGAAGGAAGAGGGCTTTTTTCCCCCACTCCGGGAAAGGTTCTCAGTCAATGGAATAGTTTATAGCAGCTGAGGATCCAGCCCGTTATGTCTGTTAAAATACCTTTTTGAAGTACCTATAATACTAGGTAATTTCCCTCCTGCCTTTCTTTAGGAAAGGGCTGTTTTATCTTCACTTAGCAGATGACAACAGCTGAGACAGAGAGAGTGATGTCAAAGGTCATCAGGATTCGTTGTAGAGATGATATCTTTTATTAGACCAACAGATTTTTGCAAAAAAAAAATTTTCATTGCAAGCTTTCAGGCACAAACACCCTTCATCAGGCATCAGAGAAAATACTATGAAACTTCTCCTGGGTAGAAATGAAAGTTCATATTTCATAGGATTTCACAGAGGAGTCAATAGCTGGAAAGCTCTGTTTTTGTCAATGATGTGAAAGGTCAGCCTTTTCAGACAGAATTGGCACTGGCTTCAGGTGGCTTAGTGGGAGTTCAGGACCAGTACCAGGCCCCTTCTCTTTGGAGATCCCCAAAATGGGTCTTTAAGAGGAGGCTAGATGTACACCTTGCTGGGGTCGTTTGACCCCAGTACTCTTTCTT
>NW_017729028.1:38021053-38023567 GCF_001723915.1 Gavialis gangeticus
TTCTGACCCTAGAAACTATGAAACTATGACTGAGATGCCCGATGTTAAGCGGCAATGCTTGCAAGTAATTCAGCCACATTTCGCCCCTGTGAAAGAAGGCACAGTTCCACTGACCACTTACCCAGTCCACTTAGACCGACAGAGAATTTGACCCATTGGCCTAACGGATCTGCCCAAGTTTACACAGATCCATAATTAAGGGTTAGGAACAAGACCCAGTTTTCCTCACTCCTAGCGCCATGTCCTATCCATGAAACCACAGCTGCCCCAGCTGTCTGTCTCTCTATACCGCTGTTGTGGCCAAGCAGTAACCAAAGGGGAAGTCAGCTGCTGACATGGAGGTACAATCCAATGCCCATTAAAGTCAGTGCCTTTTCAAAATATTTCCCTTCCTCTTATTGCCTATCGGACAATTGGCTCAATTTAAGCAGGCTCATTTTGGGCTCTGCTCTCTGTGAGATGCATTTGCCTGACACTTTCCCTCTGTGCAGCTGACATGCATGTGAGAAGCATTAACACTTTAATCAGTGTTTCCTCCCCCACTTTCTGCAGCATTGTTTCCAAATGGCCCCCACGGTTAATTCTTCAGCCTTCTGCTCAGCAGCGCAGTTCCAAGCCCCCTGCAAGGCTCCTCTTGTTGGTATTCTGCCATTTCCAGCTAGGAGTTGTTCATTGTGTGCCAGCTTAACAGTTCAGCAATGAATTTTCTGTTTCCGTAGTGTCTGCCCATGTCTGAGACTGTAAGAGGGATCAGTGTGAGGGATTCAGCTCTGCTCGGGAGCCTTGAATTCCATTTAATTCAGTTAAAAGGCCCTGACAGACTTCATGTGCCCAAGGTCATGAGTAAGAAAAGCCTGCTGTACTCAGGATATGTGTTTCTGAAAATCCCTGAAATTATGTCTCCATTTCCCCCAACAAGTTCTGAGCTCTTAAAGAAAAAGGGGGCTTTTTTTTTTTAAAGGAGTATCTCTCTGTTTTTAAGGGTTTGATAGTTGCTTGCAAACCATTCTTCCCTGGCTTTGGAAAGGACAGCTCTGAGATGGGTTGTTTTAAAGTGAAATGGCTTCAGCAAGAAGTATTTAGAAACCGAACCACAATGCCTCAAGACAGACATGATTCAATGATTTCCCAAAACAGGGATTTTAAATAAATATTGCATTACAACTTTCTGTAATTATTTTTTTGTATAAACCATCAGTAACATACATGCAGCCACTTCCTGGAAAGATATGCAGGTAATGAATTATCCATTATAGAAATGACCAGCGAGTGATACCACAAAGCTCTCTCCTCTATCCTGATTTACTGGGTTATAACACACAGCAATGTCCATGCACATACAAAAATTGCAGCCTTCATTTTCTCACACCAAAACCAAATTAAGGTTGCCTTTGCTTTCAATTATATGAGCACGCATAATTTATCCCCAAGACCCCAGCCTCATTTAGTGCACTGTTGATGGGTCTTATTTCATTCAATTATTTGGGGATTTGTTTATTGGGGTGGGGGTTTTTTTGTTATTCAGGAAAAACTCAAGGCAGAGGTGGTACCCGAGGCAAACCTTACAGGAAACTGCAGAACTGGGCTGAGCTGCTGCTGCCACCAGCACCATGCTTTCTGCCCACCCTAGCTGTTGCTCTTAAAGCAGCAGGGGACTCTTTAGGAGCCCCTGGCATGAGTATGCTGCCAGGGCGTGGACTCAGGGAGGTGTGGAGATTGCACCCCCACTGCTAACTTGGTGCCCAAAGCAGGTGCCCCCTTGCCCACCCCTAGTTACACTACTGGCACTAAAGGGGGCAAGGATCCTGTGGAAAGAACAAATGCAGCCATGTACTTAAAGACTATATTGTAATGCTTTGGAGAAGTGGCCCAATTAAGGCTGCACAGACAACCGTGATCCTGGGACTATGCAAGTTTTTGGCACTTTTTCCTTTTTTGTTTGATTTCCAATTTTTTTTTTCTAGAAATCAAACTGAAAAACCCCAGCCATTCCATCATGTGGCATAATATTGGTACCCACACAGGTCATCTGTAGGGTTAATATCTTACAGTTTGTTAACAGAGAAATGGTAGCAGTGCTCAAAGCATGTGGAAAGTCTAAGGAATGCAAAAGGCATATCCCTGACACAAAGTCTACTGCAATATTTCCTACTCAAACCTGTAGGGTAACTAGAGTTGTTCAAAGAAAGATCACCAGAACTCCTTTTAACAAAGGCAACAGGGGCTGGCTTCCCAAATTAAGGACAACAAGAAGTCCTTTTTTAAATACATAGGAAGTAGAAAGAAGGCCCCAGGAAATGTGGGGCCCTTGCAGGACAAGATGGGGAATCTGGTTGTCACGCCAGACGACAAAGCCAACATATTTAATAACTTCTTTGCCTCTGTCTTCCTCAGTAAGGACCAGAACTGCCGCCTCCCTGCTGGGCCCCTTTCAGGCCCCGGGGGGGGCTCACCTGGGCCTAGAGTGAGTGAGGATTTAGTTAGGGAGCTTCTGGAGGGGCTGGACGTCTTTAA
>NW_017729028.1:38024446-38038184 GCF_001723915.1 Gavialis gangeticus
ACCAGCTTCCAAGTGAGGTGGTGCAGGCTCCCACCCTGGGGGTTTTTAAGAGGAGGTTGGATGACCACCTTACTGGGGTCATTTGACCCCAGTACTCTTTCCTGCCATGGCAGGGGGTCGGACTAGATGATCTGCTCAGGTCCCTTCCGACCCTAGAAACTATGAAACATATTTTTCCATTGCTGGAAAGGGCCAAACCATGTTTAACTAACATGGTCTAAGCATGAAATGTAGCCCTCAGCAAATATGCAGCATGGACATTTTCAGCCCAGACATGGGATTTTGACAGTCATGAGACACTTGGTCAAAATGGGAGGTGTTGGGCTACTTAAATAATCAGCAATGATCCCAGCCCAACCTATAATAGACTGATTATAGTTTATTTGGTTGGATACATGTGAACACAAAATCTACCCCAATATTCCAAATATGCGCAATACTTCCCCTTCCCCTCTCTTTCTCATGGTTTAGGATAGAATATAGGCTACAATGAAGAGTGTCACTGCCAACTTCATGAAAACCAATATCTTGTACAAACCCACCCCAAATCCTCCAGCTACTTCTCTGCATATTACACTTAGAGGGCAATCCTTGGACAATGTTGAGCATTTCTACTACTTGGGTAGCCACCTTTCCCAAAAAATAAGCAGAGATGACAATATTCAACACCAGATAAAATCTGCCATTGCTGCTTTTGGGCCTCACTGAAATTGTGGCTTTGACGGTTATGACATCAGGACCCGAACCAAACTTGTCATCTACTAGGCTGTTGTTATCCCTACACTATTGTATCGTGTGAAACTTGGACAACTTATTGCAAACATCTGAACACCTTGGAATGTAACCATCGACAATGTCTTTGGAAAATCCTCCATATCAACTGGAAGGACAATGAACAAGGAAGGACAGAGCTAGTGTTCTGGCTCAAACTAACACTACCAGCATTAAAGTCACGTTGATATGGCACCAGCTCTGTTGGACAGGACATGTCATAAGGATGCCTGACAACTGGCTCCCACGTATATCACTTATACCATGTCCACTACTCTTTCTGCATCTACATGTCCTATACTCCCAACTCATGGCTGGTCACCTTGAAGGCCAATCTAAAGAAATTTGATATTAGCATCAATACCTGGGAGACTCAATCACTGAATTGTCCCAAAAGTATTGTGATATATGACAAGATAGTGATCATTTGGGGCAACATCACCAGCATCTACTTCTTCCTTCTGAAACTATTTGCCACAAGCACAGTCAAATGTATGGATCTTGGATTAGCCTCCTCAGTCATCTATGGACTCACCATTGACTTCTATATTTACTGGAAGACTTTTACCCTCTTACCAAGGGATTGCTGCTGATGACAATTTCTCTAGTCCAACAGAGGTGTTAAAATATCTCAAGCACAGCAGAAGCAGAGTGAATGAGAGCCTTCCCACTTTGCAATTCACTGTAGCCTGGGCATTAGGGAACTCTTGGAAGGCAGGAGATGTGCATTCAATCCCATTGAGTGGAGGAGGGAATTGAACCCAGGTATCCCATTTCCTTGGGACACTGCTGGTCTTGAGATATTGAATAAAGTGGGGAGAGGGAGAAGTGGCCACATCCTCCTCCAGCAGATCCCAGCGCCTGATTGCTTAGGCACAGTCTGAGAATGCACCCTGGACTGAGTTTCACAGGCCAGACAGAAGAAAGTCTCAACTGTAATTCCCACCAGGGCTTATGGGTGAAGTAGACACTGAACTGTTAAGTGCTGCAAAGACTTGGGCATTTCAAGACAAGCACAATAGTAGACCTAGAGACCTTGTCTATACCAAATCCAACCACTGGTATAGCCAGTGCCTCCATGAAAATATGCTGCACCTACTCAGTCCTTTTCCAAAAGAATTTAATTGCTGCTGCTTAGTGCACAACCTGTGCCACATTCAGTCTTGGGCATGTTTCCTGGCTGTTGCAAGTGGCTATATGTCATTTTCTTGGCCCTTGGTACATATAGACTGGGAAAGTGGGTACAGCATGCTTTCATGCGTCATTTCCCAGCACAGAAAGGAAAACAGATTACCAAGGAGCTGCAAAAATCCATTTTTTGCCCACCCCTATCTAGTGAGTGCCATTCGGATAATCTAATCAGATGTACCGCATAAGACAGCTGTGGCAGAGCACAGGTTGTGCCTGCTACTTTAAGAGCCCTGAGTAGATAGTAAGCAGCCTGCAGGTGGGAGCAGACCCAATCAAGTGGTCACATGTTAGGTAGGGGGCTGCCTGATTGGAGGAGAGAGTGGGAGCCTGGGTATAAGGCTAGGCCCCAAGAGCAGAGCTGGCAGTTGTTGCAGGAGGTCCTGGTCCTGGGGAATGACCTACCACTACCCCCTGCTGGGGCTGGATGGTGTGGTGGGGCTGCTTGTGGCAGGGCAGCTTCCAGGAAATGCCACACCTGTGCCACCCCAGTGCAGGGTGAGGATGGGGGCACCAGAAAGCCTCAGCCCCTGGTGCCTTGCAGGTTTCCCAGTGGAGGGGAAAGGCTAGAGGAGCACACCCTGACAGAAAAGCACAGGACCCAGGTCCAGTGAGTGGGGCCTGAGGCAGGGGCATAAGCCCAGAAGCCCAGCAAAGGATCTGGGTGTTGAGGCCCCAGGGGGCAAGGTAGAAGCCCAGTAAGGGAGCCGGATGTTGAGCCTCCAGTGAAGAGAAGGGTATTGAAGCCCCACAATGGGGGTGTGGGAAGAAGCCACCGTATGGTGGCATGGGGGCCCAGGTATGTCTGAGCATGCCAGAAACCAAGTCTAAGCTGGGTGAGGCTGAGTGCAGCCCAGTTAAGGGGCGGGGGATATAGATGCCACCTGCAAGGAATGGGGCATGGTATAAGGGGAGGTTCAGAGCCATGTATTCTGTCCTTGGCATCAAGGCAATTAAATGGGCAGCCTCACACCTGGAAACAACTTAAGTTACATGAAAGGCGAAGCAGGCAGGTAGACTGCCCTAGACAAGGGCATGGGCCAACGTTTTGACCAGTTCCGGGACAGCCCACTTGTTACAACAGCCCATTCAGTTTTGGCTACATGATTGTATACTCCCATTTCACCAAGCACCACTCTAAAACATCTCATCACCCCTTTGGCAAATGGTAGATACCGACTATTGAACCAACCAGATACCCTTGATTTTAACAAAGAGGACGAGACTAATATTTAAACTGGATAAACCACAAGTCTCTCCAATGAATTCTGAGCTACAAAAAGCATGTGTTTTACAGGAAGAACAATGGAGACCTGGCATGGTGACAGCACTCATAAATGGCGCTATATTCTTCTATCCTTATTTTCTAATCATCACCGTCTCATTTCAAACTTAAGAACCCCTTATGTTTCTGAAAGGAGCAGAATCCCAAAGAAGGAAATCTTGATTTCAGTGAACTCGGTGCTTCCTGATCAGACTCCGTGACCTTGTAATCCCTTCTAGCTTAATATCCCAGAGCTTGTGTTGCTGCACTCTCTTATTTGAGAAGAGGTTTAAGAGACACCTCAGGCCTCTCACAGGATAGGCAGAGTCATGCTATGCTAAGCACAGTTGCAAGTTAACTGGTGCTATCTGCGTACTATGGAAATTATTGAGACATCCAAGAATCTGCTTCAAGGGGTCTGAATTGGATCAATCGTATGGCATTTTCAAAACCCAACGGAGCAAGAAAGGAGGCTACTACTTGAAAGTCCACTCTGAGGTGTCTGGGAAATTAGGTTTCTGTCCATCCCTCTGAAACACTTACCAGTTTAGCTCTGTGAAAGTTAAATAATTGGTTTAACCTGATCCCTCTATGACTCTGCCCTACCTTGTGGGAAAACTTCTGTAAGCTTTTTGTAAACATAATTATGCTGTGTGGGCTTTTCATTAATCTAATGCAAAACCACAGGATGACATGCATCAGGCTATTTTTTCCCTTTCTGGAACCTGCCTCTACTTGCAGTTGCTGGAGGATGCTTATTTGTATAGTCTGAGCTTTTTGCAAATGTACCACGAACTAAACCATCTCTGTTCTTTTACGTTCAGAAAATTAAACAGAAGATGTCTCACAGTTAATAACAGGGATGTTTCAGGCAGGCCCTTTCCTTCAGCCATGGCTTGTCAGGTAGAAGGATACAAACTGCCTGCCCTGACAGGCACTCTACTTCTTGCAAACAGCACCAGGTCTGTGTGGCTGGAGAATTAGCCAAGTGCCCAAGGATTAGCAATGCAGCAGCCATGAGTTATGTTTGAAGAAAATAAATGGATACCCAAGTTAGTCCTGCTGTCTTTTGGTACGGAGTTATTTCTTTGAACCTGACCAGAGGGGTGGGGAAGAATTATATTGGGTGTCCTTAATTGCATTTCAAGGTATACGCGTTTAGCAGAGAGTCATGGCCTCATGGACTCAGCACAGACCAACAATCACGGACAGTTCTTGCTGTTAACTGCCTCTGTGACACCTGTTCTGTACCTGCTCTGCCTCATGAGGCTGGGCATCCTGGCACCTACCTACTCCCCTCACAGGGTACTAATTAGGTAATAGCCTTTGCTTACTGCTTTCATGATGAATGGTGTTAATGATTGCTATTTCTAAGCAGATGTGGAAGCCTGCAGCAGTGCCCTTTTTTGCATATGTCTCGCCCAGCGAAAGTGAACAGAACTGGGAGTGGTTTGGGATTTAAGGAACTCAGCAATTCAGGTTTTTGCTTTGCAAAAGCAAAATCAAGTGGTTTCGATCTTGGTTCTTTCTGACCTGAACCCTATAACCAGGTGTATGTCTAATAAATGATTTCAATGTGGGTATGTGATATTGGGAGGGAGGGAGAACATCCCTTAGTTGTTGGAGCACACAAATAGACATGGAACGGAGAGTCCTGCTTGTGAGACTGACCACGTTGCTTCCTGCATTTCCCAAGATAAACTGCTTTTAGGGTGCAGACACAGGGCAGATTAACACCAGTGTAATGGACCTTTGTTAGTTCACTGAAGTAAATTACATCAGTGTCCAGAGTGGACAGAAAACCAGTTTTCCCAAGGCAGCTGCCCACAGTGAACACTTTTACAGCACCTTTCCATCAGGTTAAGGAGGAACCAATGATCACCTGTTGTGCTGAACACACGGCTTTCCCAGAATAAAACTGAGTAGTGCTGACAGTCCACTATGGGTATACTGATGTAACTTATTCCTGATTTCTGAGGGGTAACTTTGCCCTGGAGTAGCACAACATATACCACACTAGGGCTCTAAGTCCTGTGTCCATACCATGTTTACTCTGGCATCTAGGCAGGTCACATCTTAAATATGTTGAGTGTCAGCAGTCTCGGTTTTTAATGTGGACATGTTCTATGTTCTTGGAGTGTTTTCATGGGGACCTACAAAAAACTAGAACTCTTGGTTCCAAAATTATATCTTTTATTAGACCAACTGGGAAATGGCAAGAAAATTGTCCTTTTCTGCAAGCTTTCGGGATCAAAGTCCTTTCGTCAGGCTCTGGGAAAAGTGTAGATGGTCCAAGATCTTGAGGACCTTTCATTCATGGATTCCCTTCTCACAACATTCCCATAATTCCTCCATCCTAGTTGCCGTGACTTGGAAATCCTTTGTGCTTGCTGATGATTACCCACAGCTCCCATATCATATCACATTTTAAAAAAATAGAAATCCTACCACCATGCCCTGACTTTTCCCACCACTCTTTTCTCCAAGCGCCCATACCTGACTGGCATTTTCTTCTTTCAAGCCTCAACAATGGATTTAACCAACATTATTTGTCTTGTAGTAGCACCTTGAGGTTGCAATCAAGATTGCAGCCCTATTGAACTAGAGTACTACATGAACTCATGGTAAGAAACCGTCTCTTTGCCAAAGGACAATTAGCAGACTCGCAGCATAACCAGGCAAGGCAAGCAAAGAGACAGAGGACAACAGACACACAAAGATGGAGCAGGCTTGCCCAAGGGCACAAAGCAGGTCAGTAGTAGTAGAGGGAAGAAGCAGCAGCCAGGAGCTAAATCTTTAAGGGGATTTGGGATTGCAGCCCTTCTGTTCAGCCACTCTGCTGCCGAGTGACTTTCATAGCTCTGGATTAAGCAGAAAAGATAACTTCCTTGCAAGGCCTGATGCAATAGGGTTGTTCTGAGAATGTCACCTGGATTGGGCCTCGTGGGTGAGATGGGTGGAGGAATGATTGGCTTGCGAATCAAGCCAGGGTTGTTAAGTGAATGAGGGCTCCCATAAGCTCCCCAAAAGTCAGGACTTCAGTGGTGTAGCTTATATCAACTACCAGAAACTTAGATTTTGAGAATCTCAGTGCCACCTAAATGTTGAATCCAGGTAGCAATTAAACATAATCCCCTTTGTAGATTTACCCCTGACACTTGCTTGGTTGCCCTACCCATTGGATAATACTGCTAGAGAGGACACTGCCAGAGTGGTTTTGAGTCAGTGGAAATGTTAGCAGACACACAATTGTGTCAGATCTTCTATGAAGAACTGGGTCACACCAGACCTGGGGCTTGTATTTTTTCTTTTAGTATCTACTGCATAGTAGATAAGTACAGCAGTCTCAGTTCACTACTTACTTAGCAAACTCATTGCTTTTCTTGACATAACTTCTGAACAGGATTATCTCCTGAAAGCAACACACAACTTTCCTGTACAGCAGCCGCACCGGATTGGCAAGTAATTATTTGGGCATGTACCGATGAGTCTAGACGTCAAGTATTTAATTGCCTGCAGGTTTATAATCCCTTTTCACACTTAAAACATCTAACAAATTTGAACTGATGCTGTCATGAGGTTTGAAGTTTGATTCTTTTTAAATATTTCACAGGATTTGATGAGCTCACTTTGGCAACCCATAGTCAAGTTGCATAGTTTCTTGGTTGGTAAAGCAATGGGACAACTATATAGCCTGCTACTATTCCATACAAAAATCACAGAATCATAGAAAAATCCTGTGATGTCCTAGTCTAGTCAGACTCTCTGATCAAAGTAGGGTCAGTCCTCATCTAAATCTCATCCTCGTTTGTCCAACCTTTTCTTAAAAACTTCCAAGGATGGTGATTCCACCACCTCTCTAGGGAATCTGTTCCAGTATTTGACCACCCGCATATTTAGAAAGTGCTTATTAATATCACACCTAGTATCCTTTTGCAATCTAAGATCACTGTTTCTGCCTGTTCCCTGTGGCCACAGAGCATAACCCATCAACACATATTTGAAGAATGGTATCAGATCCCATCTCAGTGCTCTTTTCTCCAGATTGAATCATCCTGGTTCTTCAGCTTTTCCTCATATGTTGTGTTTCTTAGAACTCTATTCATTTCTATCTGCTGATCTCTATTCAACTCATTTATATCTTTCTTCAAGTACAGCGCCCAAAACTTGACCCAGTACAAATGAGATCTCACCAGTGCTGTATAGAGCAGAAGAATCACTTCCTTCCTCTTAATATAATTGAGTATAACACTGGTCGGATTGCAACGAGAGCACATGGTCAATGCATATTCAGCTCTGAGTGCGCTACAGATCTCAAGATGGGTAGCAGAATCAGGTTCTCATTCCTTACTTAGCTAAGACTCCCTTTCTTCAAGGAGGGTTTTTTCCTGAGTATTAAGAACTTTTGGATTTGATTCAATCTAAAGAGAAATGTTTCCAGGAATTAAAAAAACCTCAGTTGTGGAATTAGAAGTATGGTCCCAATGGTGAGAGGGGTGGTTATCTGTGTTAGTCTGGTGTCAGGCAGAAGGCAGGGTAAATTTGCAATTCGGAGACTTATGATTTACTTAGTCTATAAGGTGCAAATCGACTTTGCCTTCTGCTCTTTGAGGAGGCTCATCTAGGTTCAACTCCCTGTTTTAACATACACTTGCTGTGTGAACGCTGGGTACTGACTTGGCCTCTCTAAGCCTCAGTTTCTCACCTAAAAAATGGGAATCAGGTATGTTCTTAGAAGAGATATCTTGAATGATTCTGAGAGACAATGGTAACAGATCCCATGTAAATAGTGACAGTGCTCCATATGCACAAAGTCGTGGTCCCTGGTCCCGAACCACACCAGATCTTCCTGGTATGAGCAGAGCACACAGAAGGAATAGTGCCCAATGATAGTAGTAGGCGAGATATGACATCAGTGTTAGTTTTGCTGAGTGTAAAATTCTTAACTTGGTATTGGTCTCAAGCCATGTTCTTTGTGTGAACCAGAGTGTGGTTTCTTGGATGTGATCTGGAGTTCACAAAATAGCTGGAATTCCTGTCCCTGATTGCATTTTTGAGTGACTGATTATTGTGCAAACAAAAAAGGATGCCATAGAAAATCCTACCGTGAACACTTATGAAGAGTGACTCCAGGAAACAGAATGAGTGCCAAGCACATTGCTCTGCAGACCTTTTGCCTGTTTTTTTTTTCAGTTTGGATGTGGTACTGGTGGATTAAACATGGAATATATTTTGAAACTAATTAGCTGTGACTGTTTATTATGCATCTAAAGAGGAAAATGTCTAATTTCTCAATTTTTTTTATTATTCAAATTGCATAGTTTCCTGAACAGATTGCTAGTGAAAACATTTTAACTAGAAAACCTGTGACATCTCATCTCAGGAAGAAAGCAGATATTATTTTTTCCCATATTTGTAAAATTGCTGCCCACCATGCACACATAGGTCAAAGGCATCTCTGGAATGAACTATCACAGAAGAATGAGGCAAGCCAAGGACTTGTCTGGCTGTCTTCACAGTGTGTTGCAGGACTCACCTATTGTCCAAAGCCTTCTAGGCATAACAGAGGACAAAGAAACAGAAAAGTAAATATCTAGATCTCTTGGTTCAGAGATGAGACCTTTTATTAGACCAACTGAGAAATTGCAGAAAATATATATTTTCCTGCAAGCTTTCAGGCTCACATGTCCTTCATCAGGCTCAGGGAAAGTTAAAGATGGTAAAAAGTTCCAATATGAAGGAAACAAACTTCATTTTTTTCACAGAGGAAGCCAAAGCTGGAAATCTGTCCCTCTGGGTCCATGAGAATGTCTTAGTGAGGTGCTCTTTGTTGTGCAGATTAAGCAGGATTACTTCCCTGAAAGAAACAGAAAGGCATTTTGAAAAGTAATCCCCAGAACCACCACAACAAATCTCACCTCCCAAAACTTCCAGAACAACATCCTAGAGGTTGCTAGAGGTACACAGTGCAACAAACTCTGTAGCTCATGAAGGGCAACATTTTGAGGGTCTAAATGATTTTGCTGAGTGCTTGGTATTCACTGCAAGTACTGTGGGTTTTTTCTAGTACCCGCTGATGCCAGTAAAAAACTATTCCCACTGAGCTCAGTGAAAAATGGATCAGACCTATGGGAAGAGTTAAGATATATTTGGATACCAGTATTTGGTGTAAAACTATCAGTAGGTATATCATCATGAAGACCTTTGGCAGTATTCATGAAATTTGCGTTGCCTGAAACCCAATGAAGGTACAAGATCATAGAATCATTGAAGAGTTAGGGTTAGAAGGGACCTCAGGAGGTCACATCTAGTCCAACCCCCTGCTCAAAGCAGGACCATCCCCAACTAGATCATCCCAGCCAAGGCTTTGTCTTGTCAGGTCTTAAAAACCTCCAAAGATAGAGATTCCACCACCTCTCTGGGTAAGTTATTTCAGTGTTTTACTACCCTCCTTGTGAGAGTTTTTCCTAATATCTAACATAAACTTCCCTTGTTCCAGGCGGAGACCATTGCCCCTTGTTCTGTCATGTGCCACCACTGAGAACAGTCCAGCTCTGTCTTCTTTGTAACCCCCCTTCAGGTAGTTGAAGGCTGCTATTAAATCCTCCCTCAGTCTTCTCTTCTTTAGACTAAATAAAACCAGTTCCCTCAGCCTGTCCTCATAATTCATGTGCCCCAGCCCCCAAGCCATTTTCGTTGCCCTCTGCTGGGACTCTCTCCAATTTGTCCCTGTTCTTTCTGTAGTGGGGGGCCCAAAACTGAACACAGTACACCACATGTCGCCTCACCAGTGTTGAATAGAAGGAAATAATCACTTTCCTTGATCTACTGGCAACACACCTACCAATGCAGCCCAGTGTGCTGTTAGTGTTCTTGGTGACGAGGGCACACTGCTGGCTCATATGCAGCTGATTGTCCACAGTAACCCCCAGGTCCTTTTCTGCAGAGCTGCTGCCCAGCCAGCCACCCCCAGCCTGTACCAGTGCATGGGCTTATTCTGTCTTAAGTGCAAGACTTCACACTTGTCCTAGACTTTGCACTTGTCGAGCCTCATGAGATTATTTCTGGCTCAATCCTCCAATTAGTTCAGGTCACTCCGAATCCTAGCTCTACCCTCTGGTGCATCTATTACTCCCTCCAGCTTGGTGTCATTTACAAACGTGCTGAGAGTGCACTCTATGTCATCTTCCAGGTTGCTGTTGAAGACACTGAACAAAACCAGACCCAGGACTGGCCCCTGAGGCACTCCGCTTGATACCACCTACCAACTAGACATTAAGCCATTAATTATTACTCTGAGCCACATGCTCCAGCCAGTTTTCTATCCACCTTACAGTCCGTTCATCCAGCCCATACTTCCTCAGCTTGCCTGTGAGAATGTTGTGGGAGACTGTATCAAAAGCCTTGCTAAAATTAAGGTGCATCACATCCACTGGTCTCCTCACATCCACAGAACCAATCATCTCATCATAGAAGGCAATCAGGTTGGTCAGGCACGACTTGCCCTTGGTGAATCGATATGGACTGTTCCTAATCACCTCCTTCTCCTCATGCAGAGTTGAAATTCTAAAGATAACAGTAAAGAATATAGAAATTGGGAACAGAAAGAAGTCATATGCTTTAGATGTGGAAACAAGGGATATATTGCCAGGTTTTGTCCCCAAAAAAGAGTGGAAGATCAGCTAAGGGACTTCTCACATGGAGAAAAAATGGACTGTGTCTTTGATAGGCACAAAGGACTATAAAATGGTCCAAACCTATAGTAGATGTCAAAATTGGAAACCTTATAATTCCCACGATTGTAGGTATGGGATGTACCGAAAGTACGGTAAAGGGTGACTTGATTTCCTCACAGGCCAGAGCATCAGTGAACATGGTATACATACACAGGGCATCATATACGTATGAGAGAAGAAAATGATGATTGACGGTTATGGGTCATGTGGAAGAACTAGCTGTTGTATTGGCAGATACTCTACCATGCCCTATGTTGTTAGGAAATGACTGACCTTACTTATGGGAAGTATTGGGGCAGACTATAAAAAACCCCAGAGAAGAAAGGATAGATATGGTTGTTGTAGGGATAGGCACAGAAGGGATGGCCTGAGATGAAAACTTAAACGCCGAATTAGGTCTAGAAGAAGTTATAGGTGACAGACAATTTAGGGAGAGGCAAGAACAAGAACCAATATTTCAAAACATTTACAAAGACAGCCTTGCAAAGCAAGAAGGAGAAATTGTGAATCCCGAGTTGGCTGACACAGTTCCCAGGTTTGAGGTAAGAGAAGGCATACTTTATCAGGTTGAATGAAGTAAAGGAGGAGAGGAGATTCTTCAAATTTTAGTTCCCTGCCAATATTGGCCAATGATGTTGTGGGTGGTGCATACACTCCCCATGGAAGGACACCTGGGGAGACACAAGATGGAAGCACATCTCAAGCAACAGCTATTTTGGCCCGGATTGTATAAACAGGTAGAAAGGTACTGTCGTGATTGTTCTGAATGCCAATGGGTCTTGGACATTTGACCTACTCAAGTACCTTTAGTGCCACTACCGTTAGTGGAAAAACCTTTCGATCGTATAGCAATGGATATAGTGGGACCTTTCCTTAGGTGTAATGCTGGTTATCAATTTATGTTGGTAATAATAGATTACACTACCAGGTTTCCTGAAGCAATCCTGTTAATGTCTGTTATAGCGCCCAAAATAGCAGAAGAACTCATAAAACGCGTGTCAAGGGTCGGTATACTGGAGAAGATCCTTAGGGAAGAATGGCTTTTGGCACTCCCTAGGGCTTATTTCTGTTTAAACGGATCCCCTTTGGGTTGCATGGAGCCTCGGCTTCATTCCAGCGATTGATGGATACAATCTTAGCTCTGCACCAAAATTATGTGGCCGCCTATATTGATGATATTATTATTTTTTCTGAGAACTGGACACACCTTCAACAGCATTTGAAAGCCATATTACAAGAACTGAGAGCTGCTACACTGATAGCAAACCCAAAAAAATGTGGGTTGGGCCAAGAAGAGACACAGTATTTAGGGTTCCAAATAGGCCAGGGTCCCATCCAACCAGTGCCTGACAAAGTCGCTGCCTTAGGAGACTAAAGACTGCCTCAGAGTTGTAAGCAACTTTGATCCTTTTTAGGATTTGTGAATTATTAGGGACGGTTCATCCTGGGGTTTTCTGAGTTAGTGGTCCTATTAACTGACATGACATGAGGGAGATAGCCCGTACAGACCACTAAAGTTAGATTTATTGTGGCCTTTGATAGAGTAAAGAATGCTCTTTGTCAAAAACTAGTGCTGCTGGCATTACAACCTTTCCATTTTTCTGTAGAACATCGCCCCGGGAGGAGAAATGTAATTGCTGACTTCCTGTCCCATCCACTGCAGGAGAAGACAACACAGCTGGAACGTGAGATTCTAGCCAAGCAAAGAATTTTTTTTTGGATGAGAAGATGAATCAAAGGTATAAAATGTGTACGGCCCACATTGGGAAGTAAAGGGTGGGATATGTAATGGAGGCAAGCACTGACCTGTTACAAAGGATGTTCTGTGGAAAAGTACCAGGAGTCGACAACGTGGAGCGTGGGAGTGGTGATGTCATCAGGCTGTGTCCCGCTGTGGGAGTTTTTCCACATCTGAAAAGAGATTCTGACTACTGACTGGAAAGGGAACCAGGGTGAAGCCACCAGCAAGCCTCTAACCCCAGAAAGGGACAGAGTATGAGAGAGAGCAATTGAGTGAGGTTGTGGTAACTTGTGAGGAGGCACGGGATCTCATCAGCGGCAGCTCAGGGGATGAGAAGGGGTTTCCCAGAGAAGCGGAGGTAACTTACCCAAGGAAGAGAGAGTTGAGATCCCTCTGGTAAATGAGGAAGATGTGGACCTTGTAAACAGTAAGCTGAACCCTAAAAACGGGAAAACCAAGGAAGAATGAGCTGTGAGGGTGAACTAGGCTGTAGGAACTATGTGATATTCAAAGTGATCAGGCTGACTATGATTCTGTGCACGTGATCACACTGGGTATTTTCCTCAAGAAACAATGAGGAAACAAATATAAACTTGGCCAGATGATCTTCCATCTTCTTTTGTTTGATTATTTACATATTCTGTCATCAAGGTGTGGCAGGAAGTTGACAATGAAAATCACGGCCAGGTTTCCAGATCTAGAAGGAAGAATCTTAGGATACCTAACTTACCTGTAACACCCCCCTTCAGGTAGTTGGTGGCTGTTATTAAATCCCCCTCGGTTTTCTCTTCTCCAGACCAAATAAGAGCCAGATCCCTAAGCCTTTCCTCAGAAGTCATGTTTCCTAGCCCCCTAACCATTTTCATTGCCTTCCACTGGACTCTCCAATTTGTCCACATCCTTTCTGTAGTGGGGGCCCCAAAACTGGACGTGGCCTCACCAGTGCCAAATAGAGGTGCAGAACCAGTTCCCTTGATCTACTGGCAATGCTTCTAGTAATGCAGCCCAGTGTGCTGTTAGCCTTCTTGGCAACAAGAG